>NC_090649.1:16783022-17088022 GCF_040937935.1 Hyperolius riggenbachi | reverse complement strand
CTTCACCTGGCTCTTCTCTTCTTCATCTTCACCTGGTTCTTCTCTTCTTCATGTTCACCTGGTTCTTCTCTTCTTCATGTTCACCTGGTTCTTCTCTTCTTCTTCGTCTTCACCTGGTTCTTCTCTTCTTCTTCACCTGTTTCTTCTCTTCTTCTTGTTCACTTGGTTCTTCTTGTTCACCTGGTTCTTCTTCATCTTCTTATTCTTCGTCAACATCATCTGGTTCTTCTTCACCTGGTTCTTTTCTTCTTCACCTGGTTCTTCTTCTTCTTCTTCTTCCCATGGTTATTCTTCTTCTTCTTCACCATCCACCACCAAAATTCTTTGTTTTTTTCCCTTACAGAACTGTACTGTTGTAAAATGTTATCTTCAACACCAGCATAGCTATTGTAGTGGCGTAATAGCTAGTGGCGCATGGCAGCAGCGCATAATTCTGTGGACCCTGGCGGTGGGAACACAGACAGGCAGGAGGATAATTATAGCAGCAGGAGGAGGAGGAGGAGGAGGAGGAGTAACGTATGGCAGCAGGCAATGTCACAGGCCAATGGTACCTAGCGTTGGTACCATGGCTGAAAATAAATACCAAAGAGCAGGAGGAGGTTCCGGACAGCAGTCGTGCAGCCCACATTGTGCCCAATGCACAACTGGGACAGCACAGTTTTCAACCCAGACACCTCAGAATTTCATTTTTTTAATACAACAGTATTATAGCTATTGTAGTGGCGTAATAGCTAGTGGCGCATGGCAGCAGCGCATAATTCTGTGGACCCTGGCGGTGGGAACACAGACAGGCAGGAGGATATCTATAGCAGCAGCAGGAGGAGGAGGAGGAGGAGGAGTAGTGACGTATGGCAGCAGGCTATGTCACAGGCCAATGGTACCTAGCGTTGGTACCATGGCTGAAAATAAATACCAAAGAGCAGGAGGAGGTTCCGGACAGCAGTCGTGCAGCGCACATTGTGCCCAATGCACAACTGGGACAGCACAGTTTTCAACCCAGACACCTCAGAATTTCATTTTTTTAATACAACAGTATTATAGCTATTGTAGTGGCGTAATAGCTAGTGCCGCATGGCAGCAGCGCATAATTCTGTGGACCCTGGCGGTGGGAACACAGACAGGCAGGAGGATAACTATAGCAGCAGCAGCAGCAGGAGGAGGAGGAGGAGTAGTGACGTATGGCAGCAGGCAATGTCACAGGCCAATGGTACCTAGCATTGGTACCATGGCTAAAAATAAACACCAAAGAGCAGGAGGAGGTTCTGGACAGCAGTCATGCAGCCCACATTGTGCCCAATGCACAACTGGGACAGCACAGTTTTCAACCCAGAAACCTCAGAATTTTTTTTTATACAACAGTATAGCTATTGTAGTGGCGTAATAGCTAGTGGCATATGGCAGCAGCGCATAATTCTGTGGACCCTGGCGGTGGGAACACAGACAGGCAGGAGGATAACTATAGCAGCAGCAGCAGGAGGAGGAGGAGGAGGAGGAGGAGTAGTGACGTATGGCAGCAGGCAATGTCACAGGCCAATGGTACCTAGCGTTGGTACCATGGCTGAAAATAAACACCAAAGAGCAGGAGGAGGTTCCGGACAGCAGTCGTGCAGCCCACATTGTGCCCAATGCACAACTGGGACAGCACAGTTTTCAACCCAGACATCTCAGAATTTCATTTTTTTAATACAACAGTATTATAGCTATTGTAGTGGCGTAAAAGCTAGTGGCGCATGGCAGCAGCGCATAATTCTGTGGACCCTGGCGGTGGGAACACAGACAGGCAGGAGGATAAACTCAGCAGGAGGAGGAGTGGCGTATGGCAGCAGGCAATGTATTCTGTGGACCCTGGTGGTGGGAGCACAGACAGCAGGATAACTACAGCAGCAGGAAGAGGAGTGACGTGTGGCAGCAGCAGGCATGCATTGTGTGGTGAACAGCAGGAGGTTGAAAATCAGCGCTTCGTAATATGTTGGCGCTGTATAAATACAATAAATAAATAAATACACAAATAAATAAATTCATAAATAAATCAGTAAATTCATAAATATATAAATACATCAGCAACAGCAGCAGGAAGAGGAGTGACGTGTGGCAGCAGCAGGCATGCATTGTATGGTGAACAGCAGGAGGATGTAAATCAGCGCTTCGTAATATGTTGGCGCTGTATAAATACAATAAATAAATAAACACACAAATAAATAAATTCATAAATAAATCGGTAAATTCATAAATATATAAATACATCAGCAACAGCAGCAGGAAGAGGAGTGACGTGTGGCAGCAGCAGGCATGTCACGGGCCATGGTAGCTAGCGTTACTACCACAGCAAGTGAAGAAACACCAGGCCAAATTATCAGGACCCTGGGAATGAAGGTTTAGGTTGTCAAAGAATGATTCCCAGGCACCTCATGTCCTCCTCTCGCCGACAGTAGGTGCCAGGAACGTGCCTTCAATCCAGGCCTGGTTGTTCTTTAAAAATGTCAGTCTGTTCACTCCCTCTGTGGACAGACGAGAGCGCTTCTCGGTGACCATGCCACCGGCCGCACTGAAGCACCTCTCGGACAGCATGCTGGAAGGGGGGCAAGACAGGACTTCCAGGGCGTACTGCGCCAGCTCACTCCAGATGTGCAACCGCTCCACCCAGTACTCCATGGGGTCCACGCTGCCAGTGTCAAGCCCACTGAAGGACCCCATGTACTTAGCCACCATCTGGGTCATGTGCTGGCTGTGGCTTTCAGAGGAGGTGGCTGCTGCACGCACCTCCTCTCTCGGTTGCTCTATGACAGCATGTCTCCTGGGCGCCTGACGCTGCTGCTGGCAGCAGGCACCGGCTGCTGTGCTGGCTGGACAGGGACAGAGGGTGTGAAAGCCTGGGGGAAGGCTTCCTCCAGTCGCCGAACAAGGAGCTGCTGCAACTCGCTTGTGCGCTGCTCACGTCCTCTAGCAGGCAGAAACTGAGCCCACTTCCCCCTCAGCCGTGGATCCAGGATCATGCTAATGCAGGCGTCCTCCCTCGCTTGCATCTGCTTCACCCGGGGGGGTCTGTGCGCAGGCAACACAGCATGTGGGCTGCCATGGGGAACAGGGTGGTCCATGAAACAGAGACATCAGGGTCAGCGTCCTCCTCTGGCTCCTGAGCCTCTTCCTCCTCTCTCCACCCTTGCACCACTGCTGCTGCGCTCCGCTATTCCCCCTCAGCAGCGACGTCCAGCACCTCCAACTCCTCCTCATCTTCTTCCAGGGAGTCAAATTCCTGCACAGCAGTGGACTGCGCAGGCGACTGCTGTTCCAGCTGGTTCCGGGCCTCCTCCCCCAAATCCACCAAATCGCCAAGTGCCCTGTCCAGCAGACAAACAAAGGGCACCCACTGGCAGAGGGATGCCCACTCCTGGCTCACAAGGTTGGTTCCCTGCAGAAAGGGAGCCAACACCAAGCAGACCTGCTACATCTGCCCCCACTGTGCGTTGCTGAGGAGCTGGAGTTTGGTGTTGCCTTCCAGAGTGGCCTCCACGATGTACTGGTTGACAACCCTCCTCTGCTCAACCAGCCGCTCCAACATCGCCAGGGTGGAGTTCCAGCGAGTCGGCACATCGATGACAAGGCGGTGTGGTGGCAGGCCCTCGCGCTGCTGGATCTCTGCCAGCTTTGATGCAGCAGCGGCGGAAAGTGCGCACAATTTTCCTGCGCACCTAGTAGTCCAAGGGTTCACCGCTGCTCACAGTGTCTACATTCACACTTAAGGCCCGGTCGTCGGCTACCTGCCGGTCCAGGCGTTGGTGGAGGGTGGATCCGTAAGGGCTAAGGTGAGGCGTTGGACTAAAGAATGTCTGCATGTCCGACATCACCATGAGATCGCTGGAGCGTCCTGTCCTTGCCTGCATGGACATGGGAGGATGATTACTGGCAGTGGTACCTTTATTGCGTTGTACTGTGACATCACCCTTAAAAGCATTGTAAAGCATAGTTGCCAGCTTGTTCTGCATGTGCTGCATCCTTTCTTCCTTCAGGTGAGTTGGTAACATGTCTGCCACTTTGTGTCTATACCGAGGACCTAGTAGCGTGGCCACCCAGTACAGCTCATTCATCTTGAGTTTTTTTATACGGAGGTCCCTCAACAGGCTGGACAGCATGAAAGACGCCATCTGCACAAAGTTGGATCCAGACGTACTATCCATCTCCTCTTGCTCTTCCTCATTGACGTCAGGTAAGTCCTCCTCCTCCCCCCAGCCACAAACAATACCATGGGAGCGTCGAGCAGCACAAGCCCCCTGCGACACCTGCTGCGGTTGTTCTTCTGCCGCTGCCTCCTCCTCCAAAGAAATGCCTTCCTTATCACATATCAAGCATCTCACTGGCAAGTTTTTATCTCCGCTGAATCTCAGTAAAGTCTGCCATGGCCGTGTAAGACTGCCTGAAATGCCCACACAACTTCCTGGCCTGCTTCAGGACGTCCTCTAAGCCTGGGTACTTTGACACAAATCTTTGAATGACTAGATTCAGCACATGTGCCATGCGGGGTACATGTGTCAGCTTTCCCAAATTCAACGCGGAAATGAGATTGCTGCCATTGTCACACACCACATTGCCAATCTCCAGCTGGTGCTGGGTCAGCCACTGATCCACCTGTTTGTTAAAAGCAGCCAGAAGAGCTGGTCCAGTGTGACTCTCCGCTTTGAGGCAAGATATCTCTAATATTGCGTGACACCGTCGTACCTGGCATGCAGCATAGGCCCTGGGGAGCTGGGGCTGTGCAGCTGGAGAGGAGATGGCAGCACCAGCAGAGTTGAACTGCCACTCAGCCAAGGAGGAGGAGGACGACGACAGCAAAGAGGATGTAGCAGGAGGAGTAGGAGGAGAAGGAGAGGAGGTGGCAGGAGGCCTGCCTGCAAGCCGTGGAGTTGTCACAAGTTGGTCCGCTGCACAGCCACGTACTCCCTGTTTGTCAGCGGTCACCAGGTTGACCCTATGGGCTGTGTAAGTAATGTAGCGGCCCTGACTGTGCTTGGCAGACCAGGCATCCGTGGTCAAATGGACCCTTGACCCAACGCTGTGTGCCAGAGATGACACCACTTGCCTCTCAACTTCACGGTACAGTTTGGGTATCACCATTTTAGAGAAATAATTATGGCCTGGTCTTCCACTGTGGTGTCCCAATGGCCACAAGTTTACGGAAGGCCTCAGAGTCCACAAGCTTGTATGGTAATAGCTGGCGAGCTAACAGTTCCACCACGCCAGCTGTCAGACGCCGGGCAAGGGAGTGACTGGCAGAAATTGGATTCTTCCGCTCAAAGACTTCACGGACACCTGGCTGCTGTGGGAAGAGGGGCAGGAACCACTTAAGGGCAGAGGCGGAGTGGAGAAGAGTGGCTGTGAAGGTGCAAGGGAGAAAGCGGCTGAAGATGCTGCACCTGAAGGAGGAAGAGGAGAAGGAGGGTGGCTTTTCTTTTGTGTGCTGCTTTTGCTCAGGTGCTCTTCCCATTGCAGTTTGTGCCTTTTCTGCATGTGCCTTTGTAAGGCAGTTGTACCGACGTGGGTGTTGGCCTTTCCATGGCTCAATTTTTGGAGACAGAGAGAACAGATGACATTGCTCTGATCTACGGCAGACACACACAAAAATTTCCAAACCGCTGAGCCCCCCTGGGGTGATGGCACTATGGTGGCATTAGCAACTGACGTTGAATGGCATGTTGGGTGGTGCCGGACACTGCTACCACCTGTTTCTGACGACGAGCTCCCCCTGCTTCTTTCAGCAACTCATCTCCTCCTACTCTCTGGCTCCCCCTCTGAACTGTCCCCTTGGTCATCTTGTCTCTTAGGATCCCACGTGCTATCCATATCATCATCATAATCATCCTGCCCAGCTTCGCTTGCCTCAGACACCTCCAAAACTGCACCAACAGCAGGTACTTTATCATCCTCCTCCTCACACATTACGTCCATAGTGTCGCCGCCTAACTCAGACATATGAGGTGGTGTAACTTGCTTATTGCCTTCATCTGGTTGTAAGAGTAATGGCTGTGAATCAGTTCATTCCCCACCAATTAACCCCTGTGAAGTGTCAAATTCAGTGGATGTGGTGCTTGTAGTAGCGCTGGTGGCTGCGTAAGATTAGGTGTTCTGTGTTAAATAGTCAACCACGTCCTGACAATCTTGGGAGTTGATGGGACGTGCCTTCTTCTGAGCACTGTACATTGGGCCAGGGCCGCACAAAATCATATCAACATGACCTCGCACAGACCTGCTGGGTGGCCTTCCTCTGGGTCTGCCTCTACCTCTGCCTCTACCTGTTTTGTCCGTTTTGTCCATATCGGGGGGATGAAGTGAAAGGTATGCACTAACTTGACTAATACAATGTGCAATCACACAGGTGCAGTTAACAGGTATGCAAGGAGTGGTATATCACACTGCGTGCACTCACGTAGGTAGGTGGGTGCACTGTGAACAACAGGTAGGTATATGCAGTGATGGGTATTACAATGTGCACCTGTCAGTCACACACAGACAGGTACCAGACAGGCACAGTGACACTGCGTGCAATCACGTGGGTAGGTGGGTGCCCTGAAGTGAATAACAGGTGGATATATGCAGTAATGGGTATTACAATGTGCACCTGTCAGTCACACACAGACAGGTACCGGACAGGCACAGTGACACTGTGTGCGCCCACGTAGGTAGGTGGGTGCACTGTGAACAGCAGGTAGGTATATGCAGTGAAGGGTATTACAATTTGCACCTGTCACACACAGACAGGTACCGGACAGGCACAGTGACACTGCGTGCGCTCACGTAGATAGGTGGGTGCACTGTGAACAGCAGGTAGGTATATGCAGTGAAGGGTATTACAATTTGCACCTGTCACACATAGACAGGTACTGGACAGGCCCAGTGACACTGCGTGCGCTCAGCTCACGTAGGTAGGTGGGTGCACTGATGTGAACAACAGCAGGTAGGTATATGCAGTGATGGGTATTACAATGTGCACCTGTCACACACAGACAGGTACCGGACAGGCACAGTGACACTGCGTGCGCTCAGCTCACGTAGGTAGGTGGGTGCAGTGATGGGTATTACAATGTGCACCTGTCACACACACAGGTAGTCACTAAATGTGCTGGGCCTGGCAGTGGCACACACACTAGGAATTACCAAGGCTGTCTATGCAACACAAGTGTCAGTGAGACACACACACACACACACACACACACACACACACACACACACACACACACACACACACACACTAGATCACAAGAACAAGATTAGCTCTCAAAAGAGCTGTTGAGGGGTGCTTTTCTAGCAATAAGAAACAACAAGGAGCAAGCTAACAAACCTACAAGAGCCTAACTAAGCTTTCCCTATGAGAGTCTGCAGCAGCTTTCCTTTCTCTAATTACTGCAGGCACACGAGTGAGTAGAATGGCTGACGCTGCCTGCCTTTTATAAGGAGGGGGGGGTGGGGCTCCAGGAGGGAGTGTAGCCTGATTGGCTACAATGTGCCTGCTGACTGTGATGTAGAGGGTCAAAGTTGACCCTCATGATGCACTATGGGGGCGAATCGAACTTCCGGTAAAGTTTGCGGTTCTCCGTGATCGCGAACCCCGGAAGTTCACCGGGAACCGCTCACCGGCGAACCGTTTGGGCCATCTCTAGCAGTCGCAGGGTCTGCTCTCCTATAGTTACACCCCTGACCTCTCAGTCCCCCAGCACCTCTAGCATACTACCTCCTCCCCCATGTAATCGCAGCAGAGCTGTGTAGACCTGCTCCCATTGCTTCAGTGGCAAGTGGCTTCTTCCTGGTGGCCACTCCCTCTGCTGCATGCCCTGGCTCATGTGATGTGAAAGGGTAGCCAGAGGAGGGCAGCATACAGCACATGGCTGCTAGGAGAAAGATGCAACCCAATGGAATGGGAGCAGGCAAATATTTTTATGCAGCTATACTCTGCATGGGAGGAGGAGCAAACCCCTATAGCCCCCGGTCGTAAGGCTAATAGAGCTGAATATATTACAGTCCATCAAGTTCACCCACAAGCATGACCAGTTAGTTTGATATTTTTTTGATCCAGAGAGAGGCGCTCAGTTATACATGTTACTGCTGTTTAGAATTCATGTTGATAATGTTCTATTTACCATTAGTACCAAGCATACATTTGTCACATAAGTTCATTTGTAGTTCAGGTTTGCTTTAATGAAAGTCTTGGAAAATAATCTATTCAAGCCTTCATAAACATTACATGAACATAAGCTGTTCACGTTCTGTCCAATTGGTTGGTTACCATTAGTGGACTGCAATCTTCAAGTCATTCTACAGATTTTTTAATAGGGTTTAAGACCAATCTACACGATACGATTCTTTGTACGATTCCATTACGATTCTACTTACGATCTGATTAAATACGACATGTCCGATCGGGATTCTATTCGATTCAATTTGATTTGCCATTGTTTTGCAATGGCAAATCGAATTGCCGGCGGAGAAGGCAGACTCTCATAGGGAAAGCTTAGTTAGGCTCTTGTAGGTTTGTTAACTTGCTTCTTGTTGTTTCTTATTGCTAAAAAAAGCAGCGTTTTAAGGGCAGAAATCACATTGAATGCTAAATTGCAGGCCTAAAGTGCTTTCAAACATCTTGCATGTGTATACATCAAACAGGGAGTGTAATTAGAGTTCTGCTTCACATTGACACACTAAACTCACTGTGTAACGCACCGCAAACAGCTGTTTGCGTATTGACGGCTGTGATAGACTGGTGCGCACCGTGGCGAGAGTGTAGGCCGTGGCGGTTTTCAAGCCCATATGGTCGCCGGGCTGTGGTAGCTCAATGATAGAACAACAGTGACTGTCCAGCTGATCAAATTTGGTCTGACCACAATGAAGCAACAACCTTATTATCTTTTGTGTGCCACCCCCACCCGAGACACTCAAATAGCCGGTGGTCATTGCTTCATTGTGATACGCAAGCCCCTTCACCGCTGCAAGGTAATGATCACGAAGAGGAATGGGGACATGTACATGCCTTTTGTTTTGTTGTTGCAGCTGCCCGCAGTGCAGCCAGAAAAATGAGGCAGGCATGTACACGCACCAGAAAAATTAGTGTAGCGGCCGCTGCTAGCAACGGCCTTAAAAATTCAGGAATCCGCCTAGAGTCTGACCCTGTTGGTGGTGGCGGAGGAGGCAAACGGCCTGCAGGCAGAGATGCTGTGTGTGGGGACTGACTTAGTCTTCGGGCGTGCAGTAGCCCTCCGTGATCCATTCCTCATTCATTTTGATAAAGGTCAGGTACTGAACACTGTCGTGACTTAGGCGACTTCTCTTCTCAGTGACTATGCCTCCTGCTGCACTGAAGCTCCTTTCTGACAGGACACTTGCGGCAGGGCAAGAGAGAAGTTGTATGGCAAATTGGGACAGCTCTGGCCACAGGTCAAGCCTGCGCAACCAGTAGTCCAAGGGTTCATCGCCGCTGCTCGCAGTGTCCACATGTAGGTATTTTTAGGTTTTTGACTTATGTAGTGCATGCATATGAGTGACTGTCAGGAGGAGGGATGCTCACTCTGATTCCGCGTATTTGAATTTTCTGCATTTCCGATCGGAAATTGGCATTTCCGAACAGGATTTGGAAAATGGAATTCCGCAAAAAATCGATTTACCCACAACTCTATAATTTTAGTCCAATCACAGAACTCAGAAGCCTGGGACCAATCAGAGAATGCAAAATGTTTCCACAAAAATCGCATTACCTTTTTTAAAAATTTTTTTAGACCAATCATAAGATTCTGTTTTTCCGATTTCCGTTTATTTTGTCATTTTTTGCATTCCCTGATGCACAAATTGATGAGATAAAAATGCTCCTCAGAAATTGTAAAATCGGAAAAACAGTAAAACGAAAAATCGGAAATTGGCATTTGGGGAAATCGGGATTTCTGCAGAATCTGAAATAAGCATTTCTGGCTATCCCTAGTCAGGGGAAACCTGATGCTGTTTGTGGTTGTAGCATTAAATTACTTTACTTCAGTGTCTCTGTAACCCAGTGTACAGATTTTATTTACTTAGATTAGGGATGGTCGAAAATGCCCAATTCTGATTCCCAGAAATTCTGATTTCCACCAATGCCAATTTATTTTTTTCTCTGATTTCCGAGGAGTATATTGGTTTTCATTTTTTGAATCAGAGAATGCAAAAAAATGGTCTAAAATTACTGCGGTAATCTGATTTTTTGCGGAAAATTTTTCTGATCTCCAATCAGAAATGAAGCAATTTCAATTTCGCGGAATCCGTACAAGCATGCCTAATTTGCATTAAAAGTTACGTTAGGGGGTGTGATCCAGCCAGATAAGCACCCCAAATAATGTGAAATAAAGGGAGTCTGCCATATTGAGCACCTGCCTGAGAGAAGGCTTTGCTACTGATGTATGGAGAGGGTGGGCTGCGTCTCATGACATTGCCCCTGTTTTCCTCATTAGGTCTTTGTCTTCAATTCATCAAGCACTGCCGCATTCGGTAATGCTGAAAACTGCAGATTTTTCAGAGCATTTTGTAACATGGCAATTCATTAAGGCTGTTACCACATGGCAAGCAGAAATTACCGAGCAGTGAAGTAAATGACCGACTTGTAATACACCTCCAACACATGTCAGCAAATGTCAATTCATAAAGATTAGAACATGCGGTAAAGACCAGTAACATGTTCAATGATCACTGCCAGCTCTAGTGTGTGGGATACAGTGTGGAGACTGCGGGAGCCGTGGCTCACAGAAGCAGAGGGGGATTACCTATGACTGACAGGAGCGGAGAGACAATAGAAACACAACCTCTATCTCCTGCAAGTCCCACTGATCGGATGCTGATAGGATGCAATAGCTTCTCGGGAGGAAGTAGCCCTTCAGACATTTAACCCTTTAGATTCCTGTTTGAAGATGCGGAGGAGCTGGTGGGGAAATCACCTAAGCATGGCATGTGTAATGTCTCCTGGAGCTCATCTAAACTGTGGCAATTAAATAAAATGTTAAGAAAGGCTTATGGACAGATTCAGAGTGAGCAGAGGGCGTATAACAAACATGTACATTCTAAAGAGATGCCGGGGATGTCACTTACTATTGTAATGTCCTCACTGCATGTAATTACAGCTTGTAACAAAACAGAGACAACACCACACTCTTCTGCTGTTACCAAACAGGTTTTTGTGAATCAAAGCCATGGGTTTCAGCAAATTACCAATCTTCTACCACACTCATGAAAATCTTTATGAATTAGCAAAAAAACACCTCTAAAATACCAAATGCAGTATTTTCCTGACTTGTTTTTTTTTCTCCCAGGAATGGATTATCAAACAATAATAAGTCATTATTTGGACCAGTTCAGAAACAAACCCGATATACTGTATGTACTTCATGAGCCACTAGCAGGACGTTACTAGAAGCTGAAAAAGCGTTGTATAGCATTGGAATAGAAACATTAACCACTTGAGGACCACAGTGGTAAACCCTCTAAAGACCAGGCACATTTTTGCTAAAAAGGCACAGCTACTTTACATAGTTACATAGTTACATAGTTATTTTGGTTGAAAAAAGACATACGTCCATCGAGTTCAACCAGTATAAAGTACAACACCAGCCTGCTCCCTCACATATCCCTGTTGATCCAGAGGAAGGCGAAAAAACCCTTTACAAGGCATGGTCCAATTAGCCCCTAAAGGGAAAAATTCCTTCCCGACTCCAGATGGCAATCAGATAAAATCCCTGGATCAACATCATTAGGCATTACCTAGTAATTGTAGCCATGGATGTCTTTCAACGCAAGGAAAGCATCTAAGCCCCCTTTAAATGCAGGTATAGAGTTTGCCATAACGACTTCCTGTGGCAATGCATTCCACATCTTAATCACTCTTACTGTAAAGAACCCTTTCCTAAATAAATGGTTAAAACGTTTTTCCTCCATGCGCAGATCATGTCCTCTAGTCCTTTGAGAAGGCCTAGGGACAAAAAGCTCATCCGCCAAGGTATTATATTGCCCTCTGATGTATTTATACATGTTAATTAGATCCCCTCTACGGCGTCTTTTCTCTAGACTAAATAAACCCAGTTTATCTAATCTTTCTCGATAAGTGAGACCTTCCATCCCACGCATCAATTTTGTTGCTCGTCTCTGCACCTGCTCTAAAACTGCAATATCTTTTTTGTAATGTGGTGCCCAGAACTGAAATCCATATTCCAGATGTGGCCTTACTAGAGAGTTAAACAGGGGCAGTATTATGCTAGCATCTCAAGTTTTTATTTCCCTTTTAATGCATCCCAAAATTTTGTTAGCTTTAGCTGCAGCTGCTTGGCATTGAGTACGATTATTTAACTTGTTGTCAATGAGTACTCCTAAGTCCTTCTCCAAGTTTGATGTCCCCAACTGTATCCCATTTATTTTGTATGGTGCTAGACCATTAGTACGTCCAAAATGCATGACTTTACATTTGTCAACATTGAATTTCATCTGCCATGTATGTGCCCATATAGCCATCCTATCCAGATCCTGTTGCAATATGACACTATCTTCCTGAGAGTTGATGATTCTGCACAATTTTGTATCATCTGCAAAAATAGCAACATTGCTCACTACTGCATCTACTAGGTCATTAATAAATAAATTGAAGAGCACTGGACCCAGAACAGACCCCTGTGGGACCCCACTGCTAACAGTCTCCCATTTTGAGTACGATCCATTGACCACAACTCTTTGTTTTCTGTCCATTAGCCAGTTCCCTATCCATGAACACAGACTCTTCCCCAGTCCTTGCATCTTCAACTTTTGCACCAGACTTTTGTGGGGAACAGTGTCGAAGGCCTTTGCAAAGTCCAAGTATATCACATCTACAGCATTCCCAATATCCATATTAGCATTCACTACCTCATAAAAGCTGAGCATGTTAGTCAAACAGGACCTGTCTTTAGTAAACCCATGTTGATGCTGAGAAATAAGATTATTTTCTACTATGAAGTCATGTATAGTATCTCTTAGTAACCCCTCAAATAGTTTGCATACAACTGATGTTAAACTTACAGGTCTATAATTTCCTGGATCAGATTTTTTGCCCTTCTTAAATAATGGGAAAACGTGGGCTGTACGCCAATCCACTGGGACTCTGCCAGTTGCAAGAGAGTCACAAAAGATAAGATAAAGGGGTTTATCTATAACTGAACTTAATTCCCTTAGGACCCGAGGATGCATGCCATCCGGGCCAGGTGCCTTGTCTATTTTTAATTTATTTAGTCTTGCCTTCACTTCTTCCTGCGTTAAAGGGACTCCGAGCAGTGCAGAAACTATGGAAAGATGCATATCATTTTAAAGCTCTCTTTCTCCTCCTTCCAATGATATATAAACCACCACCCTACGTCTTTTAGTTTTCGCTATTTTCGCGATTGAAATTGCCGCGGCCGCGATTTCGATCGTGAAAATAGAGAAAACTAAAAGGTGTAGGGCAACGATTTAGGTGTCGTCAGAAAGAGGAGAAAGAGAGCTTTAAAATGATATCCATCAAGCCATAGTTATATTGTATTACACAGGACGACACTTTCAGCTGAATGCAGCTGCTGACTTTGACAAAAAGTCGCCCTGTGTAATACAATATAACTATGGCTTGATGGATATCATTTTAAAGCTCTCTTTCTCCTCTTTCTGACGACACCTAAATCGTTGCCCTACACCTTTTAGTTTTCTCTATTTTCGCGATCGAAATCGCGGCCGCGGCAATTTCAATCGCGAAAATAGCGAAAACTAAAAGGCGTAGGGTGGTGGTTTATATATCATTGGAAAGAGGAGAAAGAGAGCTTTGAAAAGATGTGCATCTTTCCATAGTTTCTGCACTGCTCGGAGTCCCTTTAAGTATTTAATATTACAGTTAGAAGATTGAGACTCTTCTGCCTCTGTAGTTTGCAACAGTGCTGTTTCTTTTGTGAAGACAGAAGCAAAGAAAGCATTTCCAATACCCTATAAAATCAAATTAAAACGCACATAGTGCAAAGTATTGTCTAAAAACACTATAGCTTGCACCCCGTGCTTGCACTCCTGGGGGTAGTGCCACCACCGAATGAGGGAACCAGCGTCACTCTCCCCTCGTGAATGCACTTACCAGAAGCGCATCTTGAATATCAGCATATCACAATCATCCGGAAGTCAGCTAAGGAGGACCCGATTGTAAAAGATGACATCCAACTTTATTGAACACTTTCAGCAGGTTTGACAGCAGGTACCTACGCTCCGCACCATGGATAGACTGGAGCCGCACGCCACCAAACCGTCCTTCCTACTCGCGATCACGTGACGTCAGCGCGTACACCCTTAACTCCGCGGGCGTACGCGGGTGTACGCGCTGACGTCACGTGATCGCGAGTAGGAAGGACGGTTTGGTGGCGTGCGGCTCCAGTCTATCCATGGTGCGGAGCGTAGGTACCTGCTGTCAAACCTGCTGAAAGTGTTCAATAAAGTTGGATGTCATCTTTTACAATCGGGTCCTCCTTAGCTGACTTCCGGATGATTGTGATATGCTGATATTCAAGATGCGCTTCTGGTAAGTGCATTCACGAGGGGAGAGTGACGCTGGTTCCCTCATTCGGTGGTGGCACTACCCCCAGGAGTGCAAGCACGGGGTGCAAGCTATAGTGTTTTTAGACAATACTTTGCACTATGTGCGTTTTAATTTGATTTTATAGGGTATTGGAAGCGCAGTGAATCGATTGGAAACATTGGTATATGAGAGGTGAAGTGACCTAATTTTTTTCTGCGAGCCCCTATTTGTGACTTAAGAAGCTAATTCCATTGGAGCGCAGTATATCTTCTGTATCGAAAGAAAGCATTTAATAACTCTGCCTTACCTTGGTCATCCACCATTGAGTTCCCATCCTCATCCTTTAGGAGTCCTATACAGTCAACCTTTCTTTTTTTAGAGTTAATGTACTTGTAAAACTTTTTTGGGTTAGATTTGATATCCTTAGCGATTTGTTTTTCAGCTTCAATCTTTGCCAGCCTAATTTCTTTTTTACAATTTTTATTGCACTCCTTATAATTGCTTAGTGCAGCCTCGGCCCCCTCCTGTTTTAAGACCTTATAGGCATTCTTTTTCCTCTTCATTTTATCTTTAACCTTTCTATTCATCCATAGAGGCCTTTTTTATTCCTAGACATTACTGGTTGAACTCGATGGACGTATGTCTTTTTTCAACCAAAATAACTATGTAACTATGTAACATTTTGTTTCCATATGGGATATACATACTACAGTAATGATTGAGTATAAGTTTAAAAGCTTGCCATTTCCCTTCAGTGTCTTCCCCTTGTAGTACATTATCCCAGTTCACCAAACTTAGTGCCTGCCTAATTTGAGTGAACTTTGCTTTTCTAAAATTCATAGTTTTAGTGGTCCCGCTGCCCCGTGGCCTATCAGTCACCAGATCAAACGTTATCATGTTGTGATCACTATTTCCCAAATGTTCTTGAACCTGCACATTTGATACATTATCTGGTCTATTAGAAATGATCAGATCCAGTAACGCATTCCCCCTAGTTGGTTCCGTTACCATTTGAGTCAAGTAATTGTCCTGTAGTGCTGCCAGAAATCTGCTGCTTTTACCAGAATGGGTAGCCTCAATACTCCAGTCAATGTCTGGAAAGTTGAAGTCGCCCATATTTATGACCTCATTTTTACTTGCAGCTTTTTCAATCTGCTGTAGTAATCGCAGTTCTGCAGCTTCATTAATAAGAGGTGGCCTGTAGCATACCCCAATAAGCAATTGGCAACTTTTATTTCCACTATGAATATTTACCCAAACGGACTCCACATCTTCGCAATCTTTCTCCATCTCATCGTTGAGGACAGCTGTAAGAGAATACTTAACCCTCCTGGCGGTTTGCAAAAAAATCGCCAGGGGGCAGCAAATCTTTTTTTTTAAATTTTTTTTTTTTTTCATGTAGCGAGACAAAGTCTCACTACATGATAGCCGCTGCTCAGCGGCATCCCCCCAGCCCCTCCGATCGCCGCCGGCGATCGGAGATCCGGAGATCCCGTTCAAAGAACGGGATCTCCTGGAGGGCTTCCCCCGTCGCCATGGCGACGGGGCGGGATGACGTCACCGACGTCATCGAAGTCGTGACGTTAAAGGGGATTCCGATCCACCCCATAGAGCTGCCTGGCACTGATTGGCCAGGCAGCGCACGGGGTCTGGGGGGGGGGGGGGGGGCGGCTGCGGCGCGACGGATAGCGGCGGATCGGCGGGTAGCGGCGGCGATCGGGCACTGCACGCAGCTAGCAAAGTGCTAGCTGCGTGCAGCAAAAAAAAAATTATGCAAATCGGCCCAGCGGGGCCTGAGCGGTGCCTTCCGGCGGCTTACCCCGAGCTCAGCTCGGGCTTACCGCCAGGAAGGTTAACAAAGAGACAAACCCCTCCACCTTTTTTCCCTGTTCTATCCCTCCTAAACACATTGTATCCTTTTAAATTAGCTATCCAGTCATGGCTTTCATCCATCCATGTCTCGGTTATTCCCACAATGTCATAGCCTTTGTCATTCAGAATGAACTCTAGTTCGTCTATTTTATTTGCAAGGCTCCGAGCATTGGTTACCATGCACTTTATATTTTTACCACCACATTTACCAATTTTGTTTACATGAAATTGGCTACTTGAATTTTTACCAACCTCCTTAATCTTTACACTGTCCCCACCCCCCTCTCCACCCTCCATAATGATAGGTTCCCACTGTCTTTTTACCTCATCTTGTCTACGTATTGAGACTTTATCCTCCCGCCTCCCCCCAGATCCTAGTTTAAAATCTCCTCCAACCGTTTAGCCATCTTCTCCCCCAATGCAGCTGCACCCTCCCCATTAAGGTGCAGCCCATCCCTGCTGTAGAACCTGTAGCCGACTGCAAAGTCTGCCCAGTTCTCCAGGAACCCAAACCCTTCCTTCCTACACCAATTTCTCAGCCACTTATTTAACTCCCTAAACTCCCTCTGTCTCTCAGATGTAGCACGTGGCACTGGCAGTATTTCAGAAAACTAATTACAACAGTTGTATGGGGGCAATGGGAAGCCTCCTCGTGGCGCCCCTGGATAGTGCTGTATAGCATGAACTAATTCCCGCAGGGCGATTGTTTTGCGGTTTTTGGTTTTGACCCTGCATATTTAGGCATGCGAAAGCAAATGCTTATTTGCATGAGCAATGTCTCGTGATTAGCCAATAGGCCAAATTTGCAAAGCCAGATTTGTCAGGTTCACTTGGTTGATGCACACATGTTCTTTCTCTGATTGTAGTAAGCATTGCATTTCTTTTTTCTGAGGGCAGGTAGTGAGTGGCTTGTTTTAGGAGGTGAGAGCCCTGGAGCAGGCTATTTGCGCCTGTCCGCCCCTTATGTGTCGCGCCCAGGTTATGCGCATACAGCAGAACGCAATGGATGTTGAGGTAAGTGCCTGTTTTTAATCTTGGGAGGTGTGTGCGGGCGGCTCTGCCCGGCGCTGGCCACGCTGGGGAGATCGCCTGCACCCCCCAGCCTCCGCCTCCGGGGTGCCTCTGTGTGGGTTCCAGGCGGTGAGAGTGCCTGGGACCCCGCGGCCCCCCGGTTGTATGGGGGCAATGGGAAGCCTCCTCGTGGCGCCCCTGGATAGTGCTGTATAGCATGAACTAATTCCCGCAGGGCGATTGTTTTGCGGTTTTTGGTTTTGACCCTGCATATTTAGGCATGCGAAAGCAAATGCTTATTTGCATGAGCAATGTCTCGTGATTAGCCAATAGGCCAAATTTGCAAAGCCAGATTTGTCAGGTTCACTTGGTTGATGCACACATGTTCTTTCTCTGATTGTAGTAAGCATTGCATTTCTTTTTTCTGAGGGCAGGTAGTGAGTGGCTTGTTTTAGGAGGTGAGAGCCCTGGAGCAGGCTATTTGCGCCTGTCCGCCCCTTATGTGTCGCGCCCAGGTTATGCGCATACAGCAGAACGCAATGGATGTTGAGGTAAGTGCCTGTTTTTAATCTTGGGAGGTGTGTGCGGGCGGCTCTGCCCGGCGCTGGCCACGCTGGGGAGATCGCCTGCACCCCCCAGCCTCCGCCTCCGGGGTGCCTCTGTGTGGGTTCCAGGCGGTGAGAGTGCCTGGGACCCCGCGGCCCCCCGGTTGTATGGGGGCAATGGGAAGCCTCCTCGTGGCGCCCCTGGATAGTGCTGTATAGCATGAACTAATTCCCGCAGGGCGATTGTTTTGCGGTTTTTGGTTTTGACCCTGCATATTTAGGCATGCGAAAGCAAATGCTTATTTGCATGAGCAATGTCTCGTGATTAGCCAATAGGCCAAATTTGCAAAGCCAGATTTGTCAGGTTCACTTGGTTGATGCACACATGTTCTTTCTCTGATTGTAGTAAGCATTGCATTTCTTTTTTCTGAGGGCAGGTAGTGAGTGGCTTGTTTTAGGAGGTGAGAGCCCTGGAGCAGGCTATTTGCGCCTGTCCGCCCCTTATGTGTCGCGCCCAGGTTATGCGCATACAGCAGAACGCAATGGATGTTGAGGTAAGTGCCTGTTTTTAATCTTGGGAGGTGTGTGCGGGCGGCTCTGCCCGGCGCTGGCCACGCTGGGGAGATCGCCTGCACCCCCCAGCCTCCGCCTCCGGGGTGCCTCTGTGTGGGTTCCAGGCGGTGAGAGTGCCTGGGACCCCGCGGCCCCCCGGTTGTATGGGGGCAATGGGAAGCCTCCTCGTGGCGCCCCTGGATAGTGCTGTATAGCATGAACTAATTCCCGCAGGGCGATTGTTTTGCGGTTTTTGGTTTTGACCCTGCATATTTAGGCATGCGAAAGCAAATGCTTATTTGCATGAGCAATGTCTCGTGATTAGCCAATAGGCCAAATTTGCAAAGCCAGATTTGTCAGGTTCACTTGGTTGATGCACACATGTTCTTTCTCTGATTGTAGTAAGTATTTCAGAAAACACCACCTTGGAGGTCCTTGCTTTAAGTTTATCTCCAAGTACCTGAAAATCCTTTTTGAGGACCTTCCATCTCCCACTAACTTTGTCATTGGTGCCAATGTGTACCATGACAGCCGGGTCTTCCCCAGCCCCACCCAGTAATCTGTCAATTCTTTCCGCTACATGCCGAACCCGAGCACCCGGGAGGCAACAGACTGTACGGCATTCGCGGTTTCTTCGACAGATTACCCTATCTGTGCGCCTAATAATTGAATCCCCTCCCACCAGTACCTGTCTAGCCTTAGCTGCACTCCTATTCCCTTTCTCGTTACAGCAGTCTGCCCCTTGGTTGCTAAGGAGCACATCCTGCTGCAGCATTGCTACTCCTGAATCATCCTCCCCAATATTACGCAAACAAGCATACTTATTAGTGAGGGACAACTCGGGACTAGCCTCCCTGCCACTTTTTCCCCTACCCCTTCTAACTGTGACCCAACTAGCGGCTGCCTCTGCTTCTTGGTCCGTCTGTACTCCACCCTCCTCATCTTCAACGGTTCCATCCAGTGTCTGGATCGTGAGATCCAAGCTCTTCTCCATGTTGTGTATGCTTCTCAGTGTTGCGAGATGCTTATTTAGCTCTGCGACTTCCGCCTCTAACTGAGCAACACGCACACACCCAGGGCAACAGTAAACACCCTCAATCCGCTGATCAAGGCATGCATACATGTTGCAGGATGTACACTGCACAGCATCGTCCAACATGATGACTTTTGTGTGGTGTTTTGCAGGGCCTCAAAACACTGTATACAAGTGATTTCCCCCCACCAACAGCGCTCTCTGTTGATGGGGTCTGATCGCCCCCCCAGTTGTTTATTGTTTTTTATAAATATTTATGTTCGCATTTTAATAAAAAAACAAACCCTTTCCTCTGCCTCCCTCAGCCAGCCTCCCTCCCTCCCTCCCCCAGCCAGCCTATCACTGCCGATCGCTCTCTTGTCCCCCAGGGGGACAGCTGTGTCACACGGCTGTCCCCAGTGCAGCGCTGCTGCTGATCGCAGCGCTGCACGCTGTCTAACAGTCTCCCAAGCGGCAATTGCTGCTCGGAGACTTAAGAGGGGGCGGAGCTCCACCCCCCGAGCATGAGATACACGCGCAGTGTACGCACAATCTCATGCAAATTAGACCCCAGGACTTGATGCCAATTGGCGTTAGGCGGTCCTGGGGCTGCCTCCGTGTTCACGCCCATTGGTGTGATGCGGTCGTTAAGTAGTTAAAGTTCATCCGAGATAAAAAAAACTAACTATAACAAGTAACTTGTCTATATATCTTATCTAAAGTTTAGATGGTTTACACAGCAAATCTAGCTGCAAACCGCTTCAACAGTTTAAGATGATTTATTTCTGTGATAAAATGAGAGCGGCCATGATCTGTTTGTCATCATTACACAGGTAATCTGCAACTGCATCTCCACCCCTCAGCCTGTGAAAAATTCACTCCCCCTCCTCTCTGCCTCTGAAATCTCTGGCTGGTAACACCTCCTCCTCCTACTGCCCAGACTGAGCTCCCATAAGCCCTTACTACAGTGCCAAGGCACTGTGAAAAGCTGTGAGCGAAGCTTGTTTAGTTAATAGGGAATTAGAGTATTAAAGCAAAACAAAAAAGTATTTGGCTTGAGGAATGCCATATAAAGTATATGAAAGGAACACAAGTACCTTGTTGGGAATATAGTAAACATCCCAAATAAGCTAATTACAGCCTTAAAAGTTTTACTGGCAAAATACAACTTCTGAGAGCACGGGGAGATTAAAAAAAGTCAATAGTGTGTATTTTCATTTTTCAGACACTTAAAGGACACCCGAGGTGAAAATAATGAAATACACAATTGTATCTATCCTCCTTCTCCTAAAAATGACTTTTTAAGATATTCCACAGTTGTATTTTATATTTAAATCTACTTTTTAAGTTTTTACTGTTTTATTGTTTTTGCTCAGTGACA
This sequence comes from Hyperolius riggenbachi, assembly GCF_040937935.1. NCBI lineage: Eukaryota > Metazoa > Chordata > Amphibia > Anura > Hyperoliidae > Hyperolius > Hyperolius riggenbachi. The sequence continues at coordinate 17,067,107 of NC_090649.1, read as the reverse complement.
CATTCATTGAAGTATGCCAGATATAAAACATATGAACTATTGAACCTTTGTATCTCTTTCCTGCTCTCAGAAGGCATTTTCTGCTATGAAAGTGTTTAAAGTTGTGATTTCTTATCAGTGAGAGTCACACTGTAGTCTGACCCAGTCCTGACTCAGACAGGAACTGCCACTTACATACCTGATGTTTAACTATTTCTGGCAGAGAAAGAAAAAAAGGAACACAGCCTAGTTATTTGTGTGCTAGGCACTGTACATACACATGTCTATCTCATCATGTCACATGTCACATTGTGTATCCTTTAATAGGCTGACATTGAGCAGAGACAACAAAACATTCTATCTAGTTTGAAAATGTTTAAATATAAAATAAAACCATGGGATAACTAAAAAAAGCAATTTTTAGAAGTAGGCGGATAAATACAATTGGAAATTGAAAATTGCGCAATTTTTCAATTTTCGATTTTATTTGGTAGCGCACCCAGGCTATGCATATGCATAGGTTAGGATTAAGTTAGTGTTAGGTCCCCTCCCATAGGGGGATGACTTCTCCGCAGTGACGAGTACTTAACAAGTTGCATGCAAGCTGTTACAGGAAACCAACATCCTCCAGTGGAGGACAGGTTATGTGTATGCTAAGTGTGTATTTTATCCCACAAGTGGGGCTTGCACTCTCTTGCAGGTAGGCACTTATCTGTTTTTAAGTAGCACTGTTCATTTCTTTGCTATGTACTGCTCCCACTTAGCAGCCTTGCTTTTGGTGTATATGCAGAGCTTCTGTTTGGGTTCAAGGTGCATTTGCAGTTTCTGGGGGGGCTCAGCGCACCTCTGATTGTAGGCCATTCGGAGGCGGCCTGGTGATGCGCTGATCCACCTTTTGCGCAATTTTCAATTTTCGATTTTATTTGGTAGCGCACCCAGGCTATGCATATGCATAGGTTAGGATTTAGTTAGTGTACTGTTAGGTCCCCTCCAATAGGGGGATGACTTCTCCGCAGTGGGAGGGACGAGTACTTAACAAGTTGCATGCAAACTGTTACAGGAAACCAACATCCTCCAGTGGTAGACAGGTCATGTGTATGCTAGGTGTGTATTTTATCCCACAAGTGGGGCTTGCACTCAGAGCAGGGACAAGGTCCTCCAGCACCCAAGGCTGAGACACCAAAGTGCGCCCCTCCATCCCTCCCACCCCAGCCGCCACACACTGATTGCTATTAAACTAAGAGGGCCACAGGGCCCACAACCTCCCCAACACCTTAATATCTAGTTATCTGGCTTGCAGTCACTGCCATGTATCCCCTTTTCTTATTTCTATCTGCTTCATACACAATTAGGAATGACAGCTGAATGAATTCTGCACCCCCTCCTACACTGCGCCCTGAGGCTGGAGCCTCTCCAGCCTATGCCTCGGCCCGGCCCTGCTTGCACTCTCTTGCAGGTAGGCACTTATCTGTTTTTAAGTAGCGCTGTTCATTTCTTTGCTATGGATAAATACAATTGTTTATCTCATCAGTATATTTTCACCCCAAGCTCACTTTAAACCTGCTTTGAGCTTAACCACTTAAGTCTATCTGGACGAATATATCTGTCCAGATAGACTGCCCTGCTGCTGCTGCGCTGGGCACACGATCGCACACGCTCCCGCCGCCTTCCATTAGCCCTGAGATCAATTAATGGGAACAATATTCCCATTCATTGATCTAAGTCACCGGCAGAAAAACCGATGGCCTCTTAGCAGAGGCCGCGGTATTTCTGCACAAAAAAAAGTTTCCCGTCCTCCTAATGCTTCCTGGAAGCGAGAGCATTTACTTCCAAGACTTTTTGACCGTGGCCATCTTGTGGCCAAATAGTAAAACTACACCGGCAATTTTATTAAATAAACACATAATATTACATTACATAAATCAAATTTTTCATAAAAAAAAATTAAAACATTACAATAAAAAAACAACATAAATAGTTACGTAAGGGTCTGAACTTTTTGAATATGCATGTCAAGAGAGTATATTACTATACTTTTTTTTAAATTGTAAGCTTGTAAATAGGGATGGATGCAAATTGAAAAAAATGCACCTTTATTTCCAAATATCGGCGCCATAAATTGTGATAAGGACATCATTTAAAGGTGTAATAACTGGGACAAATGGGCAAATAAAATACATGGGTTTTAATTATGGTAGCATGTATTAATTTCAAACTATAATGGCCAAAAGCTGAGAATTAATGAATTATTTCCATTTCTTTCTTAATCTTCCTGTTAAAATGGATTTAGAATAAAAGAGCAAAATGTATCACCCAAAGAAAGCCTAAATGGTGGCAGAAAAAACAAGATATAGATCATTTCAGTGTGATAAGTAGTGTTAAAGTTATTGGCGAATAAATGGGTGGTGAAAGTTGCTTGGATGCATAAGGTTAAACAACGCTGTAGGCTGAAGTGGTTAATGCAGTAGTCATAATTGTAACTAACATTTTTTTTTCTTTAGTAAAATACGTGGCCAATTTATTTTTCTTCTTTTTAAATTGTACCTGGAAGAAAAATAAAAGTACCCCAGAGGCTTCCCCCTTCTCCTCCACCAGTCCGATCCAGCGCTATGTTCTCCATGAAACCATTGGCAAACACTTCTCAAACTCCCACATGGGCAGTACCCGACTGCACAGACCCGACTGGGTTTGGCCTTTTCCCTCAAAGGTCCACTTTAACAAAAGTTACCTATCTAACTGTGTATTTATCTTTTGCAATCCGTGTTTCTCTGAATGTTTAATTTGTGAGACCTGTTGTGCCAAAAAAATATTTTAGAATATTTTTAATGAAAAATGTAATGATGATGGTAAAGTGGTGGTGATTGTTGTCATTGTGGTAGTGGGTGTTTGTAGTGGGTATGGTGATTGTTGTTGTAGTGGTGGTGGTGGTAGTTGTTGTGGCAATGGTGGTAATTTTTGTGGTGGTGATTGTTGTTGTGGCCATTGTTCTTGTTGTGGTGATTTATAGTGTGGTGGTGGTGGTTGTGGTCGTTGTATAGTCAGACCTAAAATGTGTTTAATTAGAACAAAAATGAAATTTATTGATAATACTATCAGTATATGTATTTATTTAGAGTACTTGAAAAAGCTGAGGTTGCACGTCAAAGCAAATGAGAACTCATTTTTCAGGAAAACATTTTCTACCTATTATAGAAGTCTTGATGTTCAGCTCTGGCCTCATCAGTATGATGTAACATTTGGGGATGAAGATGCAGCCCAGGAGTCCAGCACTGGAGGCCAAGATGGAGAAGACCTCCACAGCCACCATGGATTTCCCTTTGGTGCTGAGATAGGCTGGTATGAAGGAGATCCAAACACTGCAGAAGACCAGCATGCTGAATGTGATGTACTGAGCTTCATTGAAGGCATCTGGAAGGTTCCTGACTAAAAATGCTACAATAAAACTTATCATGGCCAGACATCCCATATAGGCAATCATAATATACAAAGTAGGGACAGAACCCTCATTACATTGTAATATTATCTTGCAAACTTCCACCTGGGTGGTATATTCCGGGAATGGTGGAGAGAAGACCAACCAGAATATACAAATACCAGACTGTCCCGAAGACCCCAGGATCAGAAAAGAAGTAGAGAAATATTTTCCTAAAATGCTTCTCATTCTTTTTCGTTTGATGGTGTTAAAGGCCAAGAGAACGGTGACTGTTTTGGCTAAGATGGAAGAGACAGCCAATGTAAAGATATTTCCAAAGGTCACTTGTCGGAGGAGACAGGACATCTTGGTTGGACGCCCAATGAACAGCAGAGGACACAGAAAGGAGAAGACCAGCGAGAGGAGGAGAATGAAGCTGAGGTTCTGGTTATTGGCTTTTACTATTGCAGTGTCTTTGTGGGTGATGAATATCACTAACACCAGAGCTGCTAAAAAACAGAATATGAGAGAAAAGACAAAAATACACACAGCCAGTCCATCTCCATAAGATAAAAACACAACCGGTCTTGGAATGCAGGCCACTCTTATCTCATTGGACCATTGATCATCAGGGCATTTCATGCAGTTTTCCATTTTCATTATATGATTGCTCAAAGTATGATCTGTTACATTTATGCTAAATGTTTTTTTTTTGTTTTCCCCTAACAAGATCAGGAGTTCTCACAGGGCCAGATTTGTACTCTTTACCACCCATGGCCAATGTCACCAGCCACCCCCCTTCAATATAGGTAGCGAGATGACCCCTCCCCCCTTCCCTCCAGTATAGGTAGCCTGATGACCCCTCCCCCCTTACCTCCAGTATAGGTAGCCAGATGACTCCCCCAACCCCCCCCCCCCTTTTTAGTATACGTAGTAAGCTTGCTTTACACCGCAGCAGCCATCAGTGTCACTCATTTCTCCACTTATCTCCAGTGTAGAAGCTTCCTCTTGCTTTCCATCTCCAATGCTGCCCAAGTCCATAGCCGCTGGCCACAATGCAAGCGTGCACAGAGAGCAAGGTGGCTGCTGCACAGGCGGCTAGCAGCAGAGTACCCCGGTCAGGTGCTCGCCTGAGCTCCCTGCATTGCGACATTTGCAAGCTTGCAAATGCTGCACCAGTTTAGCCTGCTGCTTTGGTGCCCTTGCTCCTGTGTTGCCCTAGGCCATGGCCTAGTAGGCCTTAGTCTAAATCCGGCCCCGGGTTCTCAACTACTCAAGTACCCCCAACAGTGCCTATTTAGCAGAAAACCACAAACAGGTAATGTATTAGTGTCTCAGCAGAGCTCATTAACTACCTCTGTGGATTTTCACAAAACATGCACAGTTGGGGGAACTTGAAGACTGAGTTGGGAAACCCTGGTTTAGATGACAATGGGGCCAGTTTGTCATGTATGCAACCTCCTGTAACTTCAAAGGGCGCCATGAATACATAACTCCTTTCACTGCACCCCATGTTTTTAACATGGGCACCATGACACCTACCTATATATATTACATTCGGCTATCAAATCCAAACAGAAAAAAAAAAACTAAACATTAAGTACCTTTATCTCCTGCTTCCTCACATATGCCAATTGATCCAGGGGAAGGCAAACACCCTTACAAGGCTTGGGCCAATTAACTTTTAATAGGAAAAAAATTATTCCCAACTCCAGGTGGCGGTCAGGTAAAATCCCTGGATCAACTCAGCTGGGAACTAAAGTGGACCCAAATTAAAAATACAAGATTTCAGAAATAAAATCTATTTTCTAAATGAAAATGATAAATAGCAGCCTTTTTTCAGCTGCATATAAAATATTTTACATTTATTGGAGGAACCCCTCCCTTCCTTTCATATTGCCGGGACACAATCCGGCAAACTGGTGGAGTAGGTGGTGTCAGGCAAAGGAGGAATTGCTAATGGCTGACACCTGTATAACCCTAGTTATGAAAAGAGAAGGGTGAAAAGCATGCACTGAAATGCTCATAGGTTTGAAGGAGTGTTTATCTTTGTATGTGTCAGAGAGGTGCAACTAAATATTTTGAATTAAAAAAATGTTTGGTTTGGCTCCGCTTTAACTAGTAATTATAGCCCTGGATGTTTTTGAATGCATGGAAAGCATGCAAACCTCTTTTAAATTTCAATATAGAATTAGTCTTAACTACTTCCTGTGATAAAATATTCCACATTTTAACAACTCTTATTACAAAGAACCCCTTCCTAGATAGATGGCAAAACATTGTTTTTCCATATGCTGATCACGTCCCCTTGTTTAACATACATACAGTATGCATAGTGCTTTTGTTTTTAACTTTACTAGTGGTATAGAAAGTAATAGAAGACAGTCCAAATGGTGCGACATATTAAGTATTACATAAGGCATCATTAGACCTGGTTGAAAAGAAGGGCTATCCAGTAAACGTTAGTGACACTAGCAACCAATTCAGTTGATCTTCTACTAGACATCCCGGCACATTTGCAAGTTTTCTCCTCGGTGGCACTTTCCAACTTGTCTAAAAATTGCCCTTTAAATCACCACTCCAATGCACGCCAATGCAGAGCGTAGGATCAGGGCTGAGCCAGTCATGTGACCTTGTGACCGGCATTCGTAAACCGCAAACCCGAGGTTTGTGATGTGACCCGGTAAGCAGGGAATCCAGTGGAGAAAGGGTGGTATTGTGCAAAATGAGTCTTTTTAGGACCCAGGGGAAGCCAGACAGGCAGTTGGGAGTATCCTGAGTGGGCGGAGGCTCACTCCCTAAACTACCTTATCATTTATCTATATATATTGTATTTAGTATTAGCTGATGGCCCAGCGTTGCCCGGGTATGTATTTGGCTGGTGTTGGCTCTGCCCACTTTTCCTAAGCCTAACACACAAACACGCAATGACCAAGTTTGTGAGCTTTGGGATCTTTGGCATCAATAATTTGTATTTTCGCATTGAAATAAAACAAATCTGATTGGCTGTTTGTGGCTCCACCCCCTTTTCTGAACTTGAACCCCAGTCACCCAATGACCAACTGTACCAGGTTTGTGGCTTGTGCCATTAACAGTGCAAGAATGGCAGCAATTTAAATATTCCTCTTGAAAATCAAAAGGTGAATTTTGATTGGCTTTTGTAGGCTCCACCCACTTTTCTATATATTAATACAAGTCACCCAGTGACCAAGTGCGCAAAGTTTAACTTTGAGAACTTTACCATTAGCAGTGTAAGAATGGCTGCAGTTTACATTATTAGTAAAAATTCTATTTGGCTCCACCCACTTTTTGTAAACTTGACACACAGTCACTCAATGACCAAGTTTGTAAACTTTCAGGTTCCTGGCATCAAAATTGTGCAAATGGAAGCAGTTTATTCGCCAAAGAAATCTGATTGGCTGTTTGTGTCTCCGTCCCCTTTAGTGAATTTAATGACCGACTGTAGCACGTTTGAGGCCTCTGCCATTAACAGTGCAAGAATGGCAGCAATGTAAATATTCCCTGTCAAAATCAATAGGTGAATTGTTATTGGCTATTGTTGGCTCCACCCACTATCCCGAATATTAATCACAGTCACCCAGTGACCAACTGTGTCAAGTTTGAGAACCCTGCCATTAGCCAGTTCACCCCCAAGTGGTTTGTACCATAACAGACCAGAGCATTTTTTACCTGTCAGTGCTCCTCCCTTTTATTCCCTAATAACTTTATTACTACTTATCACAACAAAATGATCTATACTTTGTTTTTTCGCCACCAATTCGTCTTTTTGTGGGTAGTACATTTTGCTAAGAATTTTTTTTATTTTAAGTGTGTTTTAATGGCAAAAATAAGAAAATAATGTAAAAATGCATTATTTCTTAGTATTCTGCCATTATAGTTTTAAAATTAAACATTCTCCTGTGGTTAAAACTGACACATTTTTGTTTGCCTATTTATCCAGATTATTAAGTATGTCCCTATCACAATTTATGGTGACAATATATTATGTGGAAATAGAGGTGTTATTCTTCTGTTTTTTTTTGTTTTTTTTTGTCCTGTCCATAATTACAAGCCCGTATGTAGTAAAGTTAAAGTAATATTCCTTCATAAAATATAAAAGCTTAGTCCCTAAAGCAACTATTTATGTATTTTTTAACTGATTTTTTTACAAGTGTTTTTATTTTTATTTTTTTGGGAGGGGGGGCTTTGGAAGTGTAAGTTATTAATTGTATTAATATTGTGTAAAAGTGTATGAATGTATGTGCCTGTATGTGTAATTTTACTTTTTGGCCACAAGAGGGCACTAGTGAACACTCTGGCGGCTTCCTGTTTTATGAATGGACACGGCCGCTGATCGCGGTCACGTCCATTCATTCCAGGCATCGCGATTGGGTAGAAGACTGCTCGGTCCTCTTCCCCAATCACAGAACATGGAGACTCGATGGTCAACAGTGGCGGGAGCGGCACGCACACGTGCGGAGTGGCGGCAGGAGCAAGCGACTTATTAAAATGTCCTGTTGCAATTAACAGGCTCAAACAAGACGCTTGAATGAGTCAGTTTGCCATTAATTGGTTGACAGTGTAAGAATGGCTGCAGTTTATATTTTCTCATGTAAAAAGTTAGTTGTTTTTGGCTCTGCCCACTATTTCTAACCTTGACGTACAGTCACTCAATGACCAACTGTACCAGATTTGAGACCTCTGCCATTAACAGTGTAAGAATGGCAGCAATGTAAATATTCAATTTGAAAATCAATAGGTGAATTTTGATTGGCTGTTGTAAGCTCCACCCACTTTCCTGAATATTAATCTTAGTCACCCAGCGACCAACTGGGTAAAGTTTGAGAACCCTGCCATTAACAGTGTCAGCGGGCAGCACAGTGGTTAACGCTCTCGCCTTGCAGCGCTGGGTCCCTGGTTCATATCCCAGCAAGGTCAACATTTACAAGGAGTTTGTATGTTCACCTTGTGTCTGCGTTTGTTTCCTCTGGGTACTCCGGTTTCCTCCCACATCCCCAAAAACATACATATAGGTTAATTGGCTTCACTGAAATTGGCCCTAGACTACGATACATACACTACACTAGACATATGACTATGGTAGGGGTTAGATTGAGAGCCCCTCTGAGGGACAGTTAGTGACAAGACAATATATACTCTGTACAGCGCTGCGGAAGATGTCGGCGCTATATAAATACAAAATAATAATAATAAAGAATGACTGCAGTTTATATTTTCCCAGTGAAATTGCTCCACCCACTTCTTGTAACCTTGACACACAGTCACTCAATGACCAAGTTTGTGAACTTTCAGGTTCCTGGCATCAAAAATGTGTGATTGGAAGCAGTTTATCTGCCAAAGAAAACTGATTGGCTGTTTGTGGCCCCACCCCTTTAGTGAATTTAAACCCCAGTCTCCCAATGACCGACTGTAGCAAATTTTAAGCCTTTGTCATTAACAGTGTAAGAATTGCAGCAGTTTAAATATTCCCTAAATCAATAGGTGAATTGTTATTGGCTGTGGTAGGCTCCACCCACTTTCCAAAATCTTAATCTCATTCACCTAGTGACCAAGTGTGCCAAGTTTGAAAACCCTGCTATTAACAGTGTAAGAATGGCTGCAGATGTTCTCAAACCGGCCGAATTTAACGATTGATAGCAAAACCCTTGTAAAATTTGCAGGGTATGTTAAGGGGGAGAGTGGGCACAAGTGTAAGAATTTTTTTTCAAAAATATCATATAGTTTTTAAGAAAATTGATGCAAAATTTAGAGGAAAAAAGTCTATATTTAAATGCGGTAAAATGGCAGATAATGGGCTTGATTCACTAACCAGCGCTAAGCCGTATAGTGTGCCTTAAGACCTAGTGGGCACAAACCACGGAGTTAGGTGGTTTGCGCCCACACATCGCGCACAGCCCAGCGCAGTGCACGTGCAGCCGTTAATAGTGCGACGAAAACAGCGCATCGGGTGCCCCCGAAGCGGCGCACTGATGCGCAGTTTTCATCGCACTGGGTGCAACATTTACAGGGCAGCGGATGCGACGTTATTGTCGCACCGCGCACTATTAACGGCTGCGCGTGCACTGCGCTGTGCTGTGCACGATGTAGCTTTGTGCAACTATTAGTGCCCGCAAAGCTACTTTTCAGGCACTAAGTGGCTTTTCACTCCGACGCTAACACTTAGCGCCGGTTAGTGAATCAAGCCCAATACAGTGGGTTGCAAAAGTATTCAGCCCCCTTGAAGTTTTCCACATTTTGTCATATTACTGCCACAAACATGAATCAATTTTATTGGAATTCCACATGAAAGACCAACACAAAGTGGTGTACACATGAGAAGTGGAACGAAAATCATACATGATTCCAAACATTTTTTACAAATAAATAACTGCAAAGTGGTGTGTGCGTAATTATTCGGCCCCCTTTGATCTGAGTGCAGTCAGTTGCCTATAGACATTGCCTGATGAGTGCTAATTACTAAATAGAGTGCACCTGTGTGTAATCTAATGTCAGTACAAATACAGCTGCTCTGTGATGGCCTCAGAGGTTGTCTAATGCTGGGAATACACGTTTTGTTTTTGCCTTCGTTTAAACCTTCATTTCGATTGTGCCTTTTGTCCTTTTCGATCCCGAAATAATCGATCGTACGGTTAATATCACCACCCACGGTTTCGTTTTTTTTTTTTCGATTCTGATGGTTTCGTTTTTCCAATGATCGAAGGCTGCAAAGAAACGAAACGTAGTACAGGGACGGACGGCATAAACGAATATATAATCGATCTGAACAGCCATCAAGCCTACCAATGGTTCGATTAGATGGATAAAGAGAGATAATATCAAACATGTTCGATCACTAGTCGTTCGTTTTTGGGGTCTATTAATCGAAACTATAATGAGATTATGACTATTTTCACATAAGTTTTCAACACTCGATTCGTTTACCAAACGAATCGAAGGCTAAAACGAAGGCAAAAACGAAACGTGTATTCCCAGCATAAGAGAATATTGGGAGCAACAACACTGTGAAGTCCAAAGAACACACAAGACAGGTCAGGGATCAAGTTATTGAGAAATTTAAAGCAGGCTTAGGCTACAAAATATTTCCAAAGCCTTGAACATCCCACGGAGCCCTGTTCAGGCGATCATTCAGAAATGGAAGGAGTATGGCACAACTGTAAACCTACCAAGACAAGGCCATCTACCTAAACTCACAGGCTGAACAAGGAGAGCGCTGATCAGAAATGCAGTCAAGAGGCCCATGGTGACTCTGGACGAGCTGCAGAGATCTACAGCTCAGGTGGGAGACTCTGTCCATAAGACAACTATTAGTCATGCACTGTACAAAGTTGGTGTTTATGGAAGAGTGGCAAGAAGAAAGGCATTGTTAACAGAAAGCATAAGAAGTCCCGTTTGCAGTTTGCCACAAGCCTTGTGGGGTACACAGCAATTATGTGGAAGAAGGTGCTCTGGTCAGATGAGACCAAAATGGAACTTTTTGGCCAAAATGCAAAATGATATGTGTGGTGGAAAACAAACTGAACACACCATCCCCACTGTCAAATATGGTGGTGGCAGCATCATGCTTGGGGGTGTATCTCTTCAGCAGGGACAGGGAAGCTGGTCAGAGTTGATGGGAAGATGGATGGAGCCAAATACAGGGCAAACTTGGAAGAAAACCTCTTGAAAACTGCAAAAGACTTGAGACTAGGACGGAGGTTTACCTTCCAGCAGGACAATGACCTTAAACATAAAGCCAGGGCAACAATGGAATGGTTTAAAACAAAATATATCTATGTGTTAGAATGGCCCAGCCAAAGTCCAGATCTAAATCTAATCGAGAATCTGTGGCAAGATCTGAAAACTGCTGTTCACAAACGCTGTCCATCCAATCTGACTGAGCTGGAGCTGTTTTGCTAAGAAGAATGGGCAAGGATTTCAGTCTCTAGATGTGCAAAGCTGGTAGAGACATACCCTAAAAGACTGGTAGCTGTAATTGCAGCAAAAGGTGGTTCTACAAAGTATTGACTCAGGGGGCCAAATTATTACGCACACCCCACTTTGCAGTTATTGATTTGTAAAAAATGTTTGGGATGATGTATGATTTTCGATCCACTTCTCACATGTACACCACTTTGTACTGGTCTTTCACATGGAATTCCAATAAAATTGATGCATGTTTGTGGCAGTAATGTGACAAAATGTGGAAAACTTCAAGGGGGCCGAATACTTTTGCAACCCACTGTAGTCCCTTTTTTATCCCTGGTTTAACTACCCAACGACTGCGTCACGCTGATGGGTGTGAATGCAGTGGCTCCCTCCAGGACCGCTTAACACCGATTGGCGTCAAGTCCTGGGGTAGGGTTTTGCCCGAGATCGTGCGCTGATGCATGCGCATTCCTGCTTCAATGGCGGAGCTCCGCCATCAGTCTACCAGCGGCAATCATCGCTAGGAGACTGTTAGACTGCAAAACTGTTGTCTATTTACACTGTACAGTGCTGCGATCTACGGCAGTGCTGTACTGGGGACAGCCGTGTGGTTACTCATGATTAGCTCGTGATGAGCAAGCCTGCTTGGGAGTAATGATGGTAGAGTGCCTTCAGGGTGGCGAGTGTGGGGATGCTGTGTAGGCCAGGGAATGGTGGCAGCCAGCACACTGACAGTGCAGGTTTGGCAGGAAAACCCATGAGTTCAGCAGAGGACAGAGTTTATGAAGCTAAAAATTCTGTGTCTTTAAGCTCTTGGATGTAAATCCAGCTCTGATAATTATTGACAACTTTTCAGAGATTCATGCAGATGTTCCTCACCTGTCTGGTTGGAGATCTCGCCCTCTGCACACGGCACACAGTTGTAGCAGCACCTCTGTTGTCCTTCCTGAGGGACCTTCCTGTATCCGGGGAGGCAGCTGGGAGTGCACACTGAAGAGGGGATCTATAATAAAGGAAGTCTGACATTTTTGTCATACATTTGCAAACTGATGGAGATGATTCCCCTGTCCTGAGAGAACGACAACTAAGGGAACAGAGAGAAAAACCTTTCTGCTGTATGCACAATAGCTCTAATGACTGCATCTGCTCAGCCACTGATAAGGAACCATAGAAAGTTTTGTAGACGAAGATTTGCAAACAGTCCCTATTCAGTGTGCAGCAGGGTCTTGTGTACAATGCCCAGCTCGCAACCTCTCTACCCCTCCCCAAGTGCTGTGTTCTGTAATGATGCTGGAGGAGGCTGCAGAGCCAGTTCTGCTCCATCAGAGATGGACAGACTCAGTGTAATAAGCTGGGGCTGGGAGCACACTCCTCTGACAGCTTTCTGTGTGTTTTTCTGTATGTATTTTCTGCACACCATGTATGTCTGAATGTGTGAAAACATGCACGTTTTGTCACAGAATTAATTGATAGAGAAAATGCTCCCAGTGCTTCATTGCTGTCTGTTTTTATCTGCATGGAGAAAACACATTCAAATGTGCACTAGCCAACTGAATACCATTGGTTCTCAGTTTACCTGCGCAGAAAGCAAGGGGGGGGGGGGGTATAGGGGGTTGACGGGGCCCCATTCAAAGTTTTGCTTGGGCCCAGTGATTTATAGTTATGCACCTGCAACTAAGAAACCTTTTGTACAAAAGTTCACATTACATATTGTCATCATGATTTGTAAATTATCTGTAATAAGTAAACTTATAATTTAAGAAGTCAATGTTGAAAATTACTTCCAATGTAAACATTTTAAAATTTCACTATGTCTTTCAACCTGTACAGCACATTGCTCTACACTTCTGAGCCAGCAACCCCTAAAACCTGCCTTCACCACCAAGAGCCAGTAGCTCATGCAGCAGGCCTTCACCTTCCGAGGCCACCACTCCTTCCAGCAAGCCTCCACCTCCCTAAGCCACTACTCCATCCAGCAGGCCTCCACTTCCCGCAACCAAAACTCCATGCAGCAGGTTTCCACCTCCTGAAGCCACCACTCCATCCAGCAGCCTCTACCTCCTGAAGCCACCACTTCATCCAGCAGGCCTCCACCCAGGTCCGGCCCGCTCATGAGGCGGGGTGAAACTTTTGCCTCAGGTGGCAAACTTCTAGGGGCGGCATCCGCCCGTCCGTGGGTGCGTGGGGGGCCGGCCGCCGAGCTGGAGAGGTAGTGGGCAGGACGGGGGTATTGGGCCTAGCGGTGGGGAGGGGGGTCGGACCCCCCCTCCCTCGCCTGGGTCCCCCGAACTGCACTCCCCTCCAGCTTTAAAGCAGCTGGAGCTGGCTGCTTAGCTCCCCTAAGCAGCCGTCCAGCCGACAGTAAGAGGCACGGGTGGGAATCACTCACCTCTTCCTCGTTCCAGCGTGCGCTCCACTGACTTCACTTCCTGCAACGCCGCCCACTGTATTGTACGTGGCCTTGCAAGAAGTGACGTCAGTGGAGCGCACGTTGGAACGAGGAAGAGGTGAGTGATCCCCTGCCCGTGCCTCTTACTGTTGGCTGGACGGCTGCTTACTCGCTATTTAAAGTGGCTTCCTGAGCATATGACACTATTTTGGGCTCACAGTGTTCCTTTTTTCCTCCTTCTGCTATTGCAAACACATTAGCCCAGCGCTTTTTGAAACCCTAGAAATTTTAAAAGTGCACCGAAGTTCTCTTGCTGTGCATCAGCCATTTCTTGGGTGCTGCTACATTTCTATTTTATATACTTAACAAATCAATTATTTACTTCATCTTGATTTTACCTTACTTTATCCTGTTAAATTATCCTATAAAAGAAAATAATGGTTTCAATATAATTAAATTGTGCCTTTTTCGTATCCAGAAGTTAACAATTTATTAGGAGTGTATTTATTCAAAAGGGCTAAGTAGGACTTTTTTCCCGGGCATCAAAATTACTAGCACTGGTATTATGTCAATAGGATAGAGAAGGTCATCAATCAGATCATTTGTTAATAGTTAAAACATTTAAGTTAATCCACCGGGACAACATAAAAAACATAAAACTAACAAAACTAACAAAACAAAACAAATTGCCATCAACAGTTTTCATTTCACACAATTAACATATATCAACTAGTGTTGGGTGAACACCTGAATGTTCGGGTTTGCGAGCGTTCGCCGAACATGGCCGCGATGTTCGGGTGTTCGCGCCGAACTCCGAACATAATGGAAGTCAATGGGGACCCGAACTTTCGTGCTTTGTAAAGCCTCCTTACATGCTACATACCCCAAATTTACAGGGTATGTGCACCTTGGGAGTGGGTACAAGAGGAAATTTTTTTTAGCAAAAAGAGCTTATAGTTTTTGAGAAAATTGATTTTAAAGTTTCAAAGGGAAAACTGTCTTTTAAATGCGGGAAATGTCTGTTTTCTTTGCACAGGTAGCATGCATTTTGCCGCCATGCAGTCATAAATGTAATAAAGATAAGAGGTTCCATAAACAGGGACCGGCAACGCTAACCCAGCAGCAGCACACGTGATGGAACAGGAGGAGGCGCAGGAGGAGAAGGCCACGCTTTGAGACACAACAACCCAGGCCTTGCATGAGGACAAGAAGCGTGCGGATAGCAATGCCTTTTGCCGCCATGCAGTCAAAAATGTAATAAATATAAGAGGTTCCATAAACAGGGACCGGCAACGCTAACCCAGCCAGCAGCAGCACACGTGATGGAACAGGAGGAGGCGCAGGAGGAGAAGGCCACGCTTTCAGACACAACAACCCAGGCCTTGCATGAGGACAAGAAGCGTGCGGATAGCATGCATTTTGCCGCCATGCAGTCATAAATGTAATAAAGATAAGAGGTTCCATAAACAGGGACCGGCAACGCTAACCCAGCAGCAGCACACGTGATGGAACAGGAGGAGGCGCAGGAGGAGAAGGCCACGCTTTCAGACACAACAACCCAGGCCTTGCATGAGGACAAGAAGCGTGCGGATAGCATGCATTTTGCCGCCATGCAGTCATAAATGTAATACATATAAGAGGTTCCATAAACAGAGACCGGCAACGCTAACCGAGCAGCAGCACACGTGATGGAACAGGAGGAGGCGCAGGAGGAGAAGGCCGCTCTTTGAGACACAACAACCCAGGCCTTGCATGAGGACAAGAAGCGTGCGGATAGCATGCTTTTTACCGCCATGCAGTCATAAATGTAATACAGATAAGAGGTTCAATAAACAGGGACCGGAAACGCTAACCCATCACAGATGTTCACTGTTCATGTTACTTGGTTGGGGTCCGGGAGTGTTGCGTAGTCGTTTCCAATCCAGGATTGATTCATTTTAATTTGAGTCAGACGGTCTGCATTTTCTGTGGAGAGGCGGATATGCCGATCTGTGACGATGCCTCCGGCAGCACTAAAACAGCGTTCCGACATAACGCTGGCTGCCGGGCAAGCCAGCACCTCTATTGCGTACATTGCCAGTTCGTGCCAGGTGTGTAGCTTAGAGACCCAATAGTTGAAGGGTGCAGATGGATTGTTCAACACGGCTACGCCATCTGACATGTAGTCCTTGACCATCTTCTGCAGGCGAGCGGTGTTGTATGTGGAACTGGGCGATTGCCGTTCTGTGGGCTGCTGCATGGGTGTCAGAAAATTTTGCCACTCCAAGGACACTGCCGATACCATTCCCTTGTGGGCACTAGCTGCAGCTTGCGTTCTTTGTTCCCCTCCTCGTCCTGGGTTTGCGGAAGTTAGTCTGTCGGCGTGGAACTGGCTAGAGGAGGAGGATGTCAATCTCCTCTCTAATGTCTCCACAAGGGCCTGCTGGTATTCTTCCATTTTGACCTGTCTGACAGTTTCTCCAATGAGTTTGGGAACATTGTCTTTGTACCGTGGATCCAGAAGGGTATAAACCCAGTAATCCACGTCGTCCAGAATTCGAACAACGCGCGGGTTGCGTTCGATGCAGTCTAGCATGAATTGAGCCATGTCTGCCACAGTCCTAACAGAATCCTCATCCTGTTCTTCTGAGCTTGACGCACCCTCATCATCATCACCAGCATCACGCCTTTGCCCACCTTCTTCCTCGTCTTCTTCTGCTGTCCATTCCCGCTGAATCATGGAAGTCCAACGTGCACCACTCTGTCCCTCGGCAGTGGGGGCGTCCAAGTCCTGCTCCAACTCCTGCTTTTCTCCGTCCTCTTTTTCAGCATAGCTGCCGGGAGGACCAGCGTTTCCTGAGGCAGATTGCCTGATGTTGGTATCATCATCACGCTGATCGTTGTCCTCTTTAGATTCCCCCACTTGCATCCTGACTGCGGCTTCCTTGACCTGCAGCATTGTTTTTTTCAGCAAACACAGCAGTGGTATCGTAATGCTGAGTGAAGAGTTGTCACCGCTCACAAGCAACGTGGATTGCTCTAAATTTTGGAGGACTTGGCAGAGGTCCAACATGGTGGCCCAATCAGATCCACAGAAGCTTGGTAGCTGTCCGGATGCGCCTCGGTACTGCGCCGTCATGTACTGGACCACTGCACTCTTCTGCTCGCAAAAGCGTGCTAGCATGTGCAGCGTCGAATTCCAGCGCGTGGGTACGTCACACACCAAGCGATGGTTCGGTAGATTGAACCGCTCCTGCATCTTGGTGAGTCCCTCCGAAGCGATACTGGACTTTCGGAAATATTTGGCCACTCGTCGCACCTTCAGCAGAAGATCTGCCACACCTGGGTATGTCCTCAGGAACCGCTGAACAACTAGGTTCATAACGTGTGCCAGGCAAGGGATGTGTCTCAGCTTAGCCAACTTTAAAGCGCGAATGAGATTGCTCCCATTGTCACACACAACCATGCCTGGTTTCAGGTCCAGCGGTGCCAGCCACAAATCGGTCTGTTCCTTGATTCCCTTCCAAATTTCTTCACCTGTGTGCTGCTTATCTCCAAGGCAGATCAGCTTCAGTAAGGCTTGCTGACGCATGGCAACAGCTTTGCTGCACTGCTTCCACGACCCTATTGCTGGGTTACCGAGGTAGGTGCTGCTGTTATCTCTGAGGGACGCCGGTCCAGCAGTTTGCGGCGTGGGCAACACCCGCGCCGTAGCCGGTGAGCAGTCGCTGCCAGGCTCCACAAGGTTCACCCAGTGCGCCGTCAGGGAGATGTATTGACCCTGGCCAAAGGCACTCGTCCAGGTATCTGTGGTGAGGTGAACCTTGCAGGCAATGACATTTATCAAGCTTCTGGTTATTTTGCTAACCACGTGCTCATGTAACGCTGGCATTGCAGACCGCGCAAAATAGTATCGGCTGGGAACCACGTAACGTGGGATGGCCAGCGCCATCATGCGCTTGAAGCTGTTTGTCTCCACCATGCGATATGGCAGCATTTCGCAGGCCACAAACTTGGCTATGCTGGCTGTTAGTGCCACGGCCCGGGGGTCATTTGCTGGCAATTTTCTCTTGCGCTCTAACATCTCCATGACAGACAACTGAACCGTAGGATCGCACACCGAAGGACAGTTGGTTGTTGTTGTCGTGGTCGTTGAAGACTGGGAAACGTCAAGAGGACTGTTGCGGAAACTGACATCGTCGTCTACTATGGATGTTTGTGTACCACGTAATGGCTGGGCTGCTGCTGAGGAGGGTCTGGTGACAACGGAGGCAGTGTTGCTGGGGGCTGGAAGCGAGCCGCTACCCTGGCCTTGCGTGTTTGACCACAGAGTGCTATGTTTGGCTACCATGTGGCGGCGCATGCTGGTGGTAGAGAGGTTGTTGATATTTTTCCCCCTGCTCAGTCGGGTCCTGCACACCTTGCAAATCACCATGGTAACATCCTCCCTGCAGTCGTCGAAGAAAGCCCATACTTTTGAGCTCCTGCTTTGCTGGCGAGTTTCTTTCGTGCCTCTTTGGCGTCTCACTTCTATGGCTATGCCTGTTGTGTCCGAAATACCCCGCCCCCGCCTACTTTGTGGCACACAGCGAACTCTTGCAGCAGTGGGTTCTGCAGCAGACTCATCTGTACTTCTGCTATCCCGACAGCGAGGTTGTACTCGATAATCCGGGTCTGTGTCCACATCATCCAAAACCTCCTCTTCCATCTCCTCATCTGCGACTGTGTGTGTGCAGTGGACTAGAGCTCCCCAGAACACCCTCACTCCCATGTCTTCAAGATGTTCTTGGTGGACCTCCTGCAATTCAAATTCCTGCGCACATTGCTCAGGGATTTGGGTGTCTTCGTCCTCGCCTTGCATTTCAGTGCGTGGTGCATTTACCTCGCACAATGGTTGTGAATCCGGGCACAACATTTCTGGCTGTTCCATTGTTTGTGGGGGTAGGAGTGGGAATAGCTCCTCCGAAGAGGCCATTGTGTCCGGAAATAATTGTTCGGACTGGTTATTCGGCCATTGTGTGCATGGTGTAGCTGCTGGTTGTGTCACCGTTGTGCCCACTGGCTCCTTGTAACTGGCAGAGGACCTCGTGCGTGACAACAAGGATGTGCTGGTGCTGCTGCTGCTTAACCCGCTGCTGGACGCTTGAGAGGTCATCCAATTCATTATCCGTTCCTGCTCTTGTGGATCAGTGAGGGTTGTTTGTCTGGCACACATGGGTGGTATTGAGTGGGTTTTCTTAGGTGCTCCACTGCGGCCTCTACGTGAACCGTCAGGGGAAACACCTCTTCCCTTGCCCCTCCCTCTTTCACTGGATTTCTTCATTATGGTTGTACTGATCCCAGCAGTACACGCACACTGACTGGCAGTACAGTGGCAATAGACAATGCTATATAGTATGTTATAAACTGGTGATGGACGGAAGTACTACTGATCCCAGCAGTACAAGCTGACTGGCAGTACAGTGGCAATAGAAGACAATGCTATATACTATGTTATACACTGGTGATGGACGGAAGTACTACTGATCCCAGCAGTACAGTGGCAATAGAAGACAATGCTATATACTATGTTATACACTAGTGATGGACGGAAGTACTACTGATCCCAGCAGTACAGTGGCAATAGAAGACAATGCTATATACTATATTATACACTGGTGATGGACGGAAGTACTACTGATCCCAGCAGTACAAGCTGACTGGCAGTACAGTGGCAATAGAAGACAATGCTATATACTATGTTATACACTGGTGATGGACGGAAGTACTACTGATCCCAGCAGTACAGTGGCAATAGAAGACAGTGCTATATACTATGTTATACACTGGTGATGGACGGAAGTACTACTGATCCCAGCAGTACAGTGGCAATAGAAGACAATGCTATATACTATGTTATACACTGGTGATGGACGGAAGTACTACTGATCCCAGCAGTACAGTGGCAATAGAAGACAGTGCTATATACTATGTTATACACTGGTGATGGACGGAAGTACTACTGATCCCAGCAGTACAGTGGCAATAGAAGACAATGCTATATACTATGTTATACACTGGTGATAGATGGAAGTACTACTGATCCCAGCAGTACAGTGGCAATAGAAGACAGTGCTATATACTATATTATACACTGGTGATGGACGGATGTACTACTGATCCCAGCAGTACACGCTGACCGGCAGTACAGTGGCAATAGAAGACAATGCTATATACTATGCTATATACTGGTGATGGACGGAAGTACTACTGATCCCAGCAGTAAACGCACGCTGAGCTGACTGGCACTACAGTGCAGTGGCAAATATAGTATAGGAGGCTGGGGGGGCCCTGGCTAGCCTAGCTGGTGAGAGAGAGTCTAACCTGCCTGCCTACCCAAAGCTAAACCCAAACGCAAGTGGCGGAGAAATGACGCAGTTCGGGTATTTATTTACCCGAACCACGTGACCCGCTCGGCCAATTGCAGCGCGAGCCGCGTGTTCGTGCCCGGACCACGTGACCCGCTCGGCCAATCACAGCGCAAACCAAACGTTCGGGGAACGTTCAGCCATGCGCTGTCAGGCCGAACATACGTTCGACCGCATGGCTGAACACCACGAGGTGTCCGGCGAAGCCCGAATCGAACTCGAACAGCCCGAAATCCGGGTGAACACTGTTCGCCCAACACTAGTTATGAAGCTAAAAATTCTGTGTCTAAGCTCTTGGATGTAAATCCAGCTCAGAGATTCATGCAGATGTTCCTCACCTGTCTGGTTGGAGATCTCGCCCTCTGCACAGGGCACACAGTTGTAGCAGCATCTCTGTTCCTGAGGGACCTTCCTGTATCTTGTCCTTCCTGAGGGACCTTCCTGTATCTGGGGAGGCAGCTGGGAGTGCACACTGAAGAGGGCATCTGTAATAAAGGAAGTCTGACATTTTTGTCATACATTTGCAAACTGATGGAGATGATTCCTCTGTCCTGAGAGAACGACAACTAAGGGAACAGAGAGAAAAACCTTTCTGCTCTATGCACAATAGCTCTAATGACTGCATCTGCTCAGCCACTGATAAGGAACCATAGAAAGTTTTAAAGACGAAGATTTGCAAACAGTCCCTATTCAGTGTGCAGCAGTGTCTTGTGTACAATGGCCAGCTCGCAACCTCTCTACCCCTCCCCAAGTGCTGTGTTCTGTAGTGATGCTGGAGGAGGCTGCAGAGCCAGTTCTGCTCCATCAGAGATGGACAGACTCAGTGTAATAAGCTGGGGCTGGGAGCACACTCCTCTGACAGCTTTCTGTGTGTTTTTCTCTATGTATTTTCTGCACACCATGTATGTCTGAATGTGTGAAAACATGAACGTTTTGTCACAGAATTAATTGATAGAGAAAATGCTCCCAGTGCTTCACTGATGTCTGTTTTTATCTGCATGGGGAAAACACATTCAAATGTGCACTAGTCAACTGAATAACATTGGTTCTCAGTTTACCTGTGCAGAAAGCAAGGGGGGAGGGTATAGGGGGTTGACTGGGCCCCATCCAAAGTTTTGCTTGGGCCCAGTGATTTATAGTTGCGCACCTGCAACTAAGAAACCTTTTGTACAAAAGTTCACATTACATATTGTCATCATGATTTGTAAATTATCTGTAATAAGTAAACTTATAATTTATGACTTCCAATGTGAACATTTTAAAATTTCACTATGTCTTTCAACCTGTACAGCACATTGCTCTACAATTCTGAGCCTAAAACCTGCCTTCACCACCAAGAGCCAGCAGCTCATGCAGCAGGCCTTCACCTTCCGAGGCCACCACTCCATCCAGCAGGCCTCAACCTCCCTAAGCCACCACTCCATCCAGTAGGCCTCAACCTCCCTAAGCCACTACTCCATCCAGCAGGCTTTTACCTCCCGAAACCACCACGCCATCCAGCAGGCCTCTACCTCCCGAAGCCACCACTCCATCCAGCAGGCCTCCACCTCCCGAAGCCACCACTCCATCCAGCAGGTCTCCACACCCCGCAACCACCACTACATCCAGCAGGTCTCCACCTCCGGAAGCCACAACTCCATCCAGTAGGTCTCCACCTCCCGAAGCCACCATTCCATTCAGCAGGTCTCCACCTCCCAAAGCCACCACTCCATCCAGCAGGCTTCCACCTCCCAAAGCCACCATGCCATTCAGCAGGCCTACACCTCCCAAAGCCACTACTCCATCCAGCAGGCCTCCACCTCCCGAAGCCACCACACCATCCAGCAGGTCTCCACCTCCCGAAGCCACCATTCCATCCAGCAGGTCTCCACCTCCCGCAACCACCACTCCATCCAGCAGCTCTCCACCTCCTGCAACCACCACTCCATTCAGCAGGTCTCCACCTCCTGAAGCCACCACTCCATCCAGCAGGTCTCCACCTCCCGCAACCACCACTCCATCCAGCAGGTCTCCACCTCTCACAATCACCACTCCATCCAGCAGGTCTCCACCTCCTGAAGCCACCACTCCATCCAGCAGGTCTCCACCTCCTGAAGCCACCAATCTATCCACCAAGCCTCCACGTCACAAAGCCACCACTCCACCCAGCAGACCTCAACCTCCCGAACCCTCCACTCTATCCAGCAAGTCTCCACCTCTCTAGCCACCACTTCATCCAGCAGGCCTCCACCTCCCAAAGCCACCACTCCATCAAGCAAGGCAATATCTCCCAAAGCCACCACTCCTCCACCATTCCATCCAGCAGGCCTTCACCTCCCAAAACCATCACACCATTCAGCAGGTCAATAACAGGGTGACTCTGTCAGAGCATTTAGATTACCATGGGTCCACACAAACAGCAGTAATGCTGCTTTAAGAACAAAAGGCATCATCCCTGTACACACAGTAAACCCCTCCCAGGAATCTAGAAAGGGATCCTGTGTCCTGTAACATTTTGCTCTGCAACAAAGTTTTACTTTATTAGGCTGCTAAAAGATTACATGCTACTTTGCATAATCCTGCATCTACTAATCACTACCTTCTGGATTGTAGCCATGACTGATAGGATGGCGCAAGTACTTTCCCTTTCTAAGGACTGCTTCATATCAAAAATTGCTAAGCATAATCGCAAACGCTTAGCTATTTTGTAGCAATTCTGGGCATGTGCCTAGCTATCTCCTATTTATGCCTAGCGATTTAGGAGCGTTTCGTTGTAGTGATTTTGTAGTTGTAGTCTGCTTTTGTAGTCTAGTAAACTTTGATCTGGAATGAACAGCTTTAGGCAAAAAAATGTTTTGAAAATTCACTCTGTTCAGCACTTTTTTTAAGCGATTTTCCCCTTTGCATTGAGGCGTAATCACCTCCAAAATGCTGCGGGAAAAAATCCCATAGCTCTGGTGTGATCAATAAGCTTGAATAGAGGCGCCAGAATAGGCTTTTGGCTGAGACCCAGACTTACAGTGGTGTGAAAAACTATTTGCCCCCTTCCTGATTTCTTATTCTTTTGCATGTTTGTCACACTTAAATGTTTCTGCTCATCAAAAACCGTTAACTATTAGTCAAAGATAACATAATTGAACACAAAATGCAGTTTTAAATGATGGTTTTTATTATTTAGTGAGAAAAATAACTCAAAACCTACATGGCCCTGTGTGAAAAAGAAATTGCCCCCTGAACCTAATAACTGGTTGGGCCACCCTTAGCAGCAATAACTGCAATCAAGCGTTTGCGATAACTTGCAACGAGTCTTTTACAGCGCTCTGGAGGAATTTTGGCCCACTCATCTTTGCAGAATTGGTGTAATTCAGCTTTATTTGAGGGTTTTCTAGCATGAACCGCCTTTTTAAGGTCATGCCACAACATCTCAATAGGATTCAGGTCAGGACTTTGACTAGGCCACTCCAAAGTCTTCATTTTGTTTTTCTTCAGCCATTCAGAGGTGGATTTGCTGGTGTGTTTTGGGTTATTGTCCTGCTGCAGCACCCAAGATTGCTTCAGCTTGAGTTGACAAACAGATGGCCGGAGTGTGTTGGGCGAACAGTGTTCGCCACTGTTCGGGTTCTGCAGAACATCACCCTGTTCGGGTGATGTTCGAGTTCGGCCGAACACCTCATGGTGTTCGCCCGAACAGCTCAATGCCCAGCCGAACAGGCCGAACAGGGCCCCTGTTCGGCCGAACAGGGCCCTGTTCGGCCGAATACTGCCCCCCTATGGGGTCGCAGGCATAAGGGGGGAGCATGCCCCGGTCGCGGGGGGGGGGGGGGGGTCGGAAATTCCCCCCACCCCCTCCGCTAGCGCTCCCCCCTCTGCCCGCTTTCCCATAAAAAAGTTTGATGAAAGTACCGGTGGCTGGCCTGGGAGTAGAGTAAGTGAGGAGGAGGAGTCCGGAGAGTGACGCGTTGAGGCCGGGCAGCGGGCGGTTCAGCGGTAGTACCCTTGTGGTACTTCCGCCCTTTCTCTGACCTCACGTCCTCTGCATACGAGGGTACGCGTCACGCCTACCCTCGTATGCGTCATCACGTAGAGGACGTGAGGTCAGAGAAAGGGAGGAAGTACCACAAGGGTACAACGCTGAACCGCCCGCTGCCCGGCCTCAACGCGTCACTCTCCGGACTCCTCTTCCTCACTCACTCTACTGCCAGGCCAGCCACCGGTACTTTCATCAAACTTTTTTATGGGGAAGCGGGCAGAGGGGGGAGCGCTAGCGGAGGGGGTGGGGGGAATGTCCCCCCCCCCCCCCCCGCGACCGGGGCATGCTCCCCCCTTATGCCTGCGACCCCATAGGGCCTCCAAAAGCTGGATGTTCGGGGAGTTCGGGGTTCGGGCTGAACATGCCGAACATCTGGCCCATGTTCGGCGAACGGACCCGAACCCGAACATCCAGGTGTTCGCCCAACACTAGGCCGGACATTCTCCTTCAGGATTTTTTGGTAGACAGTAGAATTCATGGTTCCATCTATCACAGCAAGCCTTCCAGGTCCTGAAGCAGCAAAACAACCCCAGACCATCACACTACCACCACCACCATATTTTACTGTTGGTATGATGTTCTTTTGCTGAAATGCTGTGTTACTTCTACGCCAGATGTAACGGGACACGCACCTTCCAAAAAGTTCAACTTTTGTCTCGTCGGTCCACAAGGTATTTTCCCAAAAGTCTTGCCAATCATTGAGATGTTTTTTTTAGCAAAATTGAGACGAGCCTTAATGTTCTTTTTGCTTAAAAGTGGTTTGCGCCTTGGATATCTGCCATGCAGACCGGTTTTGCCCAGTCTCTTTCTTATGGTGGAGTCATGAACACTGACCTTAATTGAGGCAAGTGAGGCCTGCAGTTCTTTAGATGTTGTCCTGGGGTCTTTTGTGGCCTCTCGGGATGAGTTTTCTCTGCGCTCTTGGGGTAATTTTGGTCGGCCGGCCACTCCTGGGAAGGTTCATCACTGTTCCATGTGTTTGCCATTTGTGGATAATGGCTCTCACTGTGGTTTGCTGGAGTCCCAAAGCTTTAGAAATGGCTTTATAACCTTTACCAGACTGATAGATTTCAATTACAGTAGTTTTGTTCTCATTTGTTCCTGAATTTCTTTGGATCTTGGCATGATGTCTAGCTTTTGAGGTAAAAACAAGGAACACCAAGAGCCCCAATAGTGTAATATGTACTGGTAAATGGTTACTAGATAGAGTAAATATTAATACTCACAAACCAGGGTTACCATTAGGCAACCACTGTAAAGGCAGGTGGGGAGATTTTCCTGACCCCACTCAGGAATAAGAAGTCGCTCTCTGTAGATGAGAAAAAGGGGGTTCAACCCTCCACCCAGGGTGGACTCAATATTATGCAGGAGAACAGAGGCGCCAAAAGGATAAAAGGAAGCTAAATGAGCTTAAAAACCAAATTCTTGGTAAATAGAGGAGGTAGTGGTGGACTTACCTGCTCCAAGTAGACACACAACGACTGTAGTAAAGACAGTCAATATATTTTATTTATGAACTCCAAATATGCAACGCGTTTCGCAGGTTTGATCCCGCTTCATCAGGCAATAACAACGGAGCAATAGCATATGTGGTCAGTAGAAGAGCCAGGCAGGTGCCTGGCTCTTCTACTGACCACATATGCTATTGCTCCGTTGTTATTGCCTGATGAAGCGGGATCAAACCTGCGAAACGCGTTGCATATTTGGAGTTCATAAATAAAATATATTGACTGTCTTTACTACAGTCGTTGTGTATCTACTTGGAGGAGGTAAGTCCACCACTACCTCCTCTATTTACCAAGAATTTGGTTTTTAAGCTCATTTAGCTTCCTTTTATCCTTTTGGCGCCTCTGTTCTCCTGCATAAGCTTTTGAGGGGCTTTTGATCTACTTCTCTGTGCCAGATAGCTCCTATTTAAGTGATTTCTTGATTGAAACAGGTGTGGCAGTAATCAGGCCTGGGGGTGACTACAGAAATTGAACTCAGGTGTGATAAACCAGTTAAGTTATTTTTTAACAAGGGGGGCAATCACGTTTTCACACAGGGCCATGTAGGTTTTGAGGTTTTTTTCTCACTAAATAATAAAAAACATCATTTAAAACTGCATTTTGTGTTCAATTATGTTATCTTTGACTAATAGTTAACGATTTTTGATGAGCAGAAACATTTAAGTGTGACAAACATGCAAAAGAATAAGAAATCAGGGAGGGGGCAAATAGTTTTTCACACCACTGTATACTAGTTTTTACTGCTTTGATTGCCTGATGAAGCGGGATAGAACCTGTGAAACGCATTGCATTGTGGAGTACTTAAACGGTAGCTTTGTTGAAACTTTAATCAACACAGTCTGTGTTTTATATGTTGGGAAGGTAAGCCCCCCACTGCCGCCCTTTTTAAACGTTTTTTTTAAATGTTTTTACTCTATTCTGGCACCTTTGTTTGAGCTTCTCTTCCTATTGCCAAGTCCACCCCTGGTGGAGGGGGGTTACCCCTTGCTTCCCATCTAGAGAGCAACTTCTTAACCTGAGTAGGGTCAGATCATAACATCCCCACCCGCCTATACAGTGGCTGCCTTTGTGGTAACCCCCATATAAACTCTTATACACCTTCATACTACCAGTGGCTTCCTGAGCATATGACACTATTTTGGGCTCACAGTGTTCCTTTTTTCCTCCTTCTGCTATTGCAAACACATTAGCCCAGCGCTTTTTGAAACCCTAGAAATTTTAAAAGTGTACCGAAGTTCTCTTGCTGTGCATCAGCCATTTCTTGGGTGCTGCTACATTTCTATTTTATATACTTAACAAATCAATTATTTACTTTATCTTGACTTTACCTTACTTTATCCTGTTAAATTATCCTATAAAAGAAAATAATGGTTTCAATATAATTAAATTGTGCCTTTTTCGTATCCAGAAGTTAACAATTTATTAGGAGTGTATTTATTCAAAAGGGCTAAGTAGGACTTTTTTCCCGGGCATCAAAATTACTAGCACTGGTATTATGTCAATAGGATAGAGAAGGTCATCAATCAGATCATTTGTTAATAGTTAAAACATTTAAGTTAATCCACCGGGACAACATAGAAACATAAAACTAACAAAACTAACAAAACAAAACAAATTGCCATCAACAGTTTTCATTTCACACAATTAACATATATCAACTAGTGTTGGGTGAACACCTGAATGTTCGGGTTTGCGAACGTTCGCCGAACATGGCCGCGATGTTCGGGTGTTCGCGCCGAACTCCGAACATAATGGAAGTCAATGGGGACCCGAACTTTCGTGCTTTGTAAAGCCTCCTTACATGCTACATACCCCAAATTTACAGGGTATGTGCACCTTGGGAGTGGGTACAAGAGGAAAAAAAATTAGCAAAAAGAGCTTATAATTTTTGAGAAAATTGATTTTAAAGTTTCAAAGGGAAAACTGTCTTTTAAATGCGGGAAATGTCTGTTTTCTTTGCACAGGTAGCATGCATTTTGCCGCCATGCAGTCATAAATGTAATAAAGATAAGAGGTTCCATAAACAGGGACCGGCAACGCTAACCCAGCAGCAGCACACGTGATGGAACAGGAGGAGGCGCAGGAGGAGAAGGCCACGCTTTGAGACACAACAACCCAGGCCTTGCATGAGGACAAGAAGCGTGCGGATAGCAATTTGCATTTTGTCGCCATGCAGTCATAAATGTAATAAAGATAAGAGGTTCCATAAACAGGGACCGGAAACGCTAACCCAGCCAGCAGCAGCACACGTGATGGAACAGGAGGAGGCGCAGGAGGAGAAGGCCACGCTTTCAGACACAACAACCTAGGCCTTGCATGAGGACAAGAAGCGTGCGGATAGCATGCATTTTGCCGTCATGCAGTCATAAATGTAATAAAGATAAGAGGTTCCATAAACAGGGACCCGCAACGCTAACCCAGCAGCAGCACACGTGATGGAACAGGAGGAGGCGCAGGAGGAGAAGGCCACGCTTTCAGACACAACAACCCAGGCCTTGCATGAGGACAAGAAGCGTGCGGATAGCATGCATTTTGCCGCCATGCAGTCATAAATGTAATACAGATAAGAGGTTCAATAAACAGGGACCGGAAACGCTAACCCCTCACAGATGGTCATTGTTTATGTTACTTGGTTGGGGTCTAGGAGTGTTGCATAGTCGTTTCCAATCCAGGATTGATTCATTTTAATTTGAGTCAGACGGTCTGCATTTTCTGTGGAGAGGCGGATACGCCGATCTGTGACGATGCCTCCGGCAGCACTTAAACAGCGTTCCGACATAACGCTGGCTGCCGGGCAAGCCAGCACCTCTATTGCGTACATTGCCAGTTCGTGCCAGGTGTCTAGCTTCGATACCCAATAGTTGAAGGGTGCAGATGGATTGTTCAACACAGCTACGCCATCTGACATGTAGTCCTTGACCATCTTCTCCAGGCGATCGGTGTTGGAGGTGGATCTGCACGCTTGCTGTTCTGTGGGCTGCTGCATGGGCTGCCGATACCATTCCCTTTTTGGCACTAGCTACGGCTTGTGTTGTTTGCTGCCGTCCTGGTCGTCCTGGGTTTGCGGAAGTCAGTCTGTCAGCGTACAACTGGCTAGAGGAGGGGGAGGATGTCAATCTCCTCTCTAAAGTCTCCACAAGGGCCTGCTGGTATTCTTCCATTTTGACCTGTCTGACTCTTTCTTCAAGCAGTTTTGGAACATTGTGTTTGTACCGTGGATCCAGAAGGGTATAAACCCAGTAATTGGTGTTGTCCAGAATGCGCACAATGCGTGGGTCGCGTTCAATGCAGTCTAGCATGAATTGAGCCATGTGTGCCAGAGTCCTGCCAGAATCCTCATCATCCTCTTGTGAGCGTTGTGATAGTTGTTGTGATGCATCATAGTCGTCACCTTCTTCCTGGTCTGCTTCTGCTGACCATTCGCGCTGAATTGTGGAAGTCCAACGTGCACCGCTCTGGCCCTCGTCAGTGGTGGCTTGAAATTCCTGCTCCAACTCCAGCTGTTCCTTCTCCTCTTCTTCGTCATAGCTGCTGGGGCCAGCGTTTCCTGAGGCGGATGGCCTGATGTTGGTACCATCACGCTGATCGTTTTCTCCTTCAGATTCCCCCAGTTGCATCATGACAGCTGTTTCCTTGATTTTCAACATTGACTTCTTCAGTAAACACAGCAGTGGTATGGTAATGCTGACTGAAGAGTTGTCACTGCTCACAAGCAACGTGGATTGCTCAAAATTTTGGAGGACTTGGCAGAGGTTCAACATGTTGGCCCAATCGGATCCACAGAAGCTTGGCCGCTGTCCGGATGCGCCTCGGTACTGTGCCATCATGTACTGGACCACTGCACTCTTCTGCTCGCAAAAGCGGGCTAGCATGTGCAGCGTAGAATTCCAGCGCGTAGGGACATCACACAGCAAGCGATGGTGGGGGAGATTGAAGCGCTCCTGCATCTTGGCGAGTGCCCTTGAAGCAGAACTGGAATTTCTGCAATGTTTGGCCACTCGTCGCACCTTCAACAGAAGATCGGCCAAGCCTGGGTATGTCCTCAGGAACCACTGAACTACTAGGTTCATCACGTGCGCCAGGCAAGGGATGTGTGTCAGCTTAGCCAACCTTAAAGCGCGAATGAGATTACTCCCATTATCACACACAACCATGCCCGGTTTCAGGTCCAGCGGTGCCAGCCACAAATCCGTCTGTTCCTTTATTCCCCTCCAAATTTCCTCCCCTGTGTGCTGCTTATCCCCAAGGCAGATCAGCTTCAGCAATGCTTGCTGACGCATGCCAACAGCTGTGCTGCACTCCTTCCACGATCCTACTGCTGCTGGGTTAGCGTTTCCGGATGAGGTACAGCTTTGAGATGCGTTGGAGGAGAAGGAGTCAGAGAGGTAGGTGCTGCTGTTGTTATCCAGTGGGAGGGACGGCGGTGCAGCTGTTTGCGGCGTGGGCAACACCCGCGCCGTAGCAGGTGAGGAATCACTGCCAGGCTCCACAAGGTTCACCCAGTGCGCGGTAAGGGAGATGTATCGACCCTGGCCGAACGCACTCATCCAGGTGTCAGTGGTGAGGTGAACCTTGCAGGCAACGGCATTCTTCAAGCTTCGGGTTATTTTGCTGACCACGTGCTCCTGCAACTCAGGCACTGCAGAGCGCGCAAAGTGGTAGCGGCTGGGAACCACGTAACGTGGGATGGCCACTGACATCATGCCCTTGAAGCTGTTTGTCTCCACCACTCGATATGGCTGCATTTCACAGGCCAGAAGCTTGGCTATGCTGGCTGTTAGTGCCACGGCCCGGGGGTCATTTGCTGGCAATTTCCTCTTGCGCTCAAACATCTCCAAGACAGACAACTGAACCGTAGGGCTGCACACTGAAGGGCTGTTGGTTGTTGTGTTTGATGAAGACTGGGAGACCTCGAGAGCACTATTCCGGAAAGTGACAGTGTCAGCGTCGTCTGATGTTTGTGAATGTTGTTGTGAACCACGCAATGGCTGGGCTAATGCTGCTGCTGAGGAGGGTCTGGTGGTGAGTCTGGTGACCCCAAGGGAGGCAGTGTTGCTGGTACCCTGTCCTGGCACCCACAGAGTGGGATGTTTGGATACCATGTGGCGGGTCATGCTGGTGGTGGAGAGGTTGTTAATATTTTTCCCCCTGCTCAGGCGGGTCTTGCACACCTTGCAAATCACCATGGTACCATCCTCACTGCAGTCTTCAAAGAAAGGCCAGACTTTGGAGCACCTGCCTTGCTGGCGATTTCTGTTTGCGCCTCTTTTGCGTCTCACTTGAACTTCCACGCTTGTGGTGCCTGAAATTTCGCGCCGCCTACCTTGTGGCACAAGGCGAACTCGTGCAGCAGTGGGTTCTTCAACAGACTCATCTGTGCTGCTGCTACGACAGCGATGTTCTCCTTCACATATAAAATCTGGGTCTCTGTCAACATTGTCCATACCCTCCTCCTTTTCCATCTCCTCAAACTCGTCATATGTGATTGTGGGCCGCCGCCGTGGAGTAGAGCTCCCCAGAACAACCTCTGTGCAGCTCACTCCAACGTCGTCTTCCAGATCTTCTCGGCCGACCTCCTGCAATTGAAACCCCTCCTACCCAACTTGCTCTGGGATTTGGGTTTCAAAGTCCTCGGACTCGCCTTGCATTTCAGTGCGCGGTGCATTTCCCACACTAAATGGTTGTGAATCCGGGCACAACATTTCTGGCTATTCCATTGACCTTTGAAAGGTGGAAGTTTGTTGGGCTGGGAATAGCTCCTGCGAATATCCCATTGTGTCCTGAGGAAATTCTTTGGACTGGTTATTTGGCAGTTGTGTGCGTGGTGTCGCTGCCGGTTGTGTCAGCTTTGTGCCCACTGGCTCCTTGTAACTGGCTGAGGACTCGGACCTCGTGCGTGATGTGCTGGTGCTGCTTAACCCACTGCTGGACGCTTGAGAGGTCATCCAATTAATTATCTGGTCCTGTTCTTTTGGATTTGTGAGGGTTGATTTCCTGGACAACATGGGTGGTATTGAGTGGGTTTTCTTCGGTGCTCCACTGTGGCCTGTACGTGAACCGTCAGGGGAAACACCTCTTCCCTTGCCCCTCCCTCTTTCACAGGATTTCTTCTTCATTTCACTTATCCTTAAAGTACACGCTGACTGGCAGCAGTACAGTGGTAGTACAGAAATGCTATACAGTGGCGGGTGAGCGGTGTACTACTATTCCCAGCAGCGACACAGAGCACAATGCTATACAGTGGTGGGTGAGCGGTGTACTACTATTCCCAGCAGCGACACAGAGCACAATGCTATACAGTGGTGGGTGAGCGGTGTACTACTGTTCCCAGCAGAGACATAGAGTGGCAGTAAACACAATGCTATACAGTGGTGGCTGAGCAGTGTACTACTGTTCCCAGCAGCGACACAGAGCACAATGCTATACAGTGGTGGGTGGGTTAGCGGTGTACTACTGTTCCCAGCAGCGACACAGAGCACAATGCTATACAGTGGTGGGTGAGCGGTGTACTACTGTTCCCAGCAGAGACACAGAGTGGCAGTAAACACAATGCTATACAGTGGTGACTGAGCGGTGTACTACTGTTCCCAGCAGCGACACAGAGCACAATGCTATACAGTGGTGGGTGGGTGAGCGGTGTACTACTGTTCCCAGCGGTGACACAGAGCACAATGCTATACAGTGGTGGGTGAGCGGTGTACTACTGTTCCCAGCAGAGACACAGAGTGGCAGTAAACACAATGCTATACAGTGGTGGCTGAGCATTGTACTACTGTTCCCAGCAGCGACACAGAGCACAATGGTATACAGTGGTGGGTGAGTGGTGTACTACTGTTCCCAGCAGCGACACAGAGCACAATGCTATACAGTGGTGGGTGAGCGGTGTACTACTGTTCCCAGCAGAGACACAGAGTGGCAGTAAACACAATGCTATACAGTGGTGGCTGAGCGGTGTACTACTGTTCCCAGCAGCGACACAGAGCACAATGGTATACAGTGGTGGGTGAGTGGTGTACTACTGTTCCCAGCAGCGATACAGAGCACAATGCTATACAGTGGTGGGTGAGCGGTGTACTACTGTTCCCAGCAGAGACACAGAGTGGCAGTAAACACAATGCTATATAGTGTGGCTGAGCGGTGTACTACTGTTCCCAGCAGCGACACAGAGCACAATGCTATACAGTGGTGGGTGAGCGGTGTACTACTGTTCCCAGCAGAGACACAGAGTGGCAGTAAACACAATGCTATACAGTGGTGGCTGAGCGGTGTACTACTGTTCCCAGCAGCAACACAGAGCACAATGGTATACAGTGGTGGGTGAGTGGTGTACTACTGTTCCCAGCAGCGACACAGAGCACAATGCTATACAGTGGTGGGTGAGCGGTGTACTACTGTTCCCAGCAGAGACACAGAGTGGCAGTAAACACAATGCTATACAGTGGTGGCTGAGCGGTGTACTACTGTTCCCAGCAGCGACCCAGAGCACAATGGTATACAGTGGTGGGTGAGTGGTGTACTACTGTTCCCAGCAGCGATACAGAGCACAATGCTATACAGTGGTGGGTGAGCGGTGTACTACTGTTCCCAGCAGAGACACAGAGTGGCAGTAAACACAATGCTATATAGTGTGGGTGAGCGGTGTACTACTGTTCCCAGCAGCGACACAGAGCACAATGCTATACAGTGGTGGGTGAGCGGTATACTACTGTTCCCAGCAGAGACACAGAGTGGCAGTAAACACAATGCTATACAGTGGTGGCTGAGCGGTGTACTACTGTTCCCAGCAGCGACACAGAGCACAATGCTATACAGTGGTGGGTGGGTGAGCGGTGTACTACTGTTCCCAGCAGCGACACAGAGCACAATGCTATACAGTGGTGGGTGAGCGGTGTACTACTGTTCCCAGCAGAGACACAGAGTGGTAGTAAACACAATGCTATATAGTGTGGGTGAGCGGTGTACTACTATTCCCAGCAGCGACACAGAGCACAATGCTATACAGGGTGAGCGGTGTACTACTGTTCCCAGCAGACACACAGAGTGGCAGTAAACACAATGCTATATAGTGTGGGTGAGCGGTGTACTACTGTTCACAGCAGCGACACAGAGCACAATGCTATACAGGGTGAGCGGTGTACTACTGTTCCCAGCAGAGAGACACAGAGTGGCAGTAAACACAATGCTATATAGTGTGGGTGAGTGGTGTACTACTATTCCCAGCAGCGACACAATGACCGGGGGACCCTGGCTAGCTTGGCTGGAGAGAGAACTACCCTGCCTGCCTACCCAAAGCTAAACCCACAGACAAATGGCGGAGAAATGACGTGGATCGGGTATTTATTTACCCGAACCACGTGACCCGTTCGGCCAATCAGAGCGCGTTCGGGTCCGAACCACGTGACCCGTTCGGCCAATCACAGTGCTAGCCGAACGTTCGGGTAACGTTCGGCCATGCGCTCTTAGTTCGGCCATATGGCCGAACAGTTTGGCCGAACACCATTAGGTGTTCGGCCGTACTCGAACATCACCCGAACAGGGTGATGTTCTGCAGAACCCGAACAGTGGCGAACACTGTTCGCCCAACACTAATATCAACTGAGGGATGGAGATCCCCTCGTACTCTTTTGAAGAAGCGGCGTGACGGCCGCGGAACCGGTGGAGTAGTCCACCGAGGGCCTCTCTCTGCCACCACTACCTCCCTTGGGTCTATGTATACCGGCTAAGTATTCCTCTGCACTTTTTGTTCACTGTATCCTTGCCTATCTGTCTGTTTCTCTCAAACCACGCTCCATTAGTATTTGCTTATCCAGGCAACTGGTCTTACACTGGTACAGTTTGTGTACACTTATAATGTTATTGTCTCATGAATTATTGTGATTTTGCTCATTGTCTGCACTATTTATGCACTTTATATTTCTTTTTGAGGAACTGAACCCGGGTTCACATGGTGCTGCTGTGCTCAGGTTTGAGCAACTCACACCAATTACTATACCATTATTTATTTTATTCATGTTATTGATGGTCAAATACTGTGATTATTATGGACACTAATTGTCATTTATGGGTTGTTTGTGGTGGCTGCTGTTTTTAGTGTTTTTATACATATATATTGGAAGTCATATAATCAATAAAGTGTTATATATTTATACTGATATATTTGTGTGGTGCTGATCTTATGAGCTGATCCCCCCTTTTCTACTAGCTTCTCGACTGCTCTAGCACACACATTGGTTTAGAGTGCAGTGTTCTTTCTCTAGATGGTTAACTCATAGTATTAAGGTTAACGTATATTATATCTTGCTTGCACTATTTTAATATATTGCTTGGTGGACTTCCAACTAACCGACTGGCGCCCCTCCAATCTGTACTGAACTCAGCTGCTCCTCTTATTCATCTCTCTTCCCGCTCTTCCTCTGCAGCTCCTCTCTGTCAAGCTCTTCACTGGCTGCCAATTAACCAGAGGATCCAGTTCCAACTGTTAACCATAACCTACAAAGCTCTCCACAATATCTACCCCCCCCGTACATCTGGTCACTGGTTTCCAGATACCAACCCAACCGTAATCTCAGATCTGCAAATGACCTTCTTTTATCCTCCTCTAGAATTACTCTCTCGCATTCACATATACAAGACTTCTCATGTGCCTCACCCCTCCTCTGGAATGTCCTTCCACACCACATCTGTCACTCTCCCACCTTTGAAATCTTTAAACGTGCCCTCAAAACTCATCTTTTCTGACAAGCATATGCCACTTAGGCCATTCCGCCTTCGACCTCGCATCTAGTTTTAATCCTTACTAGATAACCTAAACACGCACTACCTGTATGTATACTGCATACTTCCCCACCTCTTGTATCTTCCCCCCTTCCCCTTTAGATTGTAAGCTCACAAGGGCAGAGCTCTCCCACCCTTCCATGTCTTGGAATGTGTTACTCATTTCATAGCTTGTACTCTGTTATACATTTTATTCATCATGATACTTCTGTCATTGTAATCACCAGTTCTGTATTTTGTACTGGTGTCCATATTTAACAGCTGGATAGTGTACTGGTTAAGGGCTCTGCCTTTGACATGGGAGACCAGAGTTTGAATCGTGGCTAGGTCAAGCACCTATTCAGTAAAAAGTCCTTGGGCAAGACTCCCTAACACTGCAGGGTGGCTTCTTGAGCACCCCCTAGAGGCTGCACCTCTTGAGCACTTTGAGTCTGATAGGAGAAAAGCGCTATACAAATATTATTATTATTATATTTGATGTATATAATTGTCTGTATCATTATGTACCCCTTGTTTGTTTTCCTACTTTGTACTGTGACACGGAATATGTTGGCGCTTTATAAATCATCAGTAATAGTAACTTGTTTCTAGAAATGGAAAAGGGGGAGACTGGGCAAGTGCACAAACAAAGTTCTAGTGAGCAGATGGACCTCAGGAGATGGAGTTGAGGACAAGGGAAGAAGGAGAAGAGAGCTAACAAGGAGAAGGACAAGAAAGTTGCACATGCAACAGTTGCACAGCAAAAAAAGTGTATAGAAACATTTGCTTACGCCCCTAGGGGAATTCAAATTATTTAAAAAGTAAAGAGGTATTTGATTATAATCATGTTTGCATGCATTATACGTTACCAAAAATACTTATAACTTTTTATGGTAGAAGTGCTATTAGTACACTTAATGAAAATGTATTATCGTGAAACTTAGAGAGTCGCCTTAACACTTTGGGGACGGGCTGCCTAACCCCCTTAGCAACCAGGCCATTTTACATGAGGGGGCGGGGGCTTGTTTGGGTGGGGGGCAGGCAGCCAGTGTTGTTAGCTAGGCATGGTGTCCCCAGTGTAGCCAGGTGTCCCCCGTATTGCCAGCAGCCTTTACTCTCCTCCCAGGCTCCAGTGACGAGCAGCTCTAGCCCCCTCCACTCTGGCCGGCATCCCTGCTCGCACTGCCGTGAATTTCCAGGTCAAGTGTCGGAACCACGTCAAGCTGGGACCCGACACTTAAGGCAGAGCGAGCAGGGATGCTGGTCAGAGCTGAGGGGAGCGCTAATCGCCGGGGGAACATCAGAAAGGTGAGTCCCCCATCCTCTTCTTCCCCTCAGACTGCTGCTGTCAATAGCAATCACTACGATTGGCCAGTGATCGTAGTGATCATATGTTAACAACTAAAACAAAATGAGCCCCAACAAGGCTGTCCAGTCAATTCCACTGACAGCTTACCTAGATAAAGGTATAAATATTACAATTCAGGACTAGGGTCACCGACCCAATAGAAGTATAATTAAATAATCAAAAGAAAAAGTAGTCCCTCTTCTACATCAAGTAGGTATAACATGACTCAGAACCACAGCAGTACTCAAAATTATATCACTTTATTAAACATCAGTCATATTAAAAACAATTAAAACCAAAAAAGGGGCCCCCTGGCCTCTTGCCATCCACAATTCTCTCCATTATAAATAAATATGATAAATAGTCATAGAATCCACTGCATTGGCATGTTTCCCAGAGACCATCAGTTAATTGATCCAAACAAATGTGTATCCCACCATCAGGGTCAAACAATCATCATAATAAAGGTTGGGTACTGGATCAATATTGCTGGTATCAATGGGAATCTGATTAATAAAAAACTGGTATGAATGGGTGACAAACAATTAAAAATTTGCAATAAAAATATAAGGTGCTAGTGCTTATATAAGGTGAAAACAAGGTATCCACATATAGATGCTAGTATGTGGTATTGGGAATGAGTGATAGTCAGAAAAAGACCATAAGACACATTAGCCTGTGCTGAATAATAGAGAATAGAAAAGCCAGGGCATGGTGAAAAATGAAAAAAGGAACCACGTGAAAGGATCAAGCCAGCAAAGTTCTGTGTAATCAGTTCATCAATAATTTGCCAAGCAGAGCTTACCCAGGTAAGAGGAGAAGGATGGGGCCGTGGGGATCCGGATCCGACCGGTTGCGCCGAAGCTACCTCAGGGATATTGATTTCCTGCCTCATTGTTGCTTAAATACTCTAAAGTGATAGGAGACGCGGCCGCGTCATCGGCGTGACCTGGCGCGCCGTCGCCATAGCGACCGCGCTGCCGTGTCCGCCCCTCAAGCTACGGAAAGCTACTGGGTTCTGAATAGATGAAAAGGCACATTGGAGTATATGGAATGGTCTCTCTAGAGACCTCTTGTGGAGAGATAGAGATGAATCATAGTAAAAGGAGGTAAACCTCTGCGAGTGAGCACCAGAGACATCTAGTGGTTATTCAAAGAAATACATCATGTCATAAATACTAGTAAGAAGATAGGCAAATAAAATGCCAATATATCAAGACTGAAATAGTTGGAGAATATAGAATATAGTGGTTACATCAATAGTATTAAATAAAAATCTCTGGTCAGAAATATCAACACTGTTCACAAAGATAAATGAAGAAGGCCCACATGAAGGAAAATATACATCTGCGGAAAAACAAAAAAGAGTTCTCATAAAGTTTTCCCCACTATCACATCCCAGCAGAAGGAAGTATGGAAAATGATGCAAAATTTCTCATTCTTCTTTATCCCGCCTCCGGGTCCAATGAAGGGGACCTTGTTCCAGAACTAGCTGTCTGTGTCACCAGAAGGCACTGTAAATCAAACAAAGAAAGGGGGGACACAGTCGCATTAGTGGCTGAGCTCAAGAATACCACAAAACATCTCCTAAATTGCACAGGGCCAGATCATCTCCCCCAAAAAGGGACCAAATCTTATTAGAGTATTCTTTTGCAGAGATGGGAGGAAAGAAGGGAGAACAACAAATCCGGGTGATGCAATTAACCATCCTACATCACCAAAGAGTGATAAGAATAGTCAGACCCCCCTCACCTCGGGGTCCTAGAAATATGATAAAAATGATAGTACTTGTAAACAGTCAGATCTCCTCACCTTGAGATCTCAGAAGAAATAATGTGACACAAATTCAACAAAGAGACATTTTTCATGCAAAGAACATGCTAAAATATAAGAAGAGTCTAGGAAATATATACATAGTCATCGATCATAAGTATATCAAGACAAGGGAATTGCCACTGTGATATAGGTAATTCTATCACTGTGGCAAATAGCAACCAAACCCAAACTCTTCATTCAAACCAGTAGGACATCTTGTACCTAATCTATGAATCCATTGGAGCTCCAGCTGTAATAATCTAGTCACTTGGTTGCCCCCTCTATTATTGATATAAAGTTTTTTCAAGCCATAAACTTTCCATTTGTCCATACTCCCTGGTGTACACAATAAAGAATGTTCTGCTACCGTAGTAAGGACTCCTCCTTTCAGTTTATCTCTAGGTGCCAATTTAATTGTAGATCGATGTTTCTGTATTCGTAGTTTAAGGGCATTTTTGGTTTGTCCTACATATCTTTTCCCGCAGATACATTCTAACATATAAATCACCCAAGGTGTCTGGCAATTAATAAAATCCTGTAAATGTACTCTCTTGCCATCTGCGTAGTTTGTTATATACCTCACAGATGGCATTAGATTACAAATGGAACAATGTCCACAAGAGTGACTACCTTTTAAGCTCAAGGTTTTTACAGGTTGAGTGTAGTGGCTATGACATAGTCGGTCACGCAAAGTTGGTGCTCTTTTCGCTATGATAGACGCCCTCCTTGTTATATGTTGCTTGATAATGGGGTCACTTTGTAAAATGCCCCAATGTGTCTGCAAAATCTTCTGAATTTCGTGCCATTTATCATTATATTTAGTCGTTGGTCTCACTAACTGATTGTTCCCCAATCTCTTTGTTTTACTCTTGGATGGTAACAATAGTGTCTCTCTATTAGTGAACCTGGCTCTCCTCCATGCCTGTCTCACACATTTGTTTGGGTATCCTCGTTCTCGAAACCTACTTGCCAGTTTTTCTGCTTCCTCTTCAAATGTCTCTAAGGTTGAGCAATTCCGTCTCAGCCTCAAAAACTGTCCCACCGGTATACTTCTTCTTGTTGAGGGTGTGTGGTATGAGGAAAAATGTAGCAAGCTGTTTACAGCGGTGGTTTTTCTGTATAATGTTGTGTCCAAA
This sequence comes from Hyperolius riggenbachi, assembly GCF_040937935.1. Lineage (NCBI taxonomy): Eukaryota > Metazoa > Chordata > Amphibia > Anura > Hyperoliidae > Hyperolius > Hyperolius riggenbachi. The sequence continues at coordinate 17,027,446 of NC_090649.1, read as the reverse complement.
TGGCCATCTTTATCCTTGGTGATACATAAATCCAAAAAGTTGACTGTCGTAAGAGAGATGTCAGATGTTAGAAAAATGTTTAAATCATTTGTATTCAACAAATTCAAAAACTCTTGAAGATCCTCCTGTGAACTCTGCCATAGTATGAGGATGTCGTCTATGAAACGATGCCACCCCGCAATGGCGGGGTGGAATCGTTCCAGAGACGACACCCACACACACTCCCTCTCCCACCAACCTAAAAATAGATTGGCCACTGACGGGGCACATTTGGCACCCATGGCCACGCCCCTTATTTGCAAGTAGTAGGTATTGTCAAACAGAAAAAAATTGTGTTTCAGCACAAATTCAAGTAGTTGTAATAACCAAAGATTCTTCCTCCTATTATCTGTTGTTTCCATATCAAGGAAGTATTTCACAGCCTGTATTGCATGTTCATGTGAAATATTTGAATATAAGCTTTCCACATCGCAGGTGGCTAAGATTTCATTAGGACCTAATTGGACATCCTGTATTTTCGTCAGAATGTCCATAGAGTCACGGACATATGAGTCCAAGGAGACAACGTGGGGCTGAAGGAAGAAGTCTAAAAAAGAACAACACTTTTCACTAAGACTTCCAATGCCCGAAACGATTGGTCGACCCGGCGGTTTTTGTTTATTTTTATGAATTTTTGGAAGTACGTAAAATGTCGGTGTTACTGGTGTTTCTACCCACAGATATTTGTACTCCCTCTTGGTAATAAAGCATTCATGTATACCCTCTTCCAAGAGGGCCTTAAGCTCCCTCTGGAAACGTTCCGTGGGATTACCCGATAGCTTCTTATAAAACTTTTTGTTGTTTAGCTGTTTATAGACCTCCTGCTCATATTGTTCCCGTGGCCAGACCACCACGTTGCCTCCTTTATCCGCTTCTCTAATAACAATATCAGGTCTCTTGGAGAGATTCGCCAAGGCTTGCCGTTCCTGCTGTGTAAGATTGTCATATCCTCTTCCTCTACTATTTGTGATCTGCTGGATATCAGAAGAGACTAAATAAAAAAACACCTGAACTTGCGGACAGGTGTTGAAGGATGGTAGGTATTTTGATGTTGGTCTGAAGTTGGTATTATTACTTACTCCACTTTGTGTGTTCTGCTCATCCAAAAGCGAGACAAGATCCATAAAGATATCTTTGTCCTGTTCATCCAAGCCCAATTCACCAAGGGGAGGGACCAAGTCATCAGTGGTGTTATACATTTTCTTAAGCATCAACCTCCTACAAAAAAAGTAAAGATCCTTAATGGTCTCAAAAGGATCAAATCTATTAGTGGGTGAGAAGGTCAAGCCTCTTTTTAACAAATTTTCCTCCACCCTGGTAAGTTGAACCTCAGATAAATTGACAATTGAAAGTACCTGATCATTTGTCTGTCCGGAGTCATCAGTATTGGCTTTGTGCTTTTTCCCAATTTGCCTCAGTTCCTCCAGCCTTCCTAGGTGATTAATCGCGCTGCTTTCAAAGTCAGACTCATTGAAGTCGCTTGAATCTGAGATATAATCTCTTGGTTGTCTCCCTGCCCCACCTAATCCTGATGGTCCTTGTGGATTTTGTATGGGCTTTTTTGGTTTCCGTTTAGGTTTATGGGGAGGTTTTGGGAAGTTCTGTCCTCTTCTGTTATTCTTATGTCTCCAGAGATATGCTTTGGACTCAGCATAGTCCCGTCTATCCCTCAGGAGTTTCTTTTTCTTCATATCAATCACCTCTGTTTCTATATGTTTAATGTCACTCTTTAGTCGTTCTAAGAACGGTTCCACCAAAGTCTTCTTGTCATACTTTGATATTTGTTGTAACAGATCCAAACTCTTAAATTTTAGCTTTGTTAAAAGTTCTCTATCTAAATTAATCAACATTTGTACTATGATTCTTGCACATTTGTTAAGCCCAATCTCCCATATCTCTTTATGTTTATCTTCCAATTGCCACGAAGGGAAAATCTGGACTCTGATGCCCCTAGGGTATATGCCTTCCCTGTCATAACGTTCCAGGCTATTTATATTCCACCATACTTTGACATAGTGGGTATGTGTATCCTTTATCTGGCCACATAGGGTAATGAAGTCCTCAGGCAGACTCTCGCCCCCTACTGCCTCCTCTCTCTGGAACACCTCCTCCAATTTTGCATTCCAGTTTTGCTCCAATGTGTCTATGAAGTTATATGCCATAATGGCAGCTATGAAGTAAATCAGGCTCTGAAACGAGACAAAAGACAGCCTCAATATGCACATGTTAACAACTAAAACAAAATGAGCCCCAACAAGGCTGTCCAGTCAATTCCACTGACAGCTTACCTAGATAAAGGTATAAATATTACAATTCAGGACTAGGGTCACCGACCCAATAGAAGTATAATTAAATAATCAAAAGAAAAAGTAGTCCCTCTTCTACATCAAGTAGGTATAACATGACTCAGAACCACAGCAGTACTCAAAATTATATCACTTTATTAAACATCAGTCATATTAAAAACAATTAAAACCAAAAAAGGGGCCCCCTGGCCTCTTGCCATCCACAATTCTCTCCATTATAAATAAATATGATAAATAGTCATAGAATCCACTGCATTGGCATGTTTCCCAGAGACCATCAGTTAATTGATCCAAACAAATGTGTATCCCACCATCAGGGTCAAACAATCATCATAATAAAGGTTGGGTACTGGATCAATATTGCTGGTATCAATGGGAATCTGATTAATAAAAAACTGGTATGAATGGGTGACAAACAATTAAAAATTTGCAATAAAAATATAAGGTGCTAGTGCTTATATAAGGTGAAAACAAGGTATCCACATATAGATGCTAGTATGTGGTATTGGGAATGAGTGATAGTCAGAAAAAGACCATAAGACACATTAGCCTGTGCTGAATAATAGAGAATAGAAAAGCCAGGGCATGGTGAAAAATGAAAAAAGGAACCACGTGAAAGGATCAAGCCAGCAAAGTTCTGTGTAATCAGTTCATCAATAATTTGCCAAGCAGAGCTTACCCAGGTAAGAGGAGAAGGATGGGGCCGTGGGGATCCGGATCCGACCGGTTGCGCCGAAGCTACCTCAGGGATATTGATTTCCTGCCTCATTGTTGCTTAAATACTCTAAAGTGATAGGAGACGCGGCCGCGTCATCGGCGTGACCTGGCGCGCCGTCGCCATAGCGACCGCGCTGCCGTGTCCGCCCCTCAAGCTACGGAAAGCTACTGGGTTCTGAATAGATGAAAAGGCACATTGGAGTATATGGAATGGTCTCTCTAGAGACCTCTTGTGGAGAGATAGAGATGAATCATAGTAAAAGGAGGTAAACCTCTGCGAGTGAGCACCAGAGACATCTAGTGGTTATTCAAAGAAATACATCATGTCATAAATACTAGTAAGAAGATAGGCAAATAAAATGCCAATATATCAAGACTGAAATAGTTGGAGAATATAGAATATAGTGGTTACATCAATAGTATTAAATAAAAATTTCTGGTCAGAAATATCAACACTGTTCACAAAGATAAATGAAGAAGGCCCACATGAAGGAAAATATACATCTGCGGAAAAACAAAAAAGAGTTCTCATAAAGTTTTCCCCACTATCACATCCCAGCAGAAGGAAGTATGGAAAATGATGCAAAATTTCTCATTCTTCTTTATCCCGCCTCCGGGTCCAATGAAGGGGACCTTGTTCCAGAACTAGCTGTCTGTGTCACCAGAAGGCACTGTAAATCAAACAAAGAAAGGGGGGACACAGTCGCATTGGTGGCTGAGCTCAAGAATACCACAAAACATCTCCTAAATTGCACAGGGCCAGATCATCTCCCCCTCATCTCGTTTCAGAGCCTGATTTACTTCATAGCTGCCATTATGGCATATAACTTCATAGACACATTGGAGCAAAACTGGAATGCAAAATTGGAGGAGGTGTTCCAGAGAGAGGAGGCAGTAGGGGGCGAGAGTCTGCCTGAGGACTTCATTACCCTATGTGGCCAGATAAAGGATACACATACCCACTATGTCAAAGTATGGTGGAATATAAATAGCCTGGAACGTTATGACAGGGAAGGCATATACCCTAGGGGCATCAGAGTCCAGATTTTCCCTTCGTGGCAATTGGAAGATAAACATAAAGAGATATGGGAGATTGGGCTTAACAAATGTGCAAGAATCATAGTACAAATGTTGATTAATTTAGATAGAGAACTTTTAACAAAGCTAAAATTTAAGAGTTTGGATCTGTTACAACAAATATCAAAGTATGACAAGAAGACTTTGGTGGAACCGTTCTTAGAACGACTAAAGAGTGACATTAAACATATAGAAACAGAGGTGATTGATATGAAGAAAAAGAAACTCCTGAGGGATAGACGGGACTATGCTGAGTCCAAAGCATATCTCTGGAGACATAAGAATAACAGAAGAGGACAGAACTTCCCAAAACCTCCCCATAAACCTAAACGGAAACCAAAAAAGCCCATACAAAATCCACAAGGACCATCAGGATTAGGTGGGGCAGGGAGACAACCAAGAGATTATATCTCAGATTCAAGCGACTTCAATGAGTCTGACTTTGAAAGCAGCGCGATTAATCACCTAGGAAGGCTGGAGGAACTGAGGCAAATTGGGAAAAAGCACAAAGCCAATACTGATGACTCCGGACAGACAAATGATCAGGTACTTTCAATTGTCAATTTATCTGAGGTTCAACTTACCAGGGTGGAGGAAAATTTGTTAAAAAGAGGCTTGACCTTCTCACCCACTAATAGATTTGATCCTTTTGAGACCATTAAGGATCTTTACTTTTTTTGTAGGAGGTTGATGCTTAAGAAAATGTATAACACCACTGATGACTTGGTCCCTCCCCTTGGTGAATTGGGCTTGGATGAACAGGACAAAGATATCTTTATGGATCTTGTCTCGCTTTTGGATGAGCAGAACACACAAAGTGGAGTAAGTAATAATACCAACTTCAGACCAACATCAAAATACCTACCATCCTTCAACACCTGTCCGCAAGTTCAGGTGTTTTTTGATTTAGTCTCTTCTGATATCCAGCAGATCACAAATAGTAGAGGAAGAGGATATGACAATCTTACACAGCAGGAACGGCAAGCCTTGGCGAATCTCTCCAAGAGACCTGATATTGTTATTAGAGAAGCGGATAAAGGAGGCAACGTGGTGGTCTGGCCACGGGAACAATATGAGCAGGAGGTCTATAAACAGCTAAACAACAAAAAGTTTTATAAGAAGCTATCGGGTAATCCCACGGAACGTTTCCAGAGGGAGCTTAAGGCCCTCTTGGAAGAGGGTATACATGAATGCTTTATTACCAAGAGGGAGTACAAATATCTGTGGGTAGAAACACCAGTAACACCGACATTTTACGTACTTCCAAAAATTCATAAAAATAAACAAAAACCGCCGGGTCGACCAATCGTTTCGGGCATTGGAAGTCTTAGTGAAAAGTGTTGTTCTTTTTTAGACTTCTTCCTTCAGCCCCACGTTGTCTCCTTGGACTCATATGTCCGTGACTCTATGGACATTCTGACGAAAATACAGGATGTCCAATTAGGTCCTAATGAAATCTTAGCCACCTGCGATGTGGAAAGCTTATATTCAAATATTTCACATGAACATGCAATACAGGCTGTGAAATACTTCCTTGATATGGAAACAACAGATAATAGGAGGAAGAATCTTTGGTTATTACAACTACTTGAATTTGTGCTGAAACACAATTTTTTTCTGTTTGACAATACCTACTACTTGCAAATAAGGGGCGTGGCCATGGGTGCCAAATGTGCCCCGTCAGTGGCCAATCTATTTTTAGGTTGGTGGGAGAGGGAGTGTGTGTGGGTGTCGTCTCTGGAACGATTCCACCCCGCCATTGCGGGGTGGCATCGTTTCATAGACGACATCCTCATACTATGGCAGAGTTCACAGGAGGATCTTCAAGAGTTTTTGAATTTGTTGAATACAAATGATTTAAACATTTTTCTAACATCTGACATCTCTCTTACGACAGTCAACTTTTTGGATTTATGTATCACCAAGGATAAAGATGGCCATTTGGACACAACATTATACAGAAAAACCACCGCTGTAAACAGCTTGCTACATTTTTCCTCATACCACACACCCTCAACAAGAAGAAGTATACCGGTGGGACAGTTTTTGAGGCTGAGACGGAATTGCTCAACCTTAGAGACATTTGAAGAGGAAGCAGAAAAACTGGCAAGTAGGTTTCGAGAACGAGGATACCCAAACAAATGTGTGAGACAGGCATGGAGGAGAGCCAGGTTCACTAATAGAGAGACACTATTGTTACCATCCAAGAGTAAAACAAAGAGATTGGGGAACAATCAGTTAGTGAGACCAACGACTAAATATAATGATAAATGGCACGAAATTCAGAAGATTTTGCAGACACATTGGGGCATTTTACAAAGTGACCCCATTATCAAGCAACATATAACAAGGAGGGCGTCTATCATAGCGAAAAGAGCACCAACTTTGCGTGACCAACTATGTCATAGCCACTACACTCAACCTGTAAAAACCTTGAGCTTAAAAGGTAGTCACTCTTGTGGACATTGTTCCATTTGTAATCTAATGCCATCTGTGAGGTATATAACAAACTACGCAGATGGCAAGAGAGTACATTTACAGGATTTTATTAATTGCCAGACACCTTGGGTGATTTATATGTTAGAATGTATCTGCGGGAAAAGATATGTAGGACAAACCAAAAATGCCCTTAAACTACGAATACAGAAACATCGATCTACAATTAAATTGGCACCTAGAGATAAACTGAAAGGAGGAGTCCTTACTACGGTAGCAGAACATTCTTTATTGTGTACACCAGGGAGTATGGACAAATGGAAAGTTTATGGCTTGAAAAAACTTTATATCAATAATAGAGGGGGCAACCAAGTGACTAGATTATTACAGCTGGAGCTCCAATGGATTCATAGATTAGGTACAAGATGTCCTACTGGTTTGAATGAAGAGTTTGGGTATGGTTGCTATTTGCCACAGTGATAGAATTACCTATATCACAGTGGCAATTCCCTTGTCTTGATATACTTATGATCGATGACTATGTATATATTTCCTAGACTCTTCTTATATTTTAGCATGTTCTTTGCATGAAAAATGTCTCTTTGTTGAATATGTGTCACATTATTTCTTCTGAGATCTCAAGGTGAGGAGATCTGACTGTTTACAAGTACTATCATTTTTATCATATTTCTAGGACCCCGAGGTGAGGGGGGTCTGACTATTCTTATCACTCTTTGGTGATGTAGGATGGTTAATTGCATCACCCGGATTTGTTGTTCTCCCTTCTTTCCTCCCATCTCTGCAAAAGAATACTCTAATAAGATTTGGTCCCTTTTTGGGGGAGATGATCTGGCCCTGTGCAATTTAGGAGATGTTTTGTGGTATTCTTGAGCTCAGCCACTAATGCGACTGTGTCCCCCCTTTCTTTGTTTGATTTACAGTGCCTTCTGGTGACACAGACAGCTAGTTCTGGAACAAGGTCCCCTTCATTGGACCCGGAGGCGGGATAAAGAAGAATGAGAAATTTTGCATCATTTTCCATACTTCCTTCTGCTGGGATGTGATAGTGGGGAAAACTTTATGAGAACTCTTTTTTGTTTTTCCGCAGATGTATATTTTCCTTCATGTGGGCCTTCTTCATTTATCTTTGTGAACAGTGTTGATATTTCTGACCAGAAATTTTTATTTAATACTATTGATGTAACCACTATATTCTATATTCTCCAACTATTTCAGTCTTGATATATTGGCATTTTATTTGCCTATCTTCTTACTAGTATTTATGACATGATGTATTTCTTTGAATAACCACTAGATGTCTCTGGTGCTCACTCGCAGAGGTTTACCTCCTTTTACTATGATTCATCTCTATCTCTCCACAAGAGGTCTCTAGAGAGACCATTCCATATACCCCAATGTGCCTTTTCATCTATTCAGAACCCAGTAGCTTTCCGTAGCTTGAGGGGCGGACACGGCAGCGCGGTCGCTATGGCGACGGCGCGCCAGGTCACGCCGATGACGCGGCCGCGTCTCCTATCACTTTAGAGTATTTAAGCAACAATGAGGCAGGAAATCAATATCCCTGAGGTAGCTTCGGCGCAACCGGTCGGATCCGGATCCCCACGGCCCCATCCTTCTCCTCTTACCTGGGTAAGCTCTGCTTGGCAAATTATTGATGAACTGATTACACAGAACTTTGCTGGCTTGATCCTTTCACGTGGTTCCTTTTTTCATTTTTCACCATGCCCTGGCTTTTCTATTCTCTATTATTCAGCACAGGCTAATGTGTCTTATGGTCTTTTTCTGACTATCACTCATTCCCAATACCACATACTAGCATCTATATGTGGATACCTTGTTTTCACCTTATATAAGCACTAGCACCTTATATTTTTATTGCAAATTTTTAATTGTTTGTCACCCATTCATACCAGTTTTTTATTAATCAGATTCCCATTGATACCAGCAATATTGATCCAGTACCCAACCTTTATTATGATGATTGTTTGACCCTGATGGTGGGATACACATTTGTTTGGATCAATTAACTGATGGTCTCTGGGAAACATGCCAATGCAGTGGATTCTATGACTATTTATCATATTTATTTATAATGGAGAGAATTGTGGATGGCAAGAGGCCAGGGGGCCCCTTTTTTGGTTTTAATTGTTTTTAATATGACTGATGTTTAATAAAGTGATATAATTTTGAGTACTGCTGTGGTTCTGAGTCATGTTATACCTACTTGATGTAGAAGAGGGACTACTTTTTCTTTTGATTATTTAATTATACTTCTATTGGGTCGGTGACCCTAGTCCTGAATTGTAATATTTATACCTTTATCTAGGTAAGCTGTCAGTGGAATTGACTGGACAGCCTTGTTGGGGCTCATTTTGTTTTAGTTGTTAACATGTGCATATTGAGGCTGTCTTTTGTCTCGTTTCAGAGCCTGATTTACTTCATAGCTGCCATTATGGCATATAACTTCATAGACACATTGGAGCAAAACTGGAATGCAAAATTGGAGGAGGTGTTCCAGAGAGAGGAGGCAGTAGGGGGCGAGAGTCTGCCTGAGGACTTCATTACCCTATGTGGCCAGATAAAGGATACACATACCCACTATGTCAAAGTATGGTGGAATATAAATAGCCTGGAACGTTATGACAGGGAAGGCATATACCCTAGGGGCATCAGAGTCCAGATTTTCCCTTCGTGGCAATTGGAAGATAAACATAAAGAGATATGGGAGATTGGGCTTAACAAATGTGCAAGAATCATAGTACAAATGTTGATTAATTTAGATAGAGAACTTTTAACAAAGCTAAAATTTAAGAGTTTGGATCTGTTACAACAAATATCAAAGTATGACAAGAAGACTTTGGTGGAACCGTTCTTAGAACGACTAAAGAGTGACATTAAACATATAGAAACAGAGGTGATTGATATGAAGAAAAAGAAACTCCTGAGGGATAGACGGGACTATGCTGAGTCCAAAGCATATCTCTGGAGACATAAGAATAACAGAAGAGGACAGAACTTCCCAAAACCTCCCCATAAACCTAAACGGAAACCAAAAAAGCCCATACAAAATCCACAAGGACCATCAGGATTAGGTGGGGCAGGGAGACAACCAAGAGATTATATCTCAGATTCAAGCGACTTCAATGAGTCTGACTTTGAAAGCAGCGCGATTAATCACCTAGGAAGGCTGGAGGAACTGAGGCAAATTGGGAAAAAGCACAAAGCCAATACTGATGACTCCGGACAGACAAATGATCAGGTACTTTCAATTGTCAATTTATCTGAGGTTCAACTTACCAGGGTGGAGGAAAATTTGTTAAAAAGAGGCTTGACCTTCTCACCCACTAATAGATTTGATCCTTTTGAGACCATTAAGGATCTTTACTTTTTTTGTAGGAGGTTGATGCTTAAGAAAATGTATAACACCACTGATGACTTGGTCCCTCCCCTTGGTGAATTGGGCTTGGATGAACAGGACAAAGATATCTTTATGGATCTTGTCTCGCTTTTGGATGAGCAGAACACACAAAGTGGAGTAAGTAATAATACCAACTTCAGACCAACATCAAAATACCTACCATCCTTCAACACCTGTCCGCAAGTTCAGGTGTTTTTTGATTTAGTCTCTTCTGATATCCAGCAGATCACAAATAGTAGAGGAAGAGGATATGACAATCTTACACAGCAGGAACGGCAAGCCTTGGCGAATCTCTCCAAGAGACCTGATATTGTTATTAGAGAAGCGGATAAAGGAGGCAACGTGGTGGTCTGGCCACGGGAACAATATGAGCAGGAGGTCTATAAACAGCTAAACAACAAAAAGTTTTATAAGAAGCTATCGGGTAATCCCACGGAACGTTTCCAGAGGGAGCTTAAGGCCCTCTTGGAAGAGGGTATACATGAATGCTTTATTACCAAGAGGGAGTACAAATATCTGTGGGTAGAAACACCAGTAACACCGACATTTTACGTACTTCCAAAAATTCATAAAAATAAACAAAAACCGCCGGGTCGACCAATCGTTTCGGGCATTGGAAGTCTTAGTGAAAAGTGTTGTTCTTTTTTAGACTTCTTCCTTCAGCCCCACGTTGTCTCCTTGGACTCATATGTCCGTGACTCTATGGACATTCTGACGAAAATACAGGATGTCCAATTAGGTCCTAATGAAATCTTAGCCACCTGCGATGTGGAAAGCTTATATTCAAATATTTCACATGAACATGCAATACAGGCTGTGAAATACTTCCTTGATATGGAAACAACAGATAATAGGAGGAAGAATCTTTGGTTATTACAACTACTTGAATTTGTGCTGAAACACAATTTTTTTCTGTTTGACAATACCTACTACTTGCAAATAAGGGGCGTGGCCATGGGTGCCAAATGTGCCCCGTCAGTGGCCAATCTATTTTTAGGTTGGTGGGAGAGGGAGTGTGTGTGGGTGTCGTCTCTGGAACGATTCCACCCCGCCATTGCGGGGTGGCATCGTTTCATAGACGACATCCTCATACTATGGCAGAGTTCACAGGAGGATCTTCAAGAGTTTTTGAATTTGTTGAATACAAATGATTTAAACATTTTTCTAACATCTGACATCTCTCTTACGACAGTCAACTTTTTGGATTTATGTATCACCAAGGATAAAGATGGCCATTTGGACACAACATTATACAGAAAAACCACCGCTGTAAACAGCTTGCTACATTTTTCCTCATACCACACACCCTCAACAAGAAGAAGTATACCGGTGGGACAGTTTTTGAGGCTGAGACGGAATTGCTCAACCTTAGAGACATTTGAAGAGGAAGCAGAAAAACTGGCAAGTAGGTTTCGAGAACGAGGATACCCAAACAAATGTGTGAGACAGGCATGGAGGAGAGCCAGGTTCACTAATAGAGAGACACTATTGTTACCATCCAAGAGTAAAACAAAGAGATTGGGGAACAATCAGTTAGTGAGACCAACGACTAAATATAATGATAAATGGCACGAAATTCAGAAGATTTTGCAGACACATTGGGGCATTTTACAAAGTGACCCCATTATCAAGCAACATATAACAAGGAGGGCGTCTATCATAGCGAAAAGAGCACCAACTTTGCGTGACCGACTATGTCATAGCCACTACACTCAACCTGTAAAAACCTTGAGCTTAAAAGGTAGTCACTCTTGTGGACATTGTTCCATTTGTAATCTAATGCCATCTGTGAGGTATATAACAAACTACGCAGATGGCAAGAGAGTACATTTACAGGATTTTATTAATTGCCAGACACCTTGGGTGATTTATATGTTAGAATGTATCTGCGGGAAAAGATATGTAGGACAAACCAAAAATGCCCTTAAACTACGAATACAGAAACATCGATCTACAATTAAATTGGCACCTAGAGATAAACTGAAAGGAGGAGTCCTTACTACGGTAGCAGAACATTCTTTATTGTGTACACCAGGGAGTATGGACAAATGGAAAGTTTATGGCTTGAAAAAACTTTATATCAATAATAGAGGGGGCAACCAAGTGACTAGATTATTACAGCTGGAGCTCCAATGGATTCATAGATTAGGTACAAGATGTCCTACTGGTTTGAATGAAGAGTTTGGGTTTGGTTGCTATTTGCCACAGTGATAGAATTACCTATATCACAGTGGCAATTCCCTTGTCTTGATATACTTATGATCGATGACTATGTATATATTTCCTAGACTCTTCTTATATTTTAGCATGTTCTTTGCATGAAAAATGTCTCTTTGTTGAATTTGTGTCACATTATTTCTTCTGAGATCTCAAGGTGAGGAGATCTGACTGTTTACAAGTACTATCATTTTTATCATATTTCTAGGACCCCGAGGTGAGGGGGGTCTGACTATTCTTATCACTCTTTGGTGATGTAGGATGGTTAATTGCATCACCCGGATTTGTTGTTCTCCCTTCTTTCCTCCCATCTCTGCAAAAGAATACTCTAATAAGATTTGGTCCCTTTTTGGGGGAGATGATCTGGCCCTGTGCAATTTAGGAGATGTTTTGTGGTATTCTTGAGCTCAGCCACTAATGCGACTGTGTCCCCCCTTTCTTTGTTTGATTTACAGTGCCTTCTGGTGACACAGACAGCTAGTTCTGGAACAAGGTCCCCTTCATTGGACCCGGAGGCGGGATAAAGAAGAATGAGAAATTTTGCATCATTTTCCATACTTCCTTCTGCTGGGATGTGATAGTGGGGAAAACTTTATGAGAACTCTTTTTTGTTTTTCCGCAGATGTATATTTTCCTTCATGTGGGCCTTCTTCATTTATCTTTGTGAACAGTGTTGATATTTCTGACCAGAAATTTTTATTTAATACTATTGATGTAACCACTATATTCTATATTCTCCAACTATTTCAGTCTTGATATATTGGCATTTTATTTGCCTATCTTCTTACTAGTATTTATGACATGATGTATTTCTTTGAATAACCACTAGATGTCTCTGGTGCTCACTCGCAGAGGTTTACCTCCTTTTACTATGATTCATCTCTATCTCTCCACAAGAGGTCTCTAGAGAGACCATTCCATATACTCCAATGTGCCTTTTCATCTATTCAGAACCCAGTAGCTTTCCGTAGCTTGAGGGGCGGACACGGCAGCGCGGTCGCTATGGCGACGGCGCGCCAGGTCACGCCGATGACGCGGCCGCGTCTCCTATCACTTTAGAGTATTTAAGCAACAATGAGGCAGGAAATCAATATCCCTGAGGTAGCTTCGGCGCAACCGGTCGGATCCGGATCCCCACGGCCCCATCCTTCTCCTCTTACCTGGGTAAGCTCTGCTTGGCAAATTATTGATGAACTGATTACACAGAACTTTGCTGGCTTGATCCTTTCACGTGGTTCCTTTTTTCATTTTTCACCATGCCCTGGCTTTTCTATTCTCTATTATTCAGCACAGGCTAATGTGTCTTATGGTCTTTTTCTGACTATCACTCATTCCCAATACCACATACTAGCATCTATATGTGGATACCTTGTTTTCACCTTATATAAGCACTAGCACCTTATATTTTTATTGCAAATTTTTAATTGTTTGTCACCCATTCATACCAGTTTTTTATTAATCAGATTCCCATTGATACCAGCAATATTGATCCAGTACCCAACCTTTATTATGATGATTGTTTGACCCTGATGGTGGGATACACATTTGTTTGGATCAATTAACTGATGGTCTCTGGGAAACATGCCAATGCAGTGGATTCTATGACTATTTATCATATTTATTTATAATGGAGAGAATTGTGGATGGCAAGAGGCCAGGGGGCCCCTTTTTTGGTTTTAATTGTTTTTAATATGACTGATGTTTAATAAAGTGATATAATTTTGAGTACTGCTGTGGTTCTGAGTCATGTTATACCTACTTGATGTAGAAGAGGGACTACTTTTTCTTTTGATTATTTAATCGTAGTGATCATATGATCAGGAGCCAATAACGACGGCTCCTGATCACTGAGGGGAGATGTCAGCTGACATACGACAGCTTAAAGAGAACCCGAGGTGGGTTTGAAGAATGTTATCTGCATACAGAGGCTGGATCTGCCTATACAGCCCAGCCTCTGTTGCTATCCCAAACCCCCCTAAGGTCCCCCTGCACTCTGCAATCCCTCATAAATCACAGCCAAGCTGCTGACAAACAGCTTGTCAGAGCTGGCTGTGTTTATCTCTATAGTGTCAGTCTGCTGCTCTCCCCGCCTCCTGCAGAACTCCAGTCCCCGCCTGCATCCCTTCCCTCCCTGCTGATTGGAGGGAAGGGACAGGGGCAGGGACCGGAGCTATGCAGGAGGCGGGGGAGTAGCTGAGACTGACACTACAGATGTAAATACAGCCTCACAGCAGGGCTGTGATTTATGAGGGATTGCAGAGTGCAGGGGGACCTTAGTGGGGTTTGGGATAGCAACAGAGGCTGGGCTGTATAGGCAGATCCAGCCTCTGTATGCAGATAACATTCTTTAAACACACCTCGGGTTCTCTTTAATCTCCCCTCTCGGGTGCGGACAATCACGTCGGGAGTGGAAATGGCAGGTGGCGTAAGTCCTACGCCGCATCAGAGTTAGGCAGCCACAAGTGTGGTGTAGCGTGTAGGATTTATGCTGCGCAGTCCCCAGAAGATTAAAGTGGACCTGAACTCTTGCACAGGACAGAAGGAAAACGTAGAGAAATGCACCCTGTATGTATTTAGAGAGTTTAGCTTGTCTAATGCCTCCTCATCTGTGACTAATCACAAGTTGTAATTTGATCTCTCCACGTGTCACATGACTGCCACGCCAGAGATGGCAGATAAGCTCATTTGAAAGCACAGGAAGTTAACAATATGTCTGCGTCCATGAATCAGGAAGCAGAAACAATGCACATTTATTTTAGGATTTGTATCCGCTGTAAGAAATCTTTTTTTTGTTTTGTTTAAAGGTGATCAGGTTATTATGCTGTTGTGTACCTTTTAGAGCAGGGCTTTTCAACCTTTTCACTAATTGTACCACTTTTATTGCCTGAAAATGTTCAAGTACCACTAGTGTGCCTGCGCATTAGATTGGACCCGATTGGGTGACTCTGTGGTCTACCAAAAAGCAGACTGGCACCTCTCCAATCCCTACTAACCTCCGCTGCCCGTCTCATCCTCCTCTCCTCTAGATCCTCTGAGGCAGCCCCTCTCTGCCAATCCCTCCACTGGTTACCAGTTGCCCAAAAAATTCCAGTTTAAACTTCTCACACTTGCATACAAAGCTCTACACAAGCTATCGCCTCCATACATTTCCTCTTTAATCTCCAGATACCTCCCCGCTCGGACCCTCCGTTCCTCACAGGAGACCCTTTTGTCCTCCAGCCTAGTCACCTCCTCTCACTCTCGCATCCAAAACTTCTCACGGGCTGTCCCTCTCCTTTGGAACTCTCTTCCTCAGCCGGTTCGTCACGCCACGAGTCTGGAAACCTTGAGGCCTCTTGCACACTGCAAGTGATTCCGATTCAGATTCCGCTTTTTAATCAGTTTTTACATCCAATTCAGATTCTGATTTGCAGTTTGCTCCCTGCACACTGCAAATCGGAATCTGAATCGGATGTAAAAACTGATTAAAAAGCGGAATCTGAATCGGAATTGCTTGCAGTGCGCAAGAGGCCTGAAATGTACTCTGAAAACACACCTGTTCAGACAAGCCTATAATTTGCTATATGCAGCACTGAAGGCACACTGGCTCACCCACTAAACCTTGTGTTTCCTTCCCTTTTGTTTCCTCCCCACTACCCTCTAGATTGTAAGCCCGCAAGGGCAGGGTCCTCCTCCTAGTGTTTCTCATACTGCTGTTATTTTAACATATGTACATGTACCAACTACATATCAACTATATATGTATCTGTATTTATTCTATTCAATGTCATGACTGTACAGTGTCTTGTATTTCTTATGTATATTTGTTCCCCATTAGTTGTTTGTACTATGTACAGCGCTACGGAAGATGTTGGCGCTATATAAATAAAAAATAATAATAATTGGGTTTGACTGTTTCCACCAGAACAGAGAGCTGCTACTGCATATGCGCGACGTTGTCAAGGAGCTCTTTAGGGGGTCCCAGCCAGTGATGCTCGGATACGCCTTTTTATTATTCGAGTTAGGTCGAATATTCGAGTCGAATATTTCTTACTATTTGATTTGACCTCGGAATTCAAGCTCACTATTTGAGTCGGTATTCGAGCTCATTATTCGAGCTGACTATTCGAATTGGCCTTAAATAGCTTCCAACACTTGTTTTGGGGGTGAATGATGCAGGAAACATCTTTTTTTCCAAGTAACAACAGCAAGTGATTATGTGGGGATGTTCCTTTAAAAAAAAAAAGGTGGAAAGAGAAGTTGTGTCCAAAATTCTGTTCAGTACTGTATATACTTCTTCTTCTTCTTCTTTATCTTCTATATCTTCTTCTTCTTCTTCTTCTTCTATATCTTCTTCCTCTATATCTTCTTCTTCTATATCTTCTTCTATATCTTCTTCTTCTTCTTCTTCTATATCTTCTTCTTCTTCTTCTTCTTCTATATCTTCTTCTTCTTCTTCTTCTTCTATATCTTCTTCTTCTTCTTCTTCTTCTTCTTCTCCTTCTATATCTTCTTCTTCTTCTTCTTCTTCTTCTCCTTCTATATCTTCTTCTTCTTCTTCTTCTTCTTCTTCTTCTTCTTCTATATCTTCTTCTTCTTCTTCTTCTTCTTCTTCTTCTTCTTCTTCTTCTTCTTCTATATCTTCTTCTTCTTCTTCTATATCTTCTTCTTCTTCTTCTTCACCTTCTTCTTCTTCTTCTTCATCATCATCTTCTTCTTCTTCATCATCTTCTTCATCTTCTTCTTCATCTTCTTCTTCTTCTATATCTTCTTTTTCTATATCTTCTTTTTCTATATCTTCTTATTATTATTATTTTTCTATTTCTTCTTCTTCTTTTTCTATATCTTCTTATTATTATTATTTTTCTATTTCTTCTTCTTCTTCTTCTTCTTCTTCTTCTTTTTCTATATCTTCTTCTTCTTCTCCTTCTTCTTCTTCTTTTTCTATATCTTCTTCTTCTTCTATATCGTCTTCTTCTTCTTCACTTATTTCTCTTCTATATTTTTTTTTCTGAAATGCAGCTATTTTTGAGGGTAATAAATAGCTGGTGGCGCATGGTGGAAGCGCCATTGTATGTGCTCCCTGGCAGTGGAAACACACAGACAGCAGGAGGTAAATTCAGCAGCAGCAGCAGGAGGAGGATGATTGTGTGGCAGCAGGCAGTCAATGAGGCAGGCAGCGAGACATAATAGGCTGTGGTACATAGCGGTGGTACCAGGCCGTAAATACACAGCATGAGGTTCCAGACAGCGGTCGTGAAGCCCACATCATGTCCAATACACAACTGGGACAACACAGTTTTCAACCCGGACACCTCTAAAAATAATATCACAAAGTATTAAAAAGTTTATATATTTTTTTCGTTTTTTTAAAGAAATGCAGCTA
The DNA here is from genome assembly GCF_040937935.1 of Hyperolius riggenbachi. Classification (NCBI taxonomy): domain Eukaryota; kingdom Metazoa; phylum Chordata; class Amphibia; order Anura; family Hyperoliidae; genus Hyperolius; species Hyperolius riggenbachi. Next base: position 17,009,850 of record NC_090649.1, on the reverse strand, counting down.
TTTTTGAGCGTAATAAATAGCTGGTGGCGCATGTTGGAAGCGCCATTGTATGTGCTCCCTGGCAGTGGAAACACACAGACAGCAGGAGGTAAATTCAGCAGCAGCAGCAGGAGGAGAATGATTGTGTGGCAGCAGGCAGTCAATGAGGCAGGCAGCGAGACATAATAGGCTGTGGTACCTAGCGGTGGTACCAGGCCGTAAATACACAGCATGAGGTTCCAGACAGCGGTCGTGAAGCCCACATCGTGTCCAATACACAACTGGGACAACACAGTTTTCCACCCGGGCACCTCAGAAATTTTTTTTTATGGTTTTGTAGTTTTGGTTTTACAACCAATTACACAGATATAGCTATTTTTTGACGTAATAGCTGGTGGCAGAGTGGCAGCAGAAGGTAAATCTGTGTACCCTGGCAGTGGGAAACACAGACAGACAGCAGCAGCAGCAGGAGGAATGGAGGAGTAATTATGTGAGCAGCTATTGTTTGACGTAATAGCTGGTGGCAGAGTGGCAGCAGAAGGTAATTCTGTGTACCCTGGCAGTGGGAAACACAGACAGACAGCAGAAGGGCAGTACACAGCAGCCCACTGTAGGTGTAAAATGTGTGGCTGCAGGCGACGTAATAGTCAAAGTGAACCAGGCTGGCTTAGTGAGCAGGAGCCAGGAGGTGGTAAAGGGTGGTAAGGCACATAAACGATGGTTCTAAGTTCCGGCAGCCAGTTCATGTCCCCCTCTCGCCGACAACAGGGGCCAGGAACTCGCCTTCCACCCACGCCTGGTTCATCTTGAGAAACGTCAGTCTGTCCACAGACTTGTGAGACAGACGTGAGCGTTTCTCGGTGACCACGCCACCAGCTGCACTGAAGCAGCGCTCGGACAGCACGCTGGAAGGGGAAAGGACAGCACTTCCAGGGCGCTCCAGATCTCCAGGCGCTTGACCCAACACTCCATGGGATCAACAGGGGCATCGCTGTCAAGCCCGCTGTAGGACCCCATGTAGTCAGCCACCATGTGGGTCAGGCGCTGGCTGTGACCGGAGGAGGATGCTGCTGCATGCACCTCCTCTCTAGTCACTGCTGGAGCCTCTACAGTCCTGTAGAGCTCGTTGCTGAGAGACAGCAGGTCTGTGGGGCGCTTGCTGCTGGATGCAGGCACCTGCTGCTGCCTCTGTGCTGGCTGGACAGTGGGGGTGGAAGGCTGGGGGAAGGCGCTCTACAAGGGCCTGCTGCAAGCTCCTTATTTGTTGCGCTGGGTCTCCTCCTGCAGGAGGCAGGAACTGGCTCAACTTCCCCTTTAGGCACGGGTCCAACATCATGCTGATCCAGATGTCCTCCCTCTGCTTCATCTGGATCACCGTGGGGTCCTTGCGCAGGCACGTCAGCATGTGCGCTGCCATTGGGAAGAGGCGGGCCACGTGTGCTGGCACATCGACGGCAGTGCTGTCCTCATCCTCCTCCTCTGCCACCTCATCCTCTCTCCACCCCCGCACCAACTCAGCTGCACTGTGCTGATCCCCCTCATCAGCAGCAAGGTCAGGGACCTCCACCAAGTCCTCCTCCTCCTCCCCCTCAGAGGTGGACTGTGCAGCTGCATGCCGCTCCTGCTGGGCCAAGGCTGCCGCTCCCTGTTCCAGCAAAGCATCGAGGGCCCTGTTCAGCAGAGAAACCAGGGGCACCCACTCGCAGACCATAGCATGGTCCCTGCTCACCATGTTGGTGGCCTGCAGAAAGGGAGCCAGCACTAAGCACACCTGCTGCATGTGCCCCCAGTCGTCATCGGGGACGATGGACGGGATGTTGCTGGTCTTGTCCCTTTTCTGAGCGGCGGACACAGTGACCAGGGCAAGGTACTGGTTGACAGCGTGCTTCTGTTCAACCAGACGCTCCAACATCACCAGGGTGGAGTTCCAGCGATTTGGAACGTCAAGGATCAGCCGATGGCGTGGCAGCTCCAGCTCCTTTTGCACGTCTTCCAGGCTCGCAGAGGCTGCAGGCGAGCGCCGGAAGTGATGCACAACATTCCTTGCTGTTTCCAGCAGTTCGCCCATCCCCTGGTAGGTGCGCAAGAACTTCTGCACCACCAGGTTCAGCATGTGGGCAAGACAGGGGATGTGGGTCAGGTTTCCCCTGTCGATTGCGGCAACCAGATTGGCCCCATTGTCAGCCACCACCTCTCCGACTCTGAGGCCTCTGGGGGTCAGCCAAATCCTCTCCTGCTCCTGGAGTTTGGCCAACACATGGGTTGCCGTCAGTTTGGTCTTCCCAAGGCTGACCAACTGCAGCAGCGCTTGGCAGTGGCGTGGCTTCACGCTGCTGCTGAGGCGGGGGGTTTGGCCAGGTGTGCCGGAGGATGGCAGAGGATCGGAGGAACCTGCTGCAGTTCCCCTGACCCAGCGGGGTGGCACCACCCACTGTGTTGCTGCTGCTGTGTGCCCGCTGCTGCTCTCCCATCCTCACCCCCTTCCACCAAGCTGATCCAGTGGACAGTGAAGGACAGGTAGCGGCCTGTCCCGAAGCGGCTGCTCCAGGAGTCCATGGTGACGTGGACCCTTTCACCAACCGCGTGCTCCAGCCCTCGCTCCACATTGGCCATCACAAAGCGGTGCAGTGCAGGCATGACCTGGCGGGCAAAGAAGTGTCTGATGGGGAGCTGCCAGTCTGGGGCTGCACAAGCAAGCAGCGCATGCATGTCGCTCCCCTCCTGCACGAGCGTGTACGGCAGGAGTTGGGAGCACATGGCCCGTGCCAGCAAGCCGTTCAGCTGCCGCACGTGACGGCTGCTGGGAGGCAGAGCCCTAACCACCCCCTGGAAGGACTCGCTCAAAAGGCTCTGGCGTCGCCTTTTGCTAGCACGGGAATTAGCGGAGACAGCAGAGGAGGCCACTGAGGACTGGCTGCCAGAACCGGCCTCAGTGTCGGAGGCAGGAGTTGCAGAGGGGGGAGGAGCAGTGCGTTTCTGCACTCCTGCTGGTGGTGCTGGAGGAGCAGGAGGGCGGGTGGCTGCTTTTGCTGCTGCTGCTGCTGAAGGCTGTGCAGTGATGGGTGTGGTGCCACTGCCAGCACCAGATGCCTTCAGCCTCTGGAACTCCTCATGCTGGTGGTAATGTTTAGCAGCAAGATGGTTGATAAGAGAGCTGGTGCTGAACTTTAAGGGGTCTGCACCTCTGCTCAACTTCCGCTGACAGTGGTTGCAAGTGGCGTACTTGCTGTAAACTGTGGGCATGGTGAAAAATTGCCAGATTGGTGACATGAAAAACCCCCTACGGCCTGGAGCCGCTGCTGCCTGTCTCCCTGTGGTGGTTGGGGGGGGGGGGGCTTGGGTGCGGCTGGTGGTGGTACTGGCAGATGCTGCTGCTGCTGCTGCTGAGCCTGAGACACCAGCAGGCTGTGGGACCTGCCTACTGCTGCCAATGCTTGCAATGATGCGCCTCCTTGCAAGACCCACAAGCGCATCCTCCTCCTCCTCCTCAGAGCTGCTGCTGATGACATCCCCAGGAGCTGGTGGCACCCAGTCTTTGTCTGTCACCCTGTCATCATCATTATCATCCTCCCCCTCCTGAAACATGTCCTGCTGGGATGATGACCCCCCAAACTCCTCTCCTGATGCATGGATGGGCTGCTTGACTGTCGCCACAGTCTTGCTGTCCAATCCCTCCTCCCCCAAAGTGCCCATCAGCACCTCCTCCTCAAAATCGCCAACAACAGCAGACAATTGACTCATGATGCCTGGGGTCAAAAGACTGCTGAATGACAGGTCGCCAACTGACAGTGAACTGGCCTCCTCCCCAGGCCCTGCTGGGCGGCTGCTGCGAACAGGGGTGGTGGTGGTGGTGAGGGTGGAGGCCTCGGATGCAGAGCTGATGGCGGGCTGCTCATCCTCCGTCATCAGTTGCACCACAGTGGCTGCATCCTTTTCCTCAATGGGACGTTTCCGACCCGGCTGGAGGAAAATAGGAGCAGGTACTACACGCTGCTGCTGCTGCTGTGTCTCTGCAGCGTGAGTTGCAGATGCTCCTGCTGGGCGCCCAAGGCATACACGGCGAGTGGCTATAGGCGGATTGTTAGCCACTGACGCAGCTGCTGCTGCTGCGGAACTGTGCATGGTGGCGCGGCTTGCCACAATGCTGCTCCCTCTCCTCCTGATTCCCTTGCTGCCCTTCCCCTTGCCCAAACCGCGCTGGCTGCCACTTCCAGACATCTTAGATGTTTTGGGCGTAAACAAAAAAGTTTTTTAAATGGGCGGGTGAAAAAGTGGGGTACTTTAATGGAGTGGGTTGGTGGGTGAGGTGACACTAATCACTAAGTGATTAGATTGCTAAGTGATTACTAGTACAGTACAGTACAAATACAAAATACAATAATCAGTAATCAGTAAGTGTGAACAGTGAACAGTGAGTGTGTCCCCTAGTACGCTAACTAGAAAATACAATAATCAGTAGTAATCAGATTCAGTAGAAGGAAATAGAGTGTGTGTACACTACAGACAGTGCACGCACACACACACGCAGGAGCTAGCCTATGAACAGTGACTGAGTGTCCCTAGTACAGTAAGTACAAGTAGAAAATACAATAATCAGATTCAGTAGTAATCAGATGATTCAGTAGAAGGGAATACTGTGTACTGTGTACACTACAGACAGTGCACGCACCCACACACACGCAGGAGCTATGAACAGTAACAGTGAGTGTCCCTAGTACAGTAGTATAACTACAAAATACAATAATCACTCAGTAGTAAAGGACAAGACAGGGTACAATACACAGCAGAAACACTGGTATAGATGAGAAATAAACTAACAGAGGACAGGAGGACAGCTGCCCACACAGGCAAGGCCCTGAGGCCTAAAGCTGTGTAAGCTTGCCTGCAGCAGCAGCTGTCTCTATGTAACACACAAGCTACTAACTAAAATACAATCTCTATCTAGCTAACAACAATATAGGTGTATATAGCAGGTGTATGTGAGCAAAAACGCTAGGTGATTGACCACAATAGAGCACTTGCTAAGCCAAAGCACAAAGGAGCACATCTCTCTCTGTACAAGTCAAGCAAGGACGGAAAAACCGAACATGGCGGCCGCTATTTATAGGGTAGGGGCTGGCCAGGGTCCCCCTCTGTGATTGGCTGCCGTCAGAGGGCCTGGGAGCCCTCTGATTGGCTCTAAGGACATCAATCTGGGCTATGACGCTATTCGAGCTCGGTATTCGAGCTCAAATAGCGCTGTTTGTTCAAATAGCGCGAATAGTGAGTGGGCTATTCGAGTTCACCCGAATAGCCCATTCGAATAGCTGCAGCTATTCGAGCTCGAATACCGAGCTCGAATAGCTGAAAAAGAGCTTGAATATTCAAGCTACTCGAACATTCGAGCTCTGCTGAGCATCCCTGGTCCCAGCGTTGGATCCCCTTCTACTGAGGAGGAAGGGGGAAGCCTCTTTAGGATCCGAAAGTTCAATATAGGTAGCCTCCCACCACCACCAGAGAGCTGGGCAGTGACTCAACACAAAGTTTGGATCCCCCTAGCTCGCTACTCGCTCTGCTGCCCTGTGGAATAGTTCAGACCTCAGATCAGCGGTAACCTGGCTGCAGTGAAGAGACAGCCAGGCAAATGGCGCACAGTGACGGTGCTTATTCGTAAAATACAGGAAGTGGCCATTGATCTCTGGTCTCTTTTCCGCTGATATGAAGTCTGAAGTATGCCACAGGGCAGCACGGCGAGGGGGGTGGAGGGAGTAGAACTTTGTGGAGGCAAGACCAGGACAAGCCTCAGGTGGGCAATTAAGTGGCAGGCAAACCCAGCACGTACCACCTGGCCAACGGCAAAGTACCACTGGTGGTACGCGTACCACAAGTTGAAAAGCCCTGTTTTAGAGCAGAGAGGAGTTCTGAGTTCAGGTCCACTTTAAGGGGAAAAAAATATTAGGGTAGGCTAGAAAAACTACTGTGATATTTAGACTCTAACAGGCACTGCAGGTGTGTAGACATTGTTTTGGTGCAGAAGGAGGATAGTCTGGCAGTACTGAGTGGTTAAGCTGCTCAGCCTCTGCTGTGCTAGATCTTTGCTACTTGCTAGATCACCTGGTTAAATCTGGGATTCCAGTGAACGGCTGTGTTGGGGAGTAGAAACTGGAGACCATCAGGACCTTCAGCAAAATATCCGACGTGCAGCTTTACCATTGTTACATTAGGAAATATAATGAAGTTAAATACACTGAAGTGTGCTGCTACAGATCCCTTCTCGTCAAAGTGTATCAAGTCACCACCGCTGGTATTAAATACAACTTTTTTTACATATGGGTGGAGCTAGAAGAAAGAAAGTGAAATAAATTAAAACCTAAAATATACTGAACAAAAGCAGCGAAAGACAATTGAATAGACTATTATGAATACTATTTTGCCCAGCACTTGACCCTTTCTGTGCACGGTATATTATCTACCCTTAATGTGTGCATTTAGCCATCATCTCTGCCTGCTCCACCTCCTTACACTGTTGGTCTTGTCTGCTTGCACGCCCCATCACAACTATCCTCTTTTCTGTTTGTACAGATCCTTAAATGACCTCTGTTGCTAAATATCTTAAAATTTAAAATATATGTAAACATATACAAATAAGAAGTACATTTCTCCCAGAGTAAAATGAGCCATAAATGACTTTTCTCCTATGTTGCTGTCACTTACAGTAGGTAGCAGAAATCTGACATTACCAACAGATTTTGGACTAGCCCATCTTCTCATAGGGGGGGTTCTCAGGGTTTTCTTTATTTTTAAAAGCACTTAGTAAATGGCAGTACAACTGCCAAAATAGTGTGCAGCGAGCAGGGAGGCTGTCCAGCATCATTGTATAAATCTTTTTCAGGGAATGTCTTTATAAAGAATAAAGGCCATGCAGAGAATCCCCCATTAAGAGATGGGCTAATCCAAATCTTGTCGGTAATGTCAGATTTCTACTACCTACTGTAAGTGACAGCAACATAGGAGAAAAGTAATTTATGGCTCATTTTACTCAGGAAGAAATGTACTTTTATTTGTATGTGTTTAAAATTTTAAGATTTTCGCGACACTTCCTCTTTAACTTAACCATTATCTCTGTCTTCATCACCTGCAACACTTATTATGGTCTGTCTATAAAGAGAGAAAACATGTGCACCATCCGTCCTTTGCGAAGTGTGGTTTATTAAAAAAAAAAAAAAAAAAAAAAATATATATATATATATATATATATATATACAGGGAGTGCAGAATTATTAGGCAAGTTCTATTTTTGAGGAATAATTTTATTATTGAACAACAACCATGTTCTCAGTGAACCCAAAAAACTCATTAATATCAAAGCTGAATATTTTTGAAGTAGTTTTTAGTTTGTTTTTAGTTTTAGCTATGTTAGGGGGATATCTGTGTGTGCAGGTGACCATTACTGTGCATAATTATTAGGCAACTTAACAAAAAACAAATATATACCCATTTCAATTATTTATTTTTACCAGTGAAACCAATATAACATCTCAACATTCACAAATATACATTTCTGACATTCAAAAACAAAACAAAAACAAATCAGTGACCAATATAGCCACCTTTCTTTGCAAGGACACTCAAAAGCCTGCCATCCATGGATTCTGTCAGTATTTTGATCTGTTCACCATCAACATTGCGTGCAGCAGCAACCACAGCCTCCCAGACACTGTTCAGAGAGGTGTACTGTTTTCCCTCCTTGTAAATCTCACATTTTATGATGGACCACAGGTTTTCAATGGGGTTCAGATCAGGTGAACAAGGAGGCCATGTCATTAGTTTTTCTTCTTTTATACCCTTTCTTGCCAGCCACGCTGTGGAGTACTTGGACGTTTGTGATGGAGCATTGTCCTGCATGAAAATCATGTTTTTCTTGAAGGATGCAGACTTCTTCCTGTACCACTGCTTGAAGAAGGTGTCTTCCAGAAACTGGCAGTAGGACTGGGAGTTGAGATTGACTCCATCCTCAACCCGAAAAGGCCCCACAAGCTCATCTTTGATGATACCAGCCCAAACCAGTACTCCACCTCCACCTTGCTGGCGTCTGAGTCGGACTAGAGCTCCCTGCCCTTTACCAATTCAGCCACGGGCCCATCCATCTGGCCCATCAAGACTCACTCTCATTTCATCAGTCGATAAAACCTTAGAAAAATCAATCTTGAGATATTTCTTGGCCCAGTCTTGACTTTCAGCTTGTGTGTCTTGTTCAGTGGTGGTCGTCTTTCAGCCTTTCTTACCTTGGCCATGTCTCTGAGTATTGCACACTTTGTGCTTTTGGGCACTCCAGTAATGTTGCAGCTCTGAAATATGGCCAAACTGGTGGCAAGTGGCATCTTGGCAGCTGCACACTTGACTTTTCTCAGTTCATGGGCAGTTATTTTGCGCCTTGGTTTTGCCACACGCTTCTTGCGACCCTGTTGACTATTTTGAATGAAACGCTTGATTGTTCGATGATCACGCTTCAGAAGCTTTGCAATTTTAAGAGTGCTGCATCCCTCTGCAAGATATCTCACTGTTTTTGACTTTTCTGAGCCTGTCAAGTCCTTCTTTTGACCCATTTTGCCAAAGGAAAGGAAGTTGCCTAATAATTATGCACACCTGATAAAGGGTGTTGATGTCATTAGACCACACCCCTTCTCATTACAGAGATGCACATCACCTAATATGCTTAATTGGTAGTAGGCTTTCGAGCCTATACAGCTTGGAGTAAGACAACATGCATAAAGAGGATGATGTGGTCAAAATACTCATTTGCCTAATAATTCTGCACTCCCTGTAGAGATATATATATATATATATCTATATATATATATATATATATATATATATATATATATATATATATATATATCTATACATATATATATATATATATATATATATATATATATATATATATATATATATATATATATATATAGATATATATATAGATATATAGATATATATATATATATACAGTGGGTTGCAAAAATATTCGGGCCCCCTTGAAGTTTTCCACATTTTGTCATATTACTGCCACAAACATGAATCTATTTTATTGGAATTCCACGTGAAAGACCAATACAAAGTTGTGTACACGTGAGAAGTGGATCGAAAATCATACAGGATTCCAAACATTTTTTACAAATAAATAACTGCAAAGTGGGGTGTGCGTAATTATTCGGCCCCCTTTGGTCTGAGTGCAATCAGTTGCCCAGAGACATTGCCTGATGAGTGCTAATGGCTAAATAGAGTGCACCTGTATGTAATCTAATGTCAGTACAAATACAGCTGCTCTGTGACGGCCTCAGAGGTTGTCTAAGAGAATATTGGAAGCAACAACACCATGAAGTCCAAAGAACACACAAGACAGGTCAGGGATCAAGTTATTAAGAAATTTAAAGCAGGCTTAGGCTACAAAAAGATTTCCAAAGCCTTGAACATCCCACGGAGCACTGTTCAAGCGATCATTCAGAAATGGAAGGAGTATGGCACAACTGTAAACCTACCAAGACAAGGCCATCCACCTAAACTCACAGGCCGAACAAGGAGAGCGCTGATCAGAAATGCAGTCAAGAGGCCCATGGTGACTCTGGACGAGCTGCAGAGATCTACAGCTCAGGTGGGAGACTCTGTCCATAGGACAACTATTAGTCATGCACTTCACAAAGTTGGCCTTTATGGAAGAGTGGCAAGAAGAAAGCTGTTAAAGAGAAACTCCAACCAAGAATTGAACTTTATCCCAATCAGTAGCTGATACCCCCTTTTACATGAGAAATAGAATGCTTTTCACAAATAGACCATCACGGGGCGCTGTGTGACTGATTTTGTGCTGAAACCCCCCCCCCCCCCCCCCCACAAGAAGCTCTGAATAGCTTTGAATACCGCGGTACTCTGGGCAAACTGCCACAATGTAACAATGTTCACAGACAGGAAATGGCTGTTTACAGCTGTCTGTAACAGCCAGAACAGCTAGAAACAGCTACATAACCTGCCCACAGTAACAATGTCCCCATGTAATAAATGTCAGAATGTGAATCTGGCAGAGGAAAGATTTTACAATGAGCAAACACTGACTAAATCATTTATACATAATAATTGTAAAAATGAAGCACTTTTTTATTACATTATTTTCACTGGAGTTCCTCTTTAACAGAAAAGCATAAGAAGTACCATTTGCAGTTTGCCACAAGCCATGTCGGGGACACAGCAACCATGTGGAAGAAGGCGCTCTGGTCAGATGAGACCAAAATGGAACTTTTTGGCTAAAATGCAAAATGCCATGTGTGGCAGAAAACTAACACTGCACATTACTCTGAACACACCATCCCCACTGTCAAATATGGTGGTGGCAGCATCATGCTCTGGGGGTGCTTCTCTTCAGCAGGGACAGGGAAGCTGGTCAGAGTTGATGGGAAGATGAATGGAGCCAAATACAGGGCAAACTTGACTTTACACCCTGAAGAAACGCCCCCGGCGTGAAATGCGTTGGTGGGCGGAGCCTGAGCACGTCTGGCTGGCCAGTCATCCACACTACTGGGGAACCCCAGCGACCTGTGCTGCGGGTGTTGTATACGCCGAAGTATGGAGCCTGCTCAGTCAGCCATGCTGGGACGCCAACTGGCTGCAGAGGAAAGCTGTTGAGCTCCATGACTTCACAGGGATCTGCACGCTGAAAGGATTCCCATGCTGTTACACACTCAGCTGACTCCTGGACTCTGTTGAGCTGAAAGAATGCGGGTGAGATGGACACTATAGTTACATCATGCTTGTGTTTTCCCCGCTGCTGCACATTTGTGTACATACATTCCATGGCTAATCTGGACATTGTTGAGATCGACACCTTTATTGCCTTATGCCTGTGCTTTCTCCGCTGCTACCTACTTTGTGCACATATATCCTACTGCAGAGCGCTTTGCTAACCAATATGAACTCCTGCTAAAGCATTGACCTGAGACTGTCTAGATGTCGTCATGACTGAGAGGGAGGTTTGTTCCTGGTTTTGAGATGCTGGACAGTTGGCACTACAATGAATGATGCAACGTGCATTGCTTGCTTATTTGTGATATAGCCAGTGGCGGACATACGGCCGTGCAGGCCGTGCCGCCGCACGAGGGCCCCTGAAGTTCCGCTGCTTCAGGGGCCCATTAAGTATTGCAGGTTTTTTTTTTTTTTATCTTTTATTTTTTTAACCTGGGGGGCCCCGACTCCTGTCCTCCCCCCTCACCTCGGGCCCCCCATTCCCCCTCACCTCGGGCCCCCCCCCCCCTCATGCGACGGGAGAGCGGAAAATACAGGAAGTCTCCGGCCGGGGCTGCAGCAGACGCTAGAGGGCGGCAGCTGCCGCTTGGTCTCCAACTTGGAGACATATCGGAAACTAAGCAGCAGCTGCCTCTAGCGTCTGCTGCAGCCCTGGCCGGAGACTTCCTGTATTTTCTGCTCTCCCGCCGGCCGCCGCGCATACCGGGAGGGGGGCCCCGAGGTGAGTGAGTGAGGATAGGAGTCGGGCCCCCCACCCGGATAGCTACCCACCTGGCTACCTACCCCGCTACCTAACCACCCACCCGGCTACCTACCCGGCTACCTAACCACCCTGCCGGCTACCTACCCACCCACCCGGCTACCTAACCACCCTGCCGGCTACCTACCCGGCTACCTACCCACCCACCCGGCTACCTACCCACCCGGCTACCTACCCACCCACCCGGCTACCTACACACCCACCCGGCTACCTACACACCCACCCGGCTACCTACCCACCCACCCGGCTACCTACCCACCCACCCGGCTACCTAACCACCCACCCAGCTACCTAGCTACCCACCCGGCTACCTAACCACCCTGCCGGTTACCTACCCACCCGGCTACCTACCCACCCACCCGGCTACCTAACCACCCACCCGGCTACCTAACCACCCACCCGGCTACCTACCCGGCTACCTAACCACCCACCCGGCTACCTACCCGGCTACCTACACACCCACCCGGCTACCTACCCACCAGGCTACCTACCTACCTACTCACCCGGCTACCTACCAACCCACCAGGCTACCTACCTAAAGACCCACCAGGCTACCTACCCACCCAGCTACCTAACCACCCACCTACCCACCCACCAGGCTACCTACCCACCCGCCTACCCAGCCACCCACCAGGCTACCCACCCGGCTACCCAGCCACCCACCAGGCTACTTACCCACCCGGCTAAGGGCTACCTACCTACCCACCCGGCTGCCTACCTACCTACCCACCAGGCTACCTATCCACCCAACCACCCATGGGAGCTGCGCGCCGGATGGAGGCTGGGACAGGAGGTCTGCTGCTGCAGGTGAGTAAATGTTTTTTTTTATTATTTATTTTAGCAGGTGTATGTTCTGGGCAGGTCTGCCACATGATTGCGTGTACGTTCTGGGCAGGTCTGCCACATGATTGCATGTATGTTCTGGGCAAATTTGCTACATGATTGCATGTGTTTTCTGGGCAAATCTGCCGACATGATTGCACGTATTTTCTGGGCATATCTGCCGACATGATTGCAGGTATTTTCTGGGCATATCTGCCGACATGATTGCAGGTATTTTCTGGGCATATCTGCCGACATGATTGCAGGTATTTTCTGGGCATATCTGCCGACATGATTGCAGGTATTTTCTGGGCATATCTGCCGACATCATTGCAGGTATTTTCTGGGCATATCTGCCGACATCATTGCACGTATTTTCTGGGCATATCTGCCGACATCATTGCACGTATTTTCTGGGCATATCTGCCGACATCATTGCACGTATTTTCTGGGCATATCTGCCGACATCATTGCACGTATTTTCTGGGCATATCTGCCGACATCATTGCACGTATTTTCTGGGCATATCTGCCGACATCATTGCACGTATTTTCTGGGCATATCTGCCGACATCATTGCACGTATTTTCTGGGCATATCTGCCGACATCATTGCACGTATTTTCTGGGCATATCTGCCGACATCATTGCACGTATTTTCTGGGCATATCTGCCGACATCATTGCACGTATTTTCTGGGCATATCTGCCGACATCATTGCACGTATTTTCTGGGCATATCTGCCGACATGATTGCACGTATTTTCTGGGCAAATCTGCCGACATGATTGAATGTATTTTCTGGGCAAATCTGCTCACATTATGTGTATTTTCTTGAGAAAACCTGCACAATCATGTGAATTTTCTGGGGAAAGGGTCACCAAAACTTGGGCCCACTGTCTTTGCGTTGCACTTTTCAAGGGAACCTGAGGTGAGAATAATATTGAGGCTGCCATATTTCTCTTCTTTTAAGCAATACCAGTTGCCTGGTTGCCGTTCTGGTCCTCTGCCTCTTATTCTTTCAACCATAGACCCTGAACAAGCATGCAGCAGGTCAGGGGTTTCTGACAATATTGTCAGAACTGAGAAGATTAAGCTGCATGCTTGTTGCTGGTGTAATTCAGTTTATTACTGCAGCCAAATAGATCAGCAGGGCCGCCAGGCAACTAGTATTGTTTAAAAGGAAATAAATATGGCAGCCTCCATATCACTCTCACCCCGGGATCACTTTAAATTACAGTTAGCTCCGCCCTTATCCGGTCATTGCCACGCCCATTTTTTGCCGCGGTGCTATGCGCCGCAGGTTCTATCCACGCCCATTTTTTGCCACGGCGCGCTTCGCGCGCTGCAGGTTGTAGCCGCACCCATTTTTTGCCGCGGCGCGCTTAGCGCGCCGCAGGTCAGGGGGGCCCACAATTGATATTTTGCACAGGGGCCCACTGCTGCCTGTGTCCGCCACTGGATATAGCCATTTTTTGTCGTCATAGATGCACTGGATTCATTGCTTACAAGTGGAGTCAAGCTAACTGATTATCTATCAATACTGATCTGCTAGTATAATATTATCATTATAGGCAGTCAGGGAGTGTGTATGGGCTGTATCTGCTTTGTGGATGTTGGGATCTTTGGCCGGCCAGGAATTTGTTTGTGACAGGCTCTGCAATACACTTGTTCTGTCTTTTTAAATGTTTGTCTGGTATTTTATCGAATTTTTATATAATAAATTGATTACTACTTGTTATTACACGTTATACCGACTATTTTGATTAATACAAACTTGGAAGAAAACCTCTTGGAGACTGCAAAAGACTTGAGACTGGGGCGGAGGTTCACCTTCCAGCAGGACAATGACCCTAAACATAAAGCCAGGGCAACAATGGAATGGTTTAAAACAAAACATATTCATGTGTTAAAATGGCCCAGTCAAAGTCCAGATCTAAATCCAATCGAGAATCTGTGGCAAGATCTGAAAACTGCTGTTCACAAACGCTGTCCATCTAATCTGACTGAGCTGGAGCTGTTTTGCAAAGAAGGATGGGCAAGGATTTCAGTCTCTAGATGTGCAAAGCTGGTAGAGACATACCCTAAAAGACTGGCAGCTGTAATTGCAGCAAAAGGTGGTTCTACAAAGTATTGACTCAGGGGGCTGAATAATTACGCACACCCCACTTTGCAGTTATTTATTTGTAAAACATGTTTGGAATGATGTATGATTTTCATTCCACTTCTCACATGTACACCACTTTGTATTGGTCTTTCACATGGAATTCCAATAAAATCCATTCATGTTTGTGGCAGTAATGTGACAAAATGTTGAAAACTTCAAGGGGGCCGAATACTTTTGCAACCCACTGTATATATATATATATATATCAGCAATAGCCAATAAATGGTATCATCCTGATTTAAAACTTCTTGTCAATTCAGCATGCATACATGTGTCCAGATCGCCTGCTTAGTCTATGACTGTGTACATCAATAAGCAGCTGTGAAAGTGGAGGTGGGGGGCAACCGCCGCCAGCGCCTTTAGCAGAACCTTTACTAGCATACTGGCGGTTCTGCATTGGGAATGGTCCTGTCACTTATGTGCACACAGGACCATTGCCTATGGATGAGCAGAAATTACGCCTATGTGTAATTATGCATCGTAGTCCATATTTACGCATCGTAATCGTAATGCAACATTTTGGGGAAAAGCATAATTCATTTTGTATGCAATTGTAAGCATTCATAATTATGCATGAATTTACACGCAATTGTAAGTATACATAAAATGATGTATACGGCTTTGCGGGCCAGACAGTGAAGCATACCCAGGTGACAACCTGCAGTGGACAGCGGTGTCACCTGATGTGGAATGTGATTGGAAACCAGCAAATGACTGCTTTCTGGCTTCCATGTGGATGGGTGGTGCCAGCACTGCTATTCTATATGAGTACCAAGAATATTTAAAGATGTAGCTGACCGCATCTATAAGTAATATATTTTGTATGTCTGGGGGCCGGTAAAAAAGCCTCAGGGGGCCACATTCGGCCCGTGGGCCTTAGTTTGAGGACCCCTGTGCTAAGGAGTATCATGGGTGCAAGTCAAAAAAATAATTTTTCAAAAAGACCTTGTAGTTTTTGAGAAAATCGATTTTAAAAATACAAAGAAAAATGGTTTTTAAACTGTAATTTTCTTGTAGATTTAAAAACATTTTTGTTTGTATTTTTAAAATTGATTTTCTCAAAAGATCTTTTTGAATTTTTTTTTTTTACTTATACCCACTATTCTCCTTAAAGCGGAATATAACCCTGCATTTCAACTTTGCTCTAAAACATTATTTACAGTATATTATATGCAACCAGCATTTTTTTTACTAGACCAGCATTGGAAGGGTTACACAGAGCTTTAAAGTTCCTGGAGATTTCTGCAGACGCATCTGAAGCTGACATAGATACATTTTGTTTACATAAATGTATCTAAGTGTTGAATGTGACTCACTCTCTCTGACTGAGAAGGAGTTGGAGGACAGCCAAAGAGTGGGTAACATTTCTCAATAGATATATATAACTAAATAGAATGTAACAATCTGAACTTCTGCATATCTCTCCATGGAACTTGAAACCTCTGTGTTTAACCCTTCCAATGCTGGTTAGTAAAAATGCTTTTTGCATATAATATGCTGTAAATAATGTTTTAGAGCAAAGTTGAAATGCAGGATTATATTCCGCTTTAACATATGTAGCAATTTTGGTAGCAATGGCATGTATGGGGGTTTTGTTATTAATTAATTAATTATGAATTGCGCTAGAAGGAGCGGCCATACTTTAAGGGGAACACGCGTAACTTAGGAGCGCATGCTACGCCGCATTACCAGGCATAGGGGGCGCTGGGGATTTTTAACTCATGCTGCTCAATTTAAATTGTGCTGCTTTAGCAGCTTAATGAATCAGGCCCATTGCAGTCTGTCAGAGAGGCAGGCATGTGAGTGTCATTTTTTTTGTTTTATAAAAGTAGATTTTTTTTATTGAGTCACTCTACGGGCAGCATTTGTTTTATTTGAGGTATAGTTGATGCAGGAAGCCATTAATGGTAACTAGAGTTGTCCCAAATGGTTCGGCCGCGAACGTATTCGCGCAGACATCGATGGCACTGGTTCGCGTCAAAACACGAACTTTATGGCGAGTTCGACCGGCACTTATACTACATCATGGGGCTAAACTTTGACCCTCTACATCACAGTCAGCAGACACATGACAGCCAATCAGGCTGCACTCCCTCCTGGAGCTCCCTCCCTCCCCCCCCCCTTATATAAGGCAGCTGTGTCGGCCATTATCTCACTCGGTGTTGCTGCAGTAGTGAGAGAAGGGAGGGGAACCTGCTGTACACATAGGGAAAGCTTAGTTAGGCTCTTGTAGCTTGCTCCTAGCTGATATTTGTTGTTGAAAAGAACCACAAAAAAGAGCTCTTTTCAGAGCTAATGTTCTTGTGAAGTTTTTTTTTTTTTTTTTTTGCGTGTGCCACTGACACTGCATTATACAACCCTGTGTGTCACAGCTGGCCCTTGCTAATTGCTTTACTGTGCAAGGCCCAGCACCTTCAGTGCCTGCCTTTTCACTGCACCTGGGTGTGACAGCTGCACATTTATAATACCAGTCTGACCGTGAAAACCTGTTCATGTTCACTGCACCTGCGTGACAGCTAGTGTTGGGCGAACATCTAGATGTTCGGGTTCGGGCCGAACAGGCCGAACATGGCCGCGATGTTCGGGTGTTCGACCCGAACTCCGAACATAATGGAAGTCAATGGGGACCCGAACTTTTGTGGTTTGTAAAGCCTCCTTACATGCCACATACCCCAAATTTACAGGGTATGTGCACCTTGGGAGTGGGTACAAGAGGAAAAAAAAATTAGCAAAAAGAGCTTATAGTTTTTGAGAAAATCGATTTTAAAGTTTCAAAGGGAAAACTGTCTTTTAAATGCGGGAAATGTCTGTTTTCTTTGCACAGGTAACATGTTTTTTGTCGGCATGCAGTCATAAATGTAATACATATAAGAGGTTCCAGGAAAAGGGACCGGTAACGCTAACCCAGCAGCAGCACACGTGATGGAACAGGAGGAGGGTGGCGCAGGAGGAGAAGAAGGCCACGCTTTGTGAGACACAACAACCCCGGCCTTGCATGAGGGCAAGAAGCGTGCGGATAGCAGGCTTTGTACCGCCATGCAGTCATAAATGTAATAAAGATAAGTGGTTCAATAAACAGGGACCACGCGGCAACGCTAACCCAGCAGCAGCAGACGTGATGGAACAGGAGGAGGCGCAGGAGGAGAAGGCCACGCTTTGTGAGACACAACAACCCAGGCCTTGCATGAGGGCAAGAAGCGTGCGGATAGCATGCTTTGTACCGCCATGCAGTCATAAATGTAATAAAGATAAGTGGTTCAATAAACAGGGACCACGCGGCAACGCTAACCCAGCAGCAGCACACGTGATGGAACAGGAGGAGGGTGGCGCAGGAGGAGAAGAAGGCCACGCTTTGTGAGACACAACAACCCCGGCCTTGCATGAGGGCAAGAAGCGTGCGGATAGCAGGCTTTGTACCGCCATGCAGTCATAAATGTAATAAAGATAAGTGGTTCAATAAACAGGGACCACGCGGCAACGCTAACCCAGCAGCAGCAGACGTGATGGAACAGGAGGAGGCGCAGGAGGAGAAGGCCACGCTTTGTGAGACACAACAACCCAGGCCTTGCATGAGGGCAAGAAGCGTGCGGATAGCATGCTTTGTACCGCCATGCAGTCATAAATGTAATAAAGATAAGTGGTTCAATAAACAGGGACCACGCGGCAACGCTAACCCAGCAGCAGCAGACGTGATGGAACAGGAGCAGGCGCAGGAGGAGAAGGCCACGCTTTGTGAGACACAACAACCCAGGCCTTGCATGAGGGCAAGAAGCGTGCGGATAGCATGCTTTGTACCGCCATGCAGTCATAAATGTAATAAAGATAAGTGGTTCAATAAACAGGGACCACGCGGCAACGCTAACCCAGCAGCAGCAGACGTGATGGAACAGGAGCAGGCGCAGGAGGAGAAGGCCACGCTTTGTGAGACACAACAACCCAGGCCTTGCATGTGGACAAAAAGCGTGCGGATATAGCAGCAATGCTTTTTGCCGCCATGCAGTCATAAATGTAATACAGATGAGAGGTTCAATAAACAGGGCCCGGAAACGCAACACCATCCCAGATGTTCATTGGTCATGTTACTTGGTTGGGGTCCTGGAGTGTTGCGTAGTCATTTCCAATCCAGGATTGATTCATTTTAATTTGAGTCAGACGGTCTGCATTTTCTGTAGAGAGGCGGATACGCCGATCTGTGACGATGCCTCCGGCAGCACTGAAACAGCGTTCCGACATAACGCTGGCTGCCGGGCAAGCCAGCACCTCTATTGCGTACATTGCCAGTTCGTGCCAGGTGTCTAGCTTCGATACCCAATAGTTGAAGGGTGCAGATGGATGGTTCGACACAGCTACGCCATCTGACATGTAGTCCTTGACCATCTTCTCCAGGCGATCGGTGTTGGAGGTGGATCTGCACGCTTGCTGTTCAGTGGGCTGCGGCTGCATGGGTGTCAGAAAATTTTCCCACTCCAAGGACACTGCCGATACCATTCCCTTTTGGGTACTAGCTGCGGCTTGCGTTGTTTGCTGCCCTCCTGGTCGTCCTGGGTTTGCGGAAGTCAGTCTGTCTGCGTACAACTGGCTAGAGGAGGGGGAGGATGTCAATCTCCTCTCTAAAGTCTCCACAAGGGCCTGCTGGTATTCTTCCATTTTGACCTGTCTGACTCTTTCTTCAAGCAGTTTTGGAACATTGTGTTTGTACCGTGGATCCAGAAGGGTATAAACCCAGTAATTGGTGTTGTCCAGAATGCGCACAATGCGTGGGTCACGTTCAATGCAGTCTAGCATGAATTGAGCCATGTGTGCCAGAGTCCTACCAGAATCCTCATCATCCTCTTGTGAGCGTTGTGATAGTTGTTGTGATGCATCATAGTCGTCACCTTCCTCCTGGTCTGCTTCTGCTGACCATTCGCGTTGAATTGTGGAAGTCCAACGTGCACCGCTCTGGCCCTCGTCAGTGGTGGCATGAAATTCCTGCTCCAACTCCAGCTGTTCCTCCTCCTCTTCTTCGTCATAGCTGCTGGGGCCAGCGTTCCCTGAGGCGGATGGCCTGATGTTGGTACCATCACGCTGATCGTTTTCTCCTTCAGATTCCCCCAGTTGCATCATGACAGCTGTTTCCTTGATTTTTAACATCGACCTCTTCAGTAAACACAGCAGTGGTATGGTAATGCTGACTGAAGAGTTGTCACTGCTCACAAGCAACGTGGATTGCTCAAAATTTTGGAGGACTTGGCAGAGGTCCAACATGTTGGCCCAATCGGATCCACAGAAGCTTGGCAGCTGGCCGGATGCGCCTCGGTACTGCGCCGTCATGTACTGGACCACTGCACTCTTCTGCTCGCAAAAGCGGGCTAGCATGTGCAGCGTAGAATTCCAGCGCGTAGGGACATCACACAGCAAGCGATGGTGGGGGAGATTGAAGCGCTCCTGCATCTTGGCGAGTGCCCCCGAAGCAGTACTGGAATTTCTACAATGTTTGGACACTCGACGCACCTTCAACAGCAGATCGGGCACGCCTGGGTATGTCCTCAGGAACCGCTGAACTACTAGGTTCATCACGTGCGCCAGGCAAGGGATGTGTGTCAGCTTAGCCAACCTTAAAGCGCGAATGAGATTACTCCCATTATCACACACAACCATGCCCGGTTTCAGGTCCAGCGGTGCCAGCCACAAATCCGTCTGTTCCTTTATTCCCCTCCAAATTTCCTCCCCTGTGTGCTGCTTATCCCCAAGGCAGATTAGCTTCAGCAACGCTTGCTGACGCATGCCAACAGCTGTGCTGCACTGCTTCCACGATCCTACTGCTGCTGGGTTAGCGTTTCCGGATGAGGTACAGCTTTGAGATGCGTTGGAGGAGAAGGAGTCAGAGAGGTAGGTGCTGCTGTTGTTATCCAGTGGGAGGGACGGCGGTGCAGCTGTTTGTGGCGTGGGCAACACCCGTGCCGTAGCAGGTGAGGAATCGCTGCCAGGCTCCACAAGGTTCACCCAGTGCGCGGTAAGGGAGATGTATCGACCCTGGCCGAACGCACTCGTCCAGGTGTCAGTGGTGAGGTGAACCTTGCAGGCAACGGCATTCTTCAAGCTTCGGGTTATTTTGCTGACCACGTGCTCATGCAACTCAGGCACTGCAGAGCGTGCAAAGTGGTAGCGGCTGGGAACCACGTAACGTGGGATGGCCACTGACATCATGCCCTTGAAGCTGTTTGTCTCCACCAATCGATATGGCAGCATTTCGCAGGCCAGAAGCTTGGCTATGCTGGCTGTTACTGCCACGGCCCGGGGGTCATTTGCTGGCAATTTCCTCTTGCGCTCAAACATCTCCGACACAGACAACTGAACCGTAGCGCTGCACACGGAAGGGCTGTTGGTTGTTGTGTTTGATGAACACTGGGAGACCTCAAGAGCACTACTCCGGAAAGTGACAGTGTCAGCGTCGTCTGATGTTTGTGAATGTTGTGAACCACGCAATGGCTGGGCTACTGCTGCTGCTGAGGCGGGTCTGGTGAACCCAAGGGAGGCAGTGTTGTTTCTGGTACCCTGTCCTGACGCGTTTGCCCAAAGAGTGGGATGTTTGGATAGCATGTGACGGCTCATGCTGGTGGTGGAGAGGTTGTTAATATTTTTCCCCCTGCTCAGGCGGGTCTTGCACACCTTGCAAATCGCCATGGTAACATCCTCAGTGCAGTCTTCAAAGAAAGCCCAGACTTTGGAGCACCTGCCTCCTTGCTGGCGATTTCTGTTTGCTCCTCTTTTGCCTCTCACTTGAACTTCCACGCTTGTGGTGCCTGAAATTGCGCGCCGCCTACCTTGTGGCACAAGGCGAACTCGTGCAGCAGTGTGTTCTTCAACAGACTCATCTGTGCTGCTGCTACGACGGCGATGTTCTCGTTCACAAACAAAATCTGGGTCTCTGTCCACATTGTCCATACCCTCCTCTTCCATCTCCTCAAACTCGTCATATGTCATTGTGGGCCACCGCCGTGGAGTAGAGCTCCCCACAACAACCTCTGCGCAGCACACTCCAACGTCGTCTTCCAGATCTTGTCGGCCGACCTCCTGCAATTGCAACCCCTCCTGCCCAAATTGCTCTGGGATTTGGGTTTCCGAGTCCTCTTCGGACTCGCCTTGTATTTCAGTGCGCGGTGCATTTCCCACAGTTAACGGTTGTGAATCCAGGCACAACATTTCTGGCTGTTCCTCCATTGACCTTTGAAAGGTGGAAGTTTGTTGGGCTGGGAATAGCTCCTGCGAATACCCCATTGTGTCCTGAGGTAATTCATCGGACTGGTTATCTGGCAGTTGTGTGCGTGGTGTCGCTGCCGGTTGTGTCAGCTTTGTGCCCACTGGCTCCTTGTAACTGGCTGAGGACTCGGACCTCGTGCGTGATGTGCTGGTGCTGCTTAACCCACTGCTGGACGCTTGAGAGGTCATCCAAGTAATTATCTGGTCCTGTTCTTTTGGATTTGTGAGGGTTGTTGTCCTGGACAACATGGGCGGTATTGAGTGGGTTTTCTTGGGTGCTCCCCTGTGGCCTGTACGTGAACCGTCAGGGGAAACACCTCTTCCCTTGCCCCTCCCTCTTTCACCGGATTTCTTCCTCATTTCACTTATCCTTACAGTACACGCTGACTGGCAGCAGTACAGTGGCAGTACAGAAATGCTATACAGTACCACTATTCCCAGCAGCGACACAGAGCACAATGCTATACAGTGACGGGTGAGCGGTGTACCACTATTCCCAGCAGACACAGAACAGTACACAGAATGCTATATAGTGTGGCTGAACGAGCGGTGTACCACTATTCCCAGCAGACACAGAACAGAACACAGAATGCTATATAGTGTGGCTGAACGAGCGGTGTACTACTGTTCCCAGCAGACACAGAACAGTACACAGAATGCTATATAGTGTGGCTGAACGAGCGGTGTACTACTGTTCCCAGCAGACACAGAACAGTACACAGAATGCTATATAGTGTGGCTGAACGAGCGGTGTACCACTATTCCCAGCAGACACAGAACAGTACACAGAATGCTATATAGTGTGGCTGAACGAGCGGTGTACTACTGTTCCCAGCAGACACAGAACAGTACACAGAATGCTATATAGTGTGGCTGAACGAGCGGTGTACTACTGTTCCCAGCAGACACAGAACAGTACACAGAATGCTATATAGTGTGGCTGAACGAGCGGTGTACTACTGTTCCCAGCAGACACAGAACAGTACACAGAATGCTATATAGTGTGGCTGAACGAGCGGTGTACTACTGTTCCCAGCAGACACAGAACAGTACACAGAATGCTATATAGTGTGGCTGAACGAGCGGTGTACCACTATTCCCAGCAGACACAGAACAGTACACAGAATGCTATATAGTGTGGCTGAACGAGCGGTGTACTACTGTTCCCAGCAGACACAGAACAGTACACAGAATGCTATATAGTGTGGCTGAACGAGCGGTGTACCACTATTCCCAGCAGACACAGAACAGTACACAGAATGCTATATAGTGTGGCTGAACGAGCGGTGTACTACTGTTCCCAGCAGACACAGAACAGTACACAGAATGCTATATAGTGTGGCTGAACGAGCGGTGTACCACTATTCCCAGCAGACACAGAACAGTACACAGAATGCTATATAGTGTGGCTGAACGAGCGGTGTACTACTGTTCCCAGCAGACACAGAACAGTACACAGAATGCTATATAGTGTGGCTGAACGAGCGGTGTACTACTGTTCCCAGCAGACACAGAACAGTACACAGAATGCTATATAGTGTGGCTGAACGAGCGGTGTACTACTGTTCCCAGCAGCGACACACAATGACTGGGGGTGACCCTGGCTAGCGTGGCTGGAGCGCGAACTACCCTGCCTGCCTACCCAAAGCTAAACCCACAGACAAATGGCGGAGATATGACGTGGTTCGGGTATTTATTTACCCGAACCACGTGACAGTTCGGCCAATCAGAGCGCGTTCGGGTCCGAACCACGTGACCCGTTCGGCCAATCACAGCGCTAGCCGAACGTTCGGGGAACGTTCGGCCATGCGCTCTTAGTTCGGCCATATGGCCGAACGGTTTGGCCGAGCACCGTCAGGTGTTCGGCCGAACTCGAACATCACCCGAACAGGGTGATGTTCTGCAGAACCCGAACAGTGGCGAACACTGTTCGCCCAACACTAGTGACAGCATGCAGTGTTATATTATACCAGTCACTGCATAACTGTTCACTGCACCTGTGTGTGTGACAGCTGCACATTGTATTGTGTAATAACAGTCCGTGCATACCTGTAACTGCACCTGTGACTGACCGCACATTGTATTATATACCAGCAGTCACTTCATACCTTTTACTGTACCTGTGTGTGTGACAGCTGCACGTTGTATTGTGTAATACCAGTCCGTGGATACCTGTAACTGCACCTGTGACTGACCGCACATTGTATTATATACCAGCAATCACTTTATGCCTTTTACTGCACCTGTGTGTGTGACAGCTGCACGTTGTATTGTGTAATACCAGTCCGTGCATACCTATAACTGCACCTGTGACTGACCGCACATTGGGCTTGATTCACAAAGCGGTGCAAAGTGTTTGCACGCCAGTGAAAAGCCCCTTATCACGCCTAAACTCACTTTAGGCGTGATAAGAAGAAACTCGCGCGAAGTTACCGCGCGTAAGTGCGCGCGCAGCACCCGACGCTTCGCGCGAAGCTCCCATTAAACCCTATGGGACTTTGCGCGCGCACTCACGCGCGTACGCGCGTTCGCGCGTACGCGCGGTAACTTCGCGCGAAGAGCAGGAAAAAGCGGTGATAACTCAGTGGTGAAAAGGTCATCACGCCTAAAGTCTTTTAGGCGTGATAACTGGGTTATCACCGCTTTGTGAATCGAGGCCATTGTATTATATACCAGCAGTCACTTCATATCTTTTACTGCACCTGTGTGACAGTTGCACATTGGTCTACCAGCAGTCACTGCAACCTTTTCACTGCACCTGTGTAACTGCACATTGTTGTACCAGCAGTCACTGCAACCTGTTCACTGCACCTGCATAACCGCACATTGTTGTACCAGCAGTCACCTTTTCACTGCACCTGTTTAACCACACATTGTTGTACCAGCAGTCACTGCAACCTGTTCACTGCACCTGTGTAACTGCACAATGTTGTACCAGCAGTCACTGCAACCTTTTCACTGCACCTGTGTAACCACACATTGTTGTACCAGCAGTCACCTTTTTACTGCACCTGTGTAACCTCACATTGTTGTACCAGCAGTCACTGCAACCCGTTCACTGCACCTGTGTAACTGCACATTGTTGTACCAGCAGTCACTGCAACCTGGTCATTGCACCTGTGTAACTGCACATTGTTGTACCGTCAGTCACCTTTTCACTGCACCTGTGTAACTGCACATTGTATTAGTCAAGTCAGTGCATACCTTTCACTTCATCCCCCCCAATATGGACAAAACAACAGGCAGAGGCAGAGAAAGAGCCAAAGGCAGGCCACCTGGCAGGTCTGCTCGAGGTCGAGGTGGCGTGATTTCGTGCAGCCCTGGACCAAAGTACAGTGTTCTGAAAGCATGTGCCATCAACTCCCAAGATTGCCAGGACGTACTTGACTATTTAACACAGAACACCTCATTTTCCTCAGCTTCCGCATGGAACCGTGACATATCTTCCTCCGCAGCCACCACTGCTACTACTAGCACCACATCTGGCCTATTTGACACTTCACAGGAGCTATTTGGTGGGGAATTAACTGATTCACAGCCATTCTTGTTACAAGATGACGGCGCTAAGCATGTTACACCACCACCTCATATGTCTGAGTTAGGCACCAGTATGGACCTAAGGTGTGAGGATGATGAAGTACCTGTTGTTGGTGCAGTTTTGGAGGTGTCTGATACAAGCAAAGCTTTGGAGGATGATTATGATGATGATGATGATACTGCCATGGATGCCACGTGGGATGCTAATAGACAAGATGACCAAGGGGACAGTTCAGAGGGCGAGTCAGAGAGGAGTAGGAGGAGACGAGTTGCTGAAAGAAGCAGGGGGAGCTCATCATCAGAAACAGCTCGTGGCAGTGTCCGGCAGCATGTATCGCCACCTATGGACAGCCAACCAACATGCTCTTCAAGGTCAGCTGCTGATGCCACCACCAAAATGCCATCATTCCAGGTCTCAGCGGTGTGGAGTTTTTTTTGTGTGTCTGCCTCAGTTGAGAGCAATGCCTTCTGTACTATCTGCAATCAAAGATTGAGTCGTGGAAAGACCAAGACCCACGTAGGGACAACTGCCGTACGAAGGCACATGGTGAAAAAGCACAAATGCAAATGGGAAGACCACCTGAGGAAAAGCAGCAAACAAATGTAAAGCCACCCTCTGCCTCCTCTTCCTCCTTCAGGTTCAGCATCTTTTTCAGCCGCTTTATCCCTTGCATCTTCACAGCCACCCTCCTCCACTTCGCCTCTCACCTTGAGTGCTTCCTGCTCCTCTGCCCACAGCAGCAGCCAGGTGTCCATGAAGGAAATCTTTGAGCGGAAGAAGCCAATGTCTGCCAGTCACCCCCTTACCCGGCGTCTGACAGCTGGCTTGGAGGAACTTTTATCTCGCCAGCTGTAACCATACCAGCTGGTGGACTCTGAGGACTTCCGAAAATGTGTGGCAATTGGGACACCGCAGTGGAAGATACCAGGCCGCAATTACTTTTCTCAAAAGGTGATACCCAAATTTTACCGTGATGTAGAAAGGCTAGTGGTGTCATCTCTGGCACACAGTGTTGGGTCAAGGGTCAATCTGACCACGGATGCCTGGTCTGCCAAGCACGGTCAGGGCAGGTACATTACTTACACGGCACATTGGGTCAAGCTGGTGACCGCTGGCAAGCAGGGAGTACGTGGCTGTGTAGCGGACCTAGTTGTGACACCTCTGCGGCTTGCAGGCAGGCCTGCTGTCACCTCCTCTCCTTCTCCTCCTATTCCTCCTGCTACATCCTATCCAACTACACACCCCCAGCTACCCAGGGCCTATTCTGCGTGCCAGGTACGACGGTGTCACGCCATCTTGGACATGTCTTGCCTCAAAGCCCAGAGTCACACTTGAGCAGCTCTCCTGGCTGTTTTGAACAAACAGGTGGATCAGTGGCTGACCCCGCACCAACTGGAGATCAGCAACATGGTGTGTGACAATGGCAGCAATCTCATTTCAGCTTTGAGTTTGAGAAAGTTGACACATGTACCCTGCATGGCACATGTGCTCAATCTCATAATACAAAGATTTGTGTGCAAATACCCAGGCTTACAGGAGGTCCTGCAGCAGTCCAGGAAGGTGTGTGGGCATTTCAGGTGGTCCTACACGGCCATGGCACGCTTGGCCGATATTCAGCGGAGAAACAACTTGCCGGTGAGGCGCTTGATTTGCGATAGCCCGACTCACTGGAATTCAATGCTCCTGATGTTTGACCGCCTGCTACAACAGGAGAAAGCCGTCAAAAAGTATCTGTACAACTACAGTGAAAGGACATGCTCTGGGGAGCTGGGGATGTTATGGCCGAAGTACTGGACACTCATGCGTAACGCCTGCAGGCTCATGCGTCCGTTTGAAGAGGTGACAAACCTGGTGAGTTGCAGTGAAGGCACCATCAGCGACTTGATCCCATATGCTTTCTTCCTGGAGCGTGCGGTGCGTAGAGGAGCGTGACTAGGAACAGGAGGAGGAAGAGTTTTTGGAAACATCACCTGCGGCATCATCAACACATGCAGTATCACAGAGGAGGGGGGAGGAGGAGTCGCAGCGGGCTTGTGCTTCTCACCTTTCCCGTGGTATTTTTAGTGGCTGGGGGGAGGAGGAGAACTTACCTGAGATCACTGAGATGAGCAAGACGAGATGGCTAGTACGGTGGTATCTGACTTTGTGCAGATGACATCTTTCATGCTATCCAGCCTGTTGAGGGGACCCCGTATAAAAAAACTTAAAGGGACACTTAAGTAAAAAAAAATGAGTTTTACTCACCTGGGGCTTCCAATAGCCCCCTGCAGCTGTCCGGTGCCCTCGCCGTCTCCCTCCGATCCTCCTGGCCCCGCCGGCAGCCACTTCCTGTTTCGGTGACAGGAGCTGACAGGCTGGGGACGCGAGTGATTCTTCGTGTTCCTGGCCACAATAGCGCCATCTATGCTGCTATAGCATATATCATATACCATATAGCAGCATAGAGGGTGCTAATGTGTCTGGGAACGCGAAGAATCACTCGCATCCCCAGCCTGTCAGCTCCTGTCACCGAAACAGGAAGTGGCTGCCGGCGGAGCCAGGAGGATCGGAGGGTGACGGCGAGGGCACCGGACAGCTGCAGGGGGCTATTGGAAGCCCTAGGTGAGTAAAACTCTTTTTTTTTTTTTTTTTTGACTTAAGTGTCCCTTTAAGGGGAATGACCATTACTGGGTGGCAACACTACTAGACCCTCGGTATAAGCAAAAAGTGGCGGAGATGTTTCTAAATCACCAGAAGGCAGAAAGGATGCAGCACTTGCAAAACAAGCTGGCAACTATGCTTTACAATGTGTTTAAGGGTGATGTCACAGCACAACGCAATAAAGATGCCACTGCCAGTAATCTTCCTCCTCCTCCCATGTCCACTCAGGCAAGGAAGGGACGCTCTAGCGATCTCATGGTGATGTCGGACATGCAGACATTCTTTAGTCCAACACCTCGTCTTAACCATTCCGGATCCACCCTCCACCAACGCCTCGATAGGCAGGTAGCTGACTACCTGGCCTTAAGTGTGGATGTAGACACTGTGAGCAGCGATGATGAACCCTTGGACTACTGGGTGCACAGGCTTGACCTGTGGCCAGAGCTGTCACAATTTTCCATCCAACTTCTGTCTTGCCCTGCCTCAAGCGTCCTGTCAGAAAGGACGTTCAACACAGCTGGAGGCATTGTCAGTGAGAAGAGAAGTCGCCTAGGTCACAAAAGTGTTCAGTATCTCATCTTTATCAAAATGAATGAGGCATAGATCCCAGAGGGCTACTGCCTGCCCGAAGACTAAGTCAGTCCCCACACACAGCATCTCTGCCTGCACGCTGTGTGACTGCCTACATCAAGACTAAGTCAGTCCCCACACAGCATCTCTTCCTGTAGGCCGCTTGACTGCCTTCTCCGTCACCACCAACAGGGTCCAGGACTCCAGGTGGATTCCTTCTGCTATAATCATTTTTCTGGTGCATGTACATGCCTGCCTAATTTATCTGGCTGCACTGCGGCTGCAACAACAAAACAAAAAGTATGTACATGTGTCAATTCTCCTTTGTGATCATTACCTTGCCGCAGTGAAGGGGCTTGCGTATCACAATGAAGCAATGACCGGCTAAATGAGTGTGTTGGGGGGCACACCTGACCCAAGAAGATAGATAAAAAGGTCGTTGCTTCATTGTGGACAGACCAAATTCGATCAGCTGGACACTCAACTGCCATTGAAAACCGCCATTGCCCGCACTCTCACCACCAGTCCCTTGAAACATCTTTTCCATCACTTTAATGGCCACAATTAATGTTTGTAGTTTTGAAGGTTCGCCTGCCCATTGAAGTCTATGGTGGTTCGAAAGTTCGCCGGTTCGCAAACTTTTTTTGCGTGTTCGCGTTCGAGGTTCGTGTACCAAAATCGGAGGTTCGCAACAACTCTAATGGTAACAGGACCATGAGGAATAGAGGTGTCTCACCTTGCATTTATTGAATGACCAGTGTAATAGTGGTCTGTATTAGGGATGGTCCATGAGATGCAAATAATTTCAAGTTGATGCAGTATCATGCAAATTCTGTATGCAAATGTATGCACCTTGAAAATGAACCAATCAAATCCATGAAGTTGCACAGATTTGCATACAAAACTTGCATAATTCTGCATCAACTCCAAATGATTTCAATCTCATTGACCATCCCTATTCTTTATGGCTATTGACATACAGCATCCGTGAATCTGTGAACCGTGGCATCTCGGCATAGAGTGCTATCTGATCAATCTAATAGTGGTCGTATTGAATTTGGCGAGTTTGATCGCTGTGGTGTACTTTCTCCCCAATAGTGGATTCAAGTTGATTGTTATTATTGCATGGAACTATGCATTTGTTTTAATGATATGATGTGCACTTGACCTAGAACTCAGATATTCTTGCAGTGCTCTGCTGAAGGAACTCATTTCAGAGAATCCAGAATTCAACTTGAAAAAGGGTGATGCTCATGCAAAACGTAATTGTTGAACAGCAAAAAAAGGGGGGGGGGGGGCACATTTTGAATAGAGAAAATACTCACTGCTTGTCATGAGAAGTTGGACTTGTCCCAAACGTGTCAGAGTTAGACAGGAATAATAATAGGTATTGTTAGTCATGGCTAAATAGGAAAAAATACATTTATAGTGCATTTTATATTAGAGAAAATGCACATTTAAATATATGCATATATGTATAAACATATGAAGCTTTATGGTTTTAGTTTTATTGGTCAGCCTGCTGATGGACTTTTCATGTTTACCTTCCATGGTTGATGGGATCTCCTGAAGCTCTGTAGTTGGCCGTGTTCTTTATTAGAAAACAAGTCATGTAGGGCATGGGCCACAGCATAGACTGCAGAGTAGATGCTGAAGGTGTTGGCAAAGTTATTCACATCGTAGTCAGAAGAGTCCACCTGACTGAGAAGGTCCTTTTCAGTACAGGGTCTGTAATTTTTACTTGCATTTGCAACACAACAATGAAAATAGTTTCTCCATATAGTAGACAAAATCTGTACATGTGGGTATTTGTGAGGGCCGGCACTGAGCAGGTACTCCCTCAGCCCTGGAATATCTCCTCTGGGAGGAGACATCATCAGTGATCTGTTTAAGGCAATCATTGAATTGGGGTCATACGAAAAGCGCATGGCTGGGAAAGATTATGACCTTACTGAAATTAAAATTCCCAGACAGTAATTCTTCCAGATCAAAAACACTCCTAGAATTTTCAAGAAATATAACAACATTGCAGCTGGTTTTAGCCATTATATGTAATTTTTTTGGTGATTTCCAGCTCTCTTTTGCTTCTTTTCTTAATAGTTTGCATGAAAGCCACACAGATCCCGCTCTGGATGATCTCCTTGTGGAGCTCCATGCTGGACCTCTGGCTGTCTTCACTTGCCACCACAATCCCCACCCAGCTCCAGCCAAAATGCTTCAGGAGGAGGACAATGGCTCTATGCTGGGATCTCTCATCGGGAACCGTGCGGTAAAAGTAGGGGAAGAGACTCTTGTCACTGAATATGGAGTCCATTGCTCCGTAACTGATCTACGGAGGAAACAATAAACTGTGGAAGAAGTTATACATATATATTGAGAGGGAAGAGGTGGCCCCAAAAAACAGAGTGGAAAATAACAACAAATAAAAATAATGATGACATTTGTAGGAAATATAAGAAAGAGAACCGAGAGCCCAATATAGTGTAGTATGTTAAGACAATAGGTAAGTAGTTTTAGGGAGAAAATGTATACTCACAAACATGGGTTGCCATTTAGGCAACCACTGTATAGGCAGGTAAGGAGATTAGACCTGTCCTCACTCAGGATTAAGAAGTCGCTCTCTGTAGTAAAGAAAAAGGGGGTAGCACTCCCCTCCACCAGGAGTGGACACAGTGTATTTATATACGGATCAGAGGCACCAGCAGGATAAAATAAAATAACATTTTTAAAAATTGCTTGGAGGAAGTGGTGGGCTTGTCTCCCAAAAGCAGACATGAGATCCTGTCTTTATATAAATTAATACATTTATTATATGGTACCCCAAAAACAGTGCAATGCGTTTCGCAGGTCAAACCTGCTTTATCAGGCAAACAAAATGGGGACAACAAGGATTCTGCAGTAGTGGGTTTAACGCCTAAACCCCAGTAGTGGGTTTAGGCGCTAAACCCACTACTGCAGAATCCTTGTTGTCCCCATTTTGTTTGCCTGATGAAGTGGGTTTGACCTTTGAAACGCGTTGCACTGTTTTTTGGAGTACCATATAATAAATGTATTAATTTATATGAAGACAGGATCTCATGTCTGCTTTTGGGAGGCAAGCCCACCACTACCTCCAAGCAAATTTTAATAATTGTATTTAATTTTATCCTGCTGGCGCCTCTGATCCGTATATAAATGATGAAATTTGCTTATGTCAAAAGAAGAAAACAACTAACCTGAGGTAAAACTATATTTTTATTTAACACTTAAAGAGAATCTGTATTGTTAAAATCGCACAAAAGTAAACATACCTATTCCCCTCTGTCACAATTTTGCCGCTGCATTAAAAGTAGTCAAAAACAGTTTTAAAAAGTTTGTTTGTAAACAAACAAAATGGCCACCAAAACAGGAAGTAGGTTGATGTACAGTATGTCCACACATAGAAAATACATCCATACACAATCAGGCTGTATACAGCCTTCCTTTTGAATCTCAAGAGATCATCTGTGTGTTTCTTTCCCCCTGCAGCTATCTTCCACTGAAGTGTCAGGCTATTTCTTCCTGCAGAGTGCAGACAGCTGTGCCTGTATGTAATTCATCAGTACGTGAAAGCCCAGCCAGCTCAAAGGACGATGTATCCAGCTTGTAAAAGATAATAGAGCAGAGAGAAGCTGCCCTAATCTAAATAACACACAGGCAGTGTGCAGAGAGGGGCCTGGAGGGGGGAGATGCATCACAGGACCACAACACTGAAGAACTTGGCAGCCTTCCAAACACAGGGCGACAAGTCCGACAGGGGAGAGATAAGATGATTTATTACAGTGATGGTAATAGAAGAAAGTGCTGCAGTAAGCCAGAGCACATTAGAATAGGTATAGGAACTTGTAGGATGGTAGAAAATAGGATTACATTTTTGTTACAGAGTCTCTTTAAGCAGAAAATATGTTTTGCTGGTCTCTCTGCCTGCTTCTTCAGATCATTATATACAAATCACTTTTTCACCTAAGTTTTCTCCCAGGAGATAATATTTGAGCTTTGTTTCAAATAACTTTTCAGCATTGTGCAATTGAAACAATACCACGCGTAGATGACAAAGTCCTGTCAGAACTATTCTGAGTATTTCCTTGCTCGTTGGTGGCTCTAAAGGCATTTAATTGAAAAGATGTGAAAATCTCGCCTAGGAGAAAACGCAAGTGAAAAAGTAAATTGCATTGCCCCTGGACCATATGTAATTCACTTTTTCTCCAGAGTTTTCTCCTAGACGAGATTGTTACATTTATAAATAAAATGCCTTTGAAGCCACCAGAAATAAAGAAAATACTAAAAATAATTTTGAAAGTACTTTTTTCTCTGGTGAATTTTTCAAAAAGATGTAGTTGCAGTTTTTTTTTAGAAAATCGATTTTAATAAATGCAAAGAAAAATGGTTTTTAAACTTAGAAAAATGACAGTTTAAAAACCATTTTTCTTTGTATTTTTAAAATTGATTTTCTAAAAAAACAGCAAGGTCTTTTTGAAAAATTCACCTGAGAAAAAGTACTATCAAAATTATTTTGAGTATTCTCTTGCTTTCTGGTGGCTTTAAAGAGACTCTGAAGTCTCCCGAAAATGAGGTTTTTACTTTAAAAACCTCATTAACCTTATTGCCCCTCTTAAAACGCTGCAGAACCGTGGCTGAAAACCCCCTCAATCACCCCAAACTCACGGGGGTACATCACGGGCCCCGTCCACGTAGAGGCAGCGCAGCTCTGCCTCTCAGCGCGTCAATCAGCCAGGATCGCCGCCTCTCCCCCGCCCTTCTCAGTCTTCCTTCACTGAGAGGGGCGGGGGAGAGGCGGAGATATGCGCTGATTGATGTACATACAGGCGGCAGCAAAATCCACGACCAAGAAAGTCGTGGATTTTTCCTGCCGAGTAAGGGGTGAGTTTGGGGTGATTGAGGGGGTTTTCAGCCGTGGTTCTGCTGCATTTTAAGAGGGACAATAATGTTAATGAGGTTTTTAAAATAAAAACTTCATTTTTGGGAGACTTCAGAGTCTCTTTAAAGGGATTTTATTTACACATTTAACACTTCTTTTTTTACCTTGTATCCACTAGCAATAGCATGTATGGGGACTTTGCTATTCACCGCCAAACTCGGCACGAAATTACACATAAATTAGGCGTAGATTCATGTGTTAATTTCATATGTTGTTGTAAGCATTCATATTAATTACTTTTTTCCCTGAAATGTTGCTTTACGATTACAATGTGTAATTACGCATAGGCATAATTTCTGCTCATCACTAATCAGGATTCCAAAGATGACGCCAATGTCCTGTGACAAAATGACCAGGCTCCAGAACAATGGCTGCAAACTGGCATGGCTGCAGATAGTGAGCCGCTGGGCTAAAAGGAATGAAGTGTACATCTCATATCTCAACTACATTTACTAGGCACATGTTATTGTACAATTACAGCCCCATGCCATGGGCAAGAGCAATCCTCGGTGGATCTTTGTGGCCATGCATATAATAATGTTGAAAAGGACACCAGATATACCATAGTCGATATTCAACTTATGGTTTAGTAAAATTGGTGCCAGGATATGCCATAAAATATAGTTTTATAAAAAGCGATAAAATATTGGTTAATTGACTGATATTGTACTACTTAATTCATAGAGTAAATTATCTGTAATATTTACTGATACTGTACTATGAGTTAACTCTTGCTACTCTTCCTAACCTTAACCCCCTTGGTGGTGCCTAACATTAAACCCCCCCCCACCCCAGTGATACCTAACCTTAATCCCCAGTTGTGCCTGACCTTAACCCCCCCCCAGTGGTGCCTAACCTTAACTTCCCCTGGTGGTGCCTTACCTTAACCCCCTGGTGGTGCCTAACATTAACAACCCCCCCCCCCCCCCGGTGGTTCCTAATCTCAACCCCCCCCCCCCCCCCCCGTGATGCCTAACCTTGACCACCCTTGTGTTCCCTAACCTTAACCCTTTAGTGGTGCCTAACCTTAACCCCCCCCCCCAGGTGTTCCTTAACCCCCTGGTGGGGCCTAATCTTAACCCCCTGGTGGGGCCTAATCTTAACCTCTCCATGGTGCCTAACCTTAGTTCCCCCAGGTGTTGCCTAACCTTAACCCCCTGTGGTGCCTAACATTAATCATACCTGGTGGTGCCTAGCATTAACCCCCCCTGCTGCCTAATCTTAACCCCCCCAGTGATGCCTAACCTTAACCCCCAGTGATGCCTAACCTTAACCCCCCAGTGGTGCCTAACTGTAACCCCCCAGTGGTGCCTAACCTTAGTTCCCCCTGGTGGTGCCTTACCTTAATCCCCCTGGTGGTGTGTAACCTAAACCCCCAAGAGTGATGCCAAACTTTAACCTCCCCCGGTGGTGTCTAGCCTCAACCCCCCTCTGGTGGTGCATACCCTGAAAGGATACACGAGGTGAAGACAATAATAGCAGATGTGCTTACCTGGGGCTTCCTCCAGCCCCTAGAAGCCTATGTGTCCCTTACTACAGCTCCGCTCTCGGCCATTCTCCTGGATTCCCTTTCATAGCGGCTCCTGTACATGCCCAATCCTGGAAACACTACTCGTGGGCACGGTCCCCTGCCCGGGTGCATTCTGCCCAGGCTCAGTACTTCTGCCCCCTTTTTATACAGTTGGTTGAGACTATTCCAGTACAATTCAGTCCTCAACATTTGTGCCATCAGAAAACCTGGGCATCCCTCAGATTGAAAGAGGAGACGTCTCTGAAAACCCACCTCTGTGTGTCTGAGCTCTGTGAGTGTGCAATAATACAGCTATAACAGTCACATTACCTGTGGATATTTGTAGATCCTACTTAGTCCAGCTATAGAGAGTGATGGTGAAGACTCCAAGTGTCCAATGAAAGCCACCACTTTGCTCTCCTGGTTACAGCTGTAATTTGGCACAGGCTCCTCCACCCCGGATATTATACTCAGAGCACTCTGAACAGCTAGGTCTTCTAACATACAGGCGTCATATATCGTGTATCCCAGCGTGATGTTAGGCAGGAGGTCAGGTCTTCTGTTTATTTCTTCTACAGCAAACATGAAGGCCAGGAGATGCCGCAGATAATGAGCAGTTGGCCTAAAAGTAATAAAAGTGCACGTCTCAAATCTCAACTACATTCATTAGTCAAAGATTACTGTACATTTACAGCCCCATTGGTTCCAAGACAATGAGCTAGTCCTTAACACTAGAGATGTCGCGAACATAGAATTTTCTGTTTGCGATCGCGAACTTCCGCAAAATGTTTGTGACCAGGCGAATATGGCAAACCACAAACACTGGTCCACATGACAGCCCAGGGGCCCCAGGTCTCTCTCACTCACTGGGGCCCCCAAACCACCATGCGACACCTAGAGGGAAGTGCGGACAAGCCCTGGACCTCTCACCTCCAGGGAACTCACCCCACCACCTCTAAACTGAATGCCAACTGCAACAAACACAATTGCTAACTTCCAGTCAGAGCAATATCCTGCCTCTATCTGGCCAGCAGACGTTTGTCAGCCAATCAGGTGCACTGTCATACACCCTTTGCCTGCTGCACCATACCCAGCAGGAATTACATAGATTAGCATTCAGGTGGGAGGCTTCGGTTGGACGCAATCGTAAATTGCGTCGTTTAACAGGGACGCCCCGTGTAGGCACATCTCCCACACGGTCCCCTCCCTAACCACTCACCTGTCAACCGCATCGTAGAAGCTGCAAAAAATAAAATTTAAAATCACAAACACTGGTCCACATGACAGCCCAGGGGCCCCAGGTCTCTCTCACTCACTGGGGCCCCCAAACCACCATGCGACACCTAGAGGGAAATGCGGGCAAGCCCTGGACCTCTCACCTCCAGGGAACTCACCCCACCACCTCTAAACTGGGCTGTCATGTGGACCAGTGTTTGTGATTTAAAATTTTATTTTTTGCAGCTTCTACGATGCGGTTGACAGGTGAGTGGTTAGGGAGGGGACCGTGTGGGAGATGTGCCTACACGGGGCGTCCCTGTTAAACGACGCAATTTACAATTGCGTCCAACCGAAGCCTCCCACCTGAATGCTAATCTATGTAATTCCTGCTAGGTATGGTACAGCAGGCAAAGGGTGTATGACAGTGCACCTGATTGGCTGACAAGCGTCTGCTGGCCAGATAGAGGCAGGATATTGCTCTGACTGGAAGTTAGCAATTGTGTTTGTTGCAGTTGGCATTCAGTTTAGAGGTGGTGGGGTGAGTTCCCTGGAGGTAAGAGGTCCAGGGCTTGCCCGCACTTCCCTCTAGGTGTCGCATGGTGGTTTGGGGGCCCCAGTGAGTGAGAGAGACCTGGGGCCCCTGGGCTGTCATGTGGACCAGTGTTTGTGATTTTAAATTTTATTTTTTGCAGCTTCTACAATGCGGTTGACAGGTGAGTGGTTAGGGAGGGGACCGTGTGGGAGATGTGCCTACACGGGGCGTCCCTGTTAACCCTCCTGGCGGTTTGCAAAAAAATCGCCAGGGGGCAGCAAATCTTTTTTTTTAAATTTTTTTTTTTTTTTCATGTAGCGAGACAAAGTCTCGCTACATGATAGCCGCTGCTCAGCGGCATCCCCCCAGCCCCTCCGATCGCCGCCGGCGATCGGAGATCCGGAGATCCCGTTCAAAGAACGGGATCTCCCGGAGGGCTTCCCCCGTCGCCATGGCGACGGGGCGGGATGACGTCACCGACATCATCGACGTCGTGACGTCAAAGGGGATTCCGATCCACCCCATAGAGCTGCCTGGCACTGATTGGCCAGGCAGCGCACGGGGTCTGGGGGGGGGGCGCGACGGATAGCGGCGGATCGGCGGGTAGCGGCGGCGATCGGGCACTGCACGCAGCTAGCAAAGTGCTAGCTGCGTGCAGCAAAAAAAAATTATGCAAATCGGCCCAGCGGGGCCTGAGCGGTGCCTTCCGGCGGCATAGCCCGAACTCAGTTCGGGCTTACCGCCAGGAAGGTTAAACGACGCAATTTACGATTGCGTCCAACCGAAGCCTCCCACCTGAATGCTAATCTATGTAATTCCTGCTAGGTATGGTACAGCAGGCAAAGGGTGTATGACAGTGCACCTGATTGGCTGACAAGCGTCTGCTGGCCAGATAGAGGCAGGATATTGCTCTGACTGGAAGTTAGCAATTGGGAATATGGCAAACCGCCATAGACTTTAATGGGCAAGTGTATTTTAAAACCTACAAAGACTGTTTCTGGCCACAAAAGTGATGGAAAAGTTGTTTTAAGGGGTCTAACACCTGGGCTGTGGCATGCCAGAGGGGGAGCCACAGAATATTACGGAGTTGACGCAAAGTTGTGTTTTAATCCCTAAAGGGCAGAAATCACATTATGCACAGCTCTGGGTGTCAGTGGGCTGTGGAGTGTCTCACACAGAGAGATACAATAGGACTATCAGAATATAGTGAAATAATAATGCACTGCTGTGATTCTGTGCCTGTAACTGAATGAGGCAACAGTAGTAGTGTGCACACAGCTCTGGGTGTCAGTGGGCTGTGGAGTGTCACACACAAAAAAACACAGGAGACCGATGTGCCAGCCCTCAAAAGACCTCAGCTCAGCAGCAAATTAGGCTGCAGCCGCCAAGCTGTTGGGTGGCCCATGGCAACCAGGTGAGGATGGCCACAGAGCTTAGGAAGACTTTAGAAAAACGAAAACTGTCATAACGGAGTGGGCAGAGTTTCTAACATTAATGAATTATGGGTGATTAAGTGTACCACCGACCGATCCTGGCAGCAATAGTAGAGAGTCTTACATTGTAGGAGAGCCTTACTTTGTAGAATTTTACACTGTTGTTCTTTTTTAAAGTGACTCTGAAGCAACAAAAGTGCCCCTAGGGGGTACTTACCTTGGGAGGGGGAATCTTCTGGATCCTAAAGGTCCTTAAAAGCCTTATTCAGTCACATGTAGTGCCAGCAGTTCAGCAACCAGAGGTGGTGCTGTGTGCTTTTGAGGGAGAGACATGATGAGCAGTGCTGCATCTTCCTCCAGAGCAAAAAGACCCAGTGAAAGAGATACTGACATATCTGGGATGGATCTTTAGTGACCGTGAGTCTCTACATAAATTACAAAGGCTGTTTGTGAACTGGAGGCAAGGGGAGGAGAAGCCATTGCTGCCGTTTGCTAATGCACTGCAGGACATTATGGCAGCTGCAAAAAAGAAAAGACACCCCAGGGCGACATGTGCGGCAGAAGCCCAATGTATGTTTAAAGGATACCCGAACTGACATGTGACATGATGAGATAAACATGTGTATGTACAGTGCCTAACACACAAATAACTATTCTGTGTTCTTTTTTTTTCTTTCTCTGCCTGAAAGAGTTAAGTATCAGGTATGTAAGTGGCTGACTCAGTCATGACTCAGACAGGAAGTGACTATAGTGTGACCCTCGCTGATAAGAAATTCCAACAATAAAACACTTTCCTAGCAGAAAATGGCTTCTAAGAGCAAGAAAGAGATAAAAAGGGGAAAATCTTATCAGTGAGGGTCACATTGTAGTCACTTCCTGTCTGAGTCAGGACTGAGTCAGCCACTTACATACCTGATATTTAACTATAAAAAGAAAAAAAGGAACACAGCATAGCTATTTGTGTGCTAGCCACTGTACATACACATGTCTATCTCATCATGTCACATGTCAGTTCGGGTATCATTTAAAGGAGCAGTTCCTCCAGGGACTCTGGTCATGGAGAGTGAAGGAGAAACTTGCCAGTAATAAAAAATATTCCTTTCTCGGAGTTACTTAGTCTGGCCACTGCTCCTCAGGGGAGGAAGATGCAGTGACATCACCAAAGTCATGGGTGGAGGCAAGAGAGAGAGGGACATCACCAAAGTCATGGCTGGAGGCAAGAGAGAGACGGGGGTGTGGACTACTTGTGGCACTGCTGACCATGATTTGCAGAACATCTAGAAGAGGTGGTCAGAAATATGACAGCTTCCATGAATCAACTACAGGAGCAGATGCGTACGTACAAAAAGGGCGCCCGGACAAAAAGGGTGCGGGGTGTAAACGCTAATTAATAATTAATCATTAATAGCGTTTATAAAAATAGTGTGCTATATTTTGTTTACAAATAATGTTTTACAAAATTATAAATCATTAAATAATGTTTATGAAATCGGCAATTGTGAAAACGTTAATCTTCCCTGTTTCAAAAGTTAAACTTATAATTACGTTTATTAAAAAAACAATAATATATGTTTAATTGTTATAATTGTATATTATTGTGAATAACCTTCATTTATGGTTTGTTCTTATAATAAAATCTGAAAATATTCTTTATAACGATGATATAAATATAACTACGTTCGTAATAAGTGTTGTAAAACATTAGTAAGTATTACTAAAATGTTACTAAAACTATACCTAAGCCTACTCTCACACAGAACCAGGGGCGTAGCAATAGGGGGTGCAGAGGTAGCGACTGCATCGGGGCCCCTTGGGCCAGAGGGGCCCGAAAGGGCCCTCCCTCAACTACAGTATTAGCTCTCTATTGGTCCTGTGCTCATAATAATCACTTCTATAGATACTTTGAATAGTGGAAATCATTAACAAGCTGTTCTCCATCCCCTTCTTGCACCTCTTATATTGTGGTTGTCCTTGGCAGGTTTTGGTGCGCTGGATCAATTGTTATGTATAGAGTGCTTGGGGGGCCCCATTGTAAAACTTGCATCGGGGCCCAAAGCTCCTTAGCTATGCCACTGCACAGAACCCTCCCTGTACCTATCCCTAACCCCTAGACCCCCCTGGTGGTGCCTAAACCTAAGACCCCCCTGGTGGTGCCTAAACCTAAGACCCCCCTGGTGGTGCCTAGACCTAAGACCCCCCTGGTGGTGCCTAAACCTAAGACCCCCCTGGTGGTGCCTAAACCTAAGACCCCCCTGGTGGTGCCTAAACCTAAGACCCCCCCTGGTGGTGCCTAGACCTAAGACCCCCCTGGTGGTGCCTAAACCTAAGACCCCCCTGGTGGTGCCTAAACCTAAGACCCCCCTGGTGGTGCCTAAACCTAAGACCCCCCTGGTGATGCCTAAACCTAAGACCCCCCCCCCCCCCCCTTTGTTATGTGGATAATAATGTTTTACTAATTGTGGCTGCAAAAAATATATTGCAATTTACGTTACGTACTGATCGCTTTATTTTGTGAATAATAATGTTTTACAAACAGTAAGGGATAAAACTTTAAATAATGTTTTAATTAGTTAAATTAGATAAATATGTTTAGTATTTTTATAAACGTTATTCGGCATGGGTGCATTTTATAAACGTAAATCACCACAAGCACACTTATAAATCATTAAAAATCTCTGGGCGCCGTTTGTAAACTTTATTTATTTCCGGAGCCCTTTTTTCCTGCTCGGCGCCCATTAACCAGCTGAGCGGTCTGGACGAGCTCAGCTCGTCCAACACCGCCAGCGGCTGCCGCTCAGGCCCTGCTGGGCCGATTTTAATGAAATAAAAAGCAGCACACGCAGCCGGCACTTTGCCAGCCGCGTGTGCTGCCTGATCGCCGCCGCTCTGCGGCGATTCGCCGCGAGCAGCGGCGAAAGAGGGTCCCCCCAGCCGCCTGAGCCCAGCGTAGCCGGAACAAAAAGTTCCGGCCAGCGCTAAGGGCTGGATCGGAGGCGGCTGACGTCACGACGTCGGCTGACGTCGATGACGTCACTCCGCTCGTCGCTATGGCGACGATATAAGCAAAACAAGGAAGGCCGCTCATTGCGGCCTTCCTTGTTTATTCTGGGCGCCGGAGGCGATCGGAAGATCGCCTCCGGAGCGCCCTCTAGTGGGCTTTCATGCAGCCAACTTTCAGTTGGCTGCATGAAATAGTTTTTTTTTTATTTAAAAAAAACCCTCCCGCAGCCACCCTGGCGATTTAATCAGAACGCCAGGGTGGTTAAACGTTATTTATTATGAGAGTGAATGGCGGCGCCCTTTTTGTCCACTAGCTGCCTGCGCCCTTTTTTCCCGCTTCCGCCTGTTACAACTGGAGTACCAGAAGAAGCAGAGTGAAGCTCTACCAGCAAGGCATAGGATGGGCAGTACCAAATACTATGTGTCCTATCTCATACTTCTCACAAGTCCTGTACGTGCCAAATCCAAATCCAGGCACAACACAGTCATACTCAACAAATAAACATGATTCTGATTCTGCATAAAGCTATGAATTATTGGATATTGACTGGTTGAGTGTTGTTTGCATACTATAGTAAACAGGAGTGGGTGGATCCTACCCTTTTGGCACACTCACAGTCTTGTCCTGCAGAATGTTTTGTTGATGCTCCACAGAGTCTGAAAGGGAACCTGAAGTGATAGGGATATGGAGGCTGCCATATTTATTTCCTGTTATACCCATACCAGTTGTCTGACTTTCCTGCTGATCTATTTGGCTGCAGAAGTGTCTAAATCACACCAGAAACAAGTATGCAGCTAATCTTGTCAGATCTGACAATAATGCCAGAAACACCTGATCTGCTGCATGCTTGTTCAGGGTCTATGGCTAAAAGTATATAGGTGGCCACTAACGGTCCAATTTTTAGTGAAAAATCGTTCGCGTGATCAAAAATTCTGATCGGATTAGTTGTAAATAATCTCTGTTGATGAGCACAATTGATTAGGAGTGATTATAAACATAGTCATCCGATTGGATTTTCATCAAACCGAAATTTGGATTTTCTTGTTGGTTGTGATG
Organism: Hyperolius riggenbachi; assembly: GCF_040937935.1. Taxonomy (NCBI): domain Eukaryota; kingdom Metazoa; phylum Chordata; class Amphibia; order Anura; family Hyperoliidae; genus Hyperolius; species Hyperolius riggenbachi. Next base: position 16,967,658 of record NC_090649.1, on the reverse strand, counting down.
GGAAGCAAAGATTGGTTCACTGATGGTGTAGTGAATGATTTTTCTTCTGATCAGACTTATCTGATCCCTCTAACAATATTTCGCTAGAAATTGGATCGTTAGTGGCTATCTTTAGAGGCACAGGATCAGCAGGGTAGCCAGGCAACTGGTATTGTTTAATAGGAATTAAATATGGCAGCCTCCACATACCTTTTGCTACAGTTGTCCTTCAACCAATTGGATGCCAATTGGCAGTCGCAAGGTGGCTCCGACAGGACCGCCTAACGCCAAAAGGCGTCAAGTCCTGTGGGAGGAGAACTCCGCTCCGAGATAAGCCTGCCAGTCCGTGATCGTGGCTGGCAGGCCATTAGGAGTAAAAAAATCCTGCTATTTTGCTTTGCACAGCAGGGGTGTCTCTAGCCATTTTGTCACTCCAGGCGAGAAAACCTGTGGCAATCTTTCACCAGAAAATAATCATAACGCAGCAATGATTCACTTAAAATAATCGTACTGCAACAATCTTTCACCAGAAAATAATCATAACGCAGCAATGATTCACTTAAAATAATCGTACTGCGGCAATCTTTCACCAGAAAATAATCATAACACAGCAATGATTCACTTAAAATAAACGTAATGCGGCAATCTTTCACCAGAAAATAATCATAACGCAGCAATGATTCGCCATAAAATAAAATCGTAATGTGGCCAGCATTCACCAGAAAATAATCGTAATGCGGCAGAGTTCACCAGAAAATTATCGTAATGTGGCCAGCGTTCCCCAGAAAATAATCTTATGTGGCCAGCGTTCCCCAGGAAATAATCGTAATGTTGCCAGCGTTCCCCAGGAAATAATCGTATGTGGCCAGCGTTCCCCAGGAAATAATCGTAATGTTGCCAGCGTTCCCCAGGAAATAATCTTAATGTGGCAGCGTTCCCCAGAAAACAATCGTATGTGGCCAGCGTTCCCCAGGAAATAATCGTAATGTTGCCAGCGTTCTCCAGGATATAATCGTAATGTGGCCAGCGTTCCCCAGAAAATTATCCTAATGCGGGCAGTGTTTCACTAAACCTGTAATAAGAAAAGTATTTACTCACCTGCAGAAGACTCCTCTCCCTGGGCGCAGATCCCCCGACCGACGATCTATCTGCAGCGGCGGCGAGCACGTGTGACAGGCGGCTGGCAGAGTTAGGGGCAGCGCCGACGTGTCAACAAACTAGCGTGCGACGATCGCACGCTCTGCACAGAGAGGGAGAGGGGGCGGGTAGAGGGGGCGGACCAGTAGGCGGCGGCATCACACATATAAACTAATGTGCGTGCTGCTCGCTCTGAGGAGGAGAGGAAGGGGGCGGACCAGTAGGCGGCGCCGGGCACAGGCTGAGCTGCCTGTCACAGCCGGCGCCGACCTGGCTGAAAGGGAAAAAAAAACCCGCACAGAGCGGCGAGAGAGTGCCCACTTCCACCAACGGCGCCATAGGCAAAAATTTATAGTTGCCTAATGACACAGACGCCCCTGTTGCACAGCACTGCGATCGACTGCAGCACTGTACTGGGGACAGCCCTGTCACTCAGTACATAATATGGCGTCAACTCAGAATCAGTTGTATTTCATTGAGAGCAGTTTTACACCTGGCCAGAGCGTTGGGGTGTAATCCTTCGGCCCCACCTCGCAACACCAAAACAATCGATTCATATTACCCTGTGGAAGAGTGCGCTGACAAGGTGATATGCATAGCGCCACCCTCAAACTACCCCCCCCCCCCACATGTTGCCTTACACGCCCCTTATCCTTTGATGTACTCTGTGCTGGACAGGAAGTACATCACTGGGATTTCCAGGTTCCCAGTTGTATTTGCATCGTTTCACACATGCACGCAGCCAAAACATAAAAAAAAAAATGCATTGGCCATTGACTTCCATCCATTCCACCACCTCTGCGTCACCACAGAAGTCACACAGTAACTTTGCAGTGGGTCGGCGGCAAGTCAAAATCTTCCAGAGCAACGCAAAGCAGGTAGTGTACTGGGCCCCATACAGTTTTGTTGCTGTTGCGATACCATGTACGCAGAAAGGGTAACACAATGCAAAAAAAGTGCCTTAGGGTAAAAGGGTCCTCACTATTCCTATGAACCTCAAATGCTTTTTTCAGGGGACTTTTGTTGAAGTGTTCCTGACATGATTTGCTAGCTATATATATATATATGTGTGTATATATATATATATATATATATATATATATATATATATATATATATATATATATATATACCATTTTTATTTCTTTTTTCTATTTTTGTTTAACTTACTGGCTGGAGCTGTGTATTGTCCATCCTTTTTGTACAAGATCAGGATTGTCATAAAGGACAAAAGCAGAGAGCTGAATGATTCCTCCCAGCATGAGGTCTCCGGGCTCCGTCACTTGCTGGACATCATGAATGGCCTCCAGACCACACCTAGTAGGGGAGGAGCAGCATCTGACGGTGATGACAAGAAGCAGTGATACTGTCTGCAGTATTTCCTAATTATAGAAAAGAGAACACCAGAGCCATCACCGCAGAGTCACATTAACATTAACCACTTAAGGTTTTTGGACGTAAGTCTCACATCTAAATTAGTTACAGAGTAGTTCCCTGGACTTGAGAGTTACGTCCAGAACGTGCATGCATTGATCCCATTGTGAATGACTGCTGATTAACCTCCTTGGCGGTAACCCCAAGCTACAGTCGGGGCAGAAAACTGCAGCTCAAAGCGGTAACCCTGACCTGCACTCGGGGTAGCCGCCAGAGGTTCTTTGCAGAGCAATGCGCGCAGTGGCCATTTCAACTCACCTCCCGGGGGATCGTGACGTCGGCCGCCATTCTTCTTCCTCTCCTCTGAGGCTCTGCTTCCCCCTGGTGAGATTGCCATCTGTCGTCACGACGACAGCCGGCAATCTCACTATAGGGTTACCACGCCACCAGGAGGACGGAGGGTAAACTGCAGCACTGAAGCCTGGGGAGGTGAGTAAGTGCTGGGGCTGCTGCAGACTCTTTGCTGGTATGATTTTTATTTTTTTTTGCTTTTAGTGTCTAAAAGCATATGAAAAAATTGTATCACTTTTACACCCTAAAGTCATAAGGAATCATACCGCCAGGATCAGGGAAGGGGTACCCTGCATGGGATAGCTGAATTCCGCAATGCCAGTCACAGAAGGCATAGAGCATGGAGAGGGTAAAAGCTTTCCATGAGTGAAGGACATTTATCCACCAAGGATGGTCAATGAGACATAAATGTATGCAAATAGACCAAACAAATCCCACTCAGTAGAATCTGATTGGTCCATTTTGAAGCTGAAATGTGCATAATATGGCATCAACTTAGAATCACTTGTATTTCATTGACAATCCCTATGAACCTCAAGTCCTTTCTTCTCAGAGGGAGCATTTTTTAGGGGACTTTTGTTAAATGTTCCTGCCAACCAGAGCCGGATTAAGGCCAAATGGGGCCCCAAGCAAAGTAGCAAATTTGGGCCCCCTTCTCCAAACCCTCCCCCCCCCCCCAACATTCTATGCATCAATTCAGACATGAAGCAAGAGGGATATGGAAGGCTGACCCACACACATACATTTGTACTTTTCACCGCCCAAGGCCTGCTGTCACCGCCGACCCCCCCCCCCCCCAACCTCAGCTAACAACATCCTCACCAATAACTACCCCTTCAGCGCTGCATACACAGGAATCTGTACCCTCCTGTGCCATTCGTCGTCCATCCGCACCCCTCCCTTGCCTGAAGGCTAGTGATCCCTCTGTACAGCAGCAATCTCTGAATTCCCCCCCCCCCCCCTGAGAGAACATTTCAAAATCCCAAATGGGCGACAATTATTGCAAGCTATGGGAAACTTCAGGGCAATGCAGAGGCGTCCCTCTAAGGAATTATCTATATACAAATAATATCTAAGGTATCTGTTTATAGTCATGTATTTGAGAGCAAAAAACAATGGGATACTGTTTAAGCCACCCTTTGGTTTTTGCTCTTTCTAATAAACATTTTTTGGTTCACTGCAGGATTGCTTAAAGGCCCATACCAAATGTGCAATTTTTCCAACGACTGGAGATTTTTTGAGTGACAAGTGATCGTTTCTGTGATCACACGATGTTGGTACAGATGTGTGATTAAATGAGCGATGTTTGGAGATGTGCGGCGATAACGTCCGTCACAGCAGATCGGATCTTTAAGATCCTTGACGACTCCACTCAAAGTACTATGATCACTAAACTCCCCACACGCACTTGTCGTGTGCCATAACGTTTACCCGCTAGCAGGAAGATGGATTGGGGGACACTCGCCATCAAGGTACATCACTTTAATCCATCTTCCTGGGTTGTCAGGTGAGTATTCAGCTCAATGTGTACCTGAGACAAAACAACCACAAGGATTTATACTTACCTGGGGCATCTTCCAGCCCCCTGTAGTCCGTTAGCTCCCTTGCTGTCCTCCTGACTCCTTTACAGTTGCTGCTGTCAGGCCTGTAAATTCAGCGACTCGACTGAGACACAGGCCACTGCATATTCACGTTCTTGGCTGTGTGCACCCTGTGAACGTGATCCTGTTGCTGGGAGCATATTGTGCATTGACAGTTCACAAAGCTGGCCATTGCACTTACGCAAAACACTCCTGGTTATGGGATCATGATGGGGGTGTGCGTAGCTGGGACCACACATGTGCCATGAACCACAATCCAGCTGGATTGCAGATTCCACCACGACAGAATGGAGGGGACCACAATGGACTACACAGCCCCAGGTAAGCATAAATACTTGTGGTCATTTTGTTTCAGTCAGCCAGGTTTACCTTAACAAAGGGAAAGGGTTAGTGAGTTTGAGTGTGGGCTACAACTAGTGTTGGGCGAACAGTGTTCGCCACTGTTCGGGTTCTGCAGAACATCACCCTGTTCGGGTGATGTTCGGGTTCGGCCGAACACCTGATGGTGTTCGGCCAAACTGTTCGGCCATATGGCTGAACTAAGAGCGCATGGCCGAACGTTACCCGAACGTTCGGCTAGCGCTGTGATTGGCCGAACGGGTCACGTGTAGTGTTGGGTGAACATCTAGATGTTCGGGTTCGGGCCGAACATGGCCGAACTCCGAACATAATGGAAGTCAATGGGGACCCGAACTTTCGTGCTTTGTAAAGCCTCCTTACATGCTACATACCCCAAATTTACAGGGTATGTGCACCTTGGGAGTGGGTACAAGAGGAAAAAAAAATTAGCAAAAAGAGCTTATAGTTTTTGAGAAAATCAATTTTAAAGTTTCAAAGGGAAAACTGTCTTTTAAATGTGGGAAATGTCTGTTTTCTTTGCACAGGTAACATGCTTTTTGTCGGCATGCAGTCATAAATGTAATACATATAAGAGGTTCCAGGAAAAGGGACCGGTAACGCTAACCCAGCAGCAGCACACGTGATGGAACAGGAGGAGGGTGGCGCAGGAGGAGAAGGCCACGCTTTGAGACACAACAACCCAGGCCTTGCATGAGGACAAGAAGCGTGCGGATAGCAATTTGCATTTTGTCGCCATGCAGTCATAAATGTAATACAGATGAGAGGTTCAATAAACAGGGACCGGAAACGCTAACCCATCACAGATGTTCATTGTTCATGTTACTTGGTTGGGGTCCGGGAGTGTTGCGTAGTCGTTTCCAATCCAGGATTGATTCATTTTAATTTGAGTCAGACGGTCTGCATTTTCTGTGGAGAGGCGGATACGCCGCCGATCTGTGACGATGCCTCCGGCAGCACTGAAACAGCGTTCCGACATAACGCTGGCTGCCGGGCAAGCCAGCACCTCTATTGCGTACATTGCCAGTTTGTGCCAGGTGTCTAGCTTCGATACCCAATTGTTGAAGGGTGCAGATGGATTGTTCAACACAGCTACGCCATCTGACATGTAGTCCTTGACCATCTTCTCCAGGCGGTCGGTGTTGGAGGTGGATCTGCACGCTTGCTGTTCTGTGTGCTGCTGCATGGGTGTCAGAAAATTTTCCCACTCCAAGGACACTGCCGATACCATTCCCTTTTGGGCACTAGCTGCGGCTTGTGTTGTTTGCTGCCCTCCTGGTCGTCCTGGGTTTGCGGAAGTCAGTCTGTCGGCGTACAACTGGCTAGAGGAGGGGGAGGATGTCAATCTCCTCTCTAAAGTCTTCACAAGGGCCTGCTGGTATTCTTCCATTTTGACCTGTCTGGCTCTTTCTTCAAGCAGTTTTGGAACATTGTGTTTGTACCGTGGATCCAGAAGGGTATAAACCCAGTAATTGGTGTTGTCCAGAATGCGCACAATGCGTGGGTCGCGTTCAATGCAGTCCTAGGCCGAAGAGGTCATAGCCTAGGGTCACAAAACCTGTTTATTTGGGCAATTTCAATGGTGGCGAGTCTGACGTACATAAATCGCAGCAATGGCCGTTAGCAACGTCTGAATCTCACGAAATGTCTCATGCAGGTAGAAATTGGTAAAATCCCCCATAGGATTTCATTGCCTCCCTATTTAACTTTCCAAAATCTCACATCTTTTCAAAGGGCAATGGCTCAGCAGTACCAAATTTTCTAGCATTGTAGGGACCCTTAGGGGGATCATGACTGGTGAGTTTTGCCACTGCTGAGCCATTGCCCTTTGAAATGGTGTGAGATTTTGGAACGGTAAATAGGAGGCCCAATGAAAGCCTATGGGGGATTTTACCAATTTTGGACCCCTGTACCTGTCACTACCATTGAAATAGCCCAAATAAACAGGTTTTTGTGACCCTAGGCTATGACCTCTTCGGCCTAGGGGCCCGAAACTCACCAGTCATGTTCCCCCTAAGGGTCCCTACAATGCTAGAAAATTTGGTACTGCTGAGCCATTGCCCTTTGAAAAGATTTGAGATTTTGGAAAGTGAAATAGGGAGGCAATGAAATCCTATGGGGGATTTTACCAATTTTGGACCCCTGTAACTCTGGTTTGCAGAGATGTAGGGACCCCATCTTTGGAATCCAAGTCTAACAATATGTCTTCTACCTGCATGAGACATTTCGTGAGATTCAGACTTTGCTAACGGCCATTGCTGAGATTTATGTACGCCACCATCACTACCATTGAAATAGCCCAAATAAACAGGTTTTTGTGACCCTAGGCTATGACCTCTTTGGCCTAGGGGCCCGAAACTCACCAGTCATGTTCCCCCTAAGGGTCCCTACAATGCTAGAAAATTTGGTACTGCTGAGCCATTGCCCTTTGAAAAGATGTGAGATTTTGGAAAATGAAATAGGGAGGCAATGAAATCCTATGGGGGATTTTACCAATTTTGGACCCCTGTAACTCTGGTTTGCAGAGATGTAGGGACCCCATCTTTGGAATCCAAGTCTAACAATATGTCTTCTACCTGCATGAGACATTTCGTGAGATTCAGACTTTGCTAACGGCCATTGCTGCGATTTATGTACGTCACCATCACTACCATTGAAATAGCCCAAATAAACAGGTTTTTGTGACCCTAGGCTATGACCTCTTTGGCCTAGGGGCCCGAAACTCACCAGTCATGTTCCCCCTAAGGGTCCCTACAATGCTAGAAAATTTGCCACTGCTGAGTAATTGCCCTTTGACAAGATGTGAGATTTTGGAACTGTAAATAGGAGGCCCAATGAAAGCCTATGGGTGATTTTACCAAATTTGGAGCCCTGTAACTCTGGTTTGCAGAGAAGTAGGGAACCCATCTTTGGAGCCCAAGTCTAACAATATGTCTTCTACCTGCATGAGACATTTCGTGAGATTCAGACGTTGCTAACGGCCATTGCTGCGATTTATGTACGTCAGACTCGCCACCATTGAAATTGCCCAAATAAACAGGTTTTGTGACCCTAGGCTATGACCTCTTCGGCCTAGGACTGCATTGAACGCGACCCACGCATTGTGCGCATTTTGGACAACACCAATTACTGGGTTTATACCCTTCTGGATCCACAGTACAAGAACAATGTTCCAAAACTGCTTGAAGAAAGAGCCAGACAGGTCAAAATGGAAGAATACCAGCAGGCCCTTGTGGAGACTTTAGAGAGGAGATTGACATCCTCCCCCTCCTCTAGCCAGTTGTACGCCGACAGACTGACTTCCGCAAACCCAGGACGACCAGGAGGGCAGCAAACAACACAAGCCGCAGCTAGTGCCCAAAAGGGAATGGTATCGGCAGTGTCCTTGGAGTGGGAAAATTTTCTGACACCCATGCAGCAGCACACAGAACAGCAAGCGTGCAGATCCACCTCCAACACCGATCGCCTGGAGAAGATGGTCAAGGACTACATGTCAGATGGCGTAGCTGTGTTGAACAATCCATCTGCACCCTTCAACTATTGGGTATCGAAGCTAGACACCTGGCACAAACTGGCAATGTACGCAATAGAGGTGCTGGCTTGCCTGGCAGCCAGCGTTATGTCGGAACGCTGTTTCAGTGCTGCCGGAGGCATCGTCACAGATCGGCGGCGTATCCGCCTCTCCACAGAAAATGCAGACCGTCTGACTCAAATTAAAATGAATCAATCCTGGATTGGAAACGACTACGCAACACTCCCGGACCCCAACCAAGTAACATGAACAATGAACATCTGTGATGGGTTAGCGTTTCCGGTCCCTGTTTATTGAACCTCTCATCTGTATTACATTTATGACTGCATGGCGACAAAATGCAAATTGCTATCCGCACGCTTCTTGTCCTCATGCAAGGCCTGGGTTGTTGTGTCTCAAAGCGTGGCCTTCTCCTCCTGCGCCACCCTCCTCCTGTTCCATCACATGTGCTGCTGCTGGGTTAGCGTTACCGGTCCCTTTTCCTGGAACCTCTTATATGTATTACATTTATGACTGCATGCCGACAAAAAGCATGTTACCTGTGCAAAGAAAACAGACATTTCCCGCATTTAAAAGACAGTTTTCCCTTTGAAACTTTAAAATCGATTTTCTCAAAAACTATAAGCTCTTTTTGCTAAATTTTTTTTCCTCTTGTACCCACTCCCAAGGTGCACATACCCTGTAAATTTGGGGTATGTAGCATGTAAGGAGGCTTTACAAAGCACAAAAGTTTGGGTCCCCATTGACTTCCATTATGTTCGGAGTTCGGGTCGAACACCCGAACATCGCGGCCATGTTCGGCCTGTTCAGCCCGAACCCGAACATCTAGATGTTCGCCCAACACTAGTTACAACACACTCAGGCAGGGAAACAATTGAAATCAGAGCTTTCTCCTTCTTTCACACACTTCATGTCAGTCAGCCCCAAGAGCCAGGCAACTGCAAGACCTCTGACCTCCTCTGACCTGGTGTAAAGATTGCAGACTTCTGACTGAGCAATTGTACCTGGCCGCAGACAGCCTACTGAGAGCTATGGTGTTAATTAGTAGAGGGAAGAGAGATCACAGGCACAGAGGATGGGGGTGACAGAGCAGAGGAGCTGTACTGTAGTGAATTGTGGAGGGAAGAATGTAGAACGGCAGCAGACAGACACACACAGCACGGACCTTTCTTCTTACCACTCAGTTGCTTTAATCCGTGTCCAGGAGGTAGCTAAGCAGAAGTTTGTGAGGAGGGTGGAGGGAGAGCTGAAGAGACATGCTGTTAAGTCCGTGCAGCTGCTGCTGGCTTGTGCCGAGATGCTGCTGTCTGCTCCCTCTCTATTCCGGTTACTTCCTGTATTAAGAAGCCCGCTGCCCTGCCTGCACACACATGCACAGATTTCAGGGTACCGGCACAGCACATGGCTGTAAATGGACAGGCGACATCTGGCATGTGGGGAATGTTGTGGAAGGCTCCCCACCCGCAGCAGTGCAGCACCCTTTGCATTTTCCCGCCCTAGTACCGAGCTTTGGGGGCCTGCCTAGAAATCCGGACACTGACTCTCTGTAGGCTGAGGTGGAGGCTGAGCGTCTGTTTACCATGGCAATGGCGACGCTCAGCCTCAGAACCCGAACAGCGCTGCAGCAGGTCGGGCAGGAAGGTAGGTAAAAGAGCCGGATGACAAGCGCACATGCTGCTGGTGGGACTCCCTAGCAGCAGCAGCAGCAGGCATGAAAAAGTTAACGTAAGGATGTTGATGGGGTCCTTTAGGCCCTGGATGGGGCCCTAAGCTGGTGCTTGTTGTGCCTGGTGGATGATCCGGCCCTGGGTGTGCACCTTCCCTAACTGAGCACTGCGAATGTAGCCTAAGGGCCTATATGGGCCTATATGTCTTATGTATCTTTTTTTGTAATGCTATGCGGAAATTGATTTATGCATTTATTGCAAGTGGCAAAACACTGCTCTCCCTGGCTCTGCCCCCCCCCCACCACCTACATACAGAATGCAAAATAGAGTAACTAACCCCTCCCTCCTCTCCTGTATAAATCTGCATGTCGTAGAATCTCCTGTGATTAGCTGCTTGGCCTTGTAGTCCATTCTGCATTTCTCACCAAAGTTTTGCACTGTTGCTGCCACTCGCTTTTGCCGACACTCGTTCTGCAAAAATACGACCGTGTGGTGAATCCTCCTTATTTGTCAATTGCCCGTCGTGTGCATGTTAAGTGTTTCTGAGGCCATGTTCACAGAGGCTGTTGGGTTTCCTGTGACAGCGGTAACCCAATTCAACAGATCGGGACAGCGGTGCAGCATGGTATGCTCGCTTTGCATTGGCTACAATGAGAGTATACTGTAGAGTTGATGTAAAGTATGCTTTACATAGGCACTTGCCTACAGGCGCCTGATACGGGAAATGTGGCTCACTCCCCTCTCCGAGTGCCTCCCTCCCTCCTTCCCTATGCAGAGCTCCAACCAGAGTGTAAGTGAGATGTTCCTAACCGGGGTCTCTGCATTTCACTGATGAGATCTCCCTTCAGCCTGGGCACCTCTAGCTACTTAATACTGAGTGTACCTCTGGCTACCTAATACTAGGGGGCACCTCTAGCTACTTAATACTGAGTGTACCTCTGGCTACCTAATACTAGGGGGCACCTCTAGCTACTTAATACTGAGGGTACCTCTGGCTACCTAATACTAGGGGGCACCTCTAGCTACTTAATACTGAGTGTACCCCTGGCTACCTAATACTAGGGGGCACCTCTAGCTACCTAATACTGGGGGTACCTCTGGCTACCTAATACCTGGGGGCACCTCTAGCTAGTTAATACTGAGTGTACCTCTGGCTACCTAATACTAGGGGGCACCTCTAGCTACTTAATACTGAGTGTACCTCTGGCTACCTAATACTAGGGGGCACCTCTAGCTAGTTAATACTGAGTGTACCTCTGGCTACCTAATACTAGGGGGCACCTCTAGCTACTAATACTGACTGTACCTCTGGCTACCTAATACTAGGGGGCACCTCTAGCTACCTAATACTGGGGGTACCTCTGGCTACCTAATACTAGGGGGCACCTCTAGCTACCTAATACTGGGGGTACCTCTGGCTACCTAATACTAGGGGGCACCTCTAGCTACTTAATACTAAGTGTACCGTTGGCTACCGAATACTAGGGGGCACCTCTAGCTACTTAATACTGAGTGTACCTTTGGCTACCTAATACTAGGGAGCACCTCTAGCTACTTAATACTGAGTGTACCTCTGGCTACCTAATACTAGGGGGCACCTCTAGCTACCTAATACTGAGTGTACCTCTGGCTACCTAATACTAGGGGGCACCTCTAGCTACTTATTATTGAGGGTACCTCTGGCTACCTAATACCTGGGGGCACCTCTAGCTACTTCATACTGAGTGTACCTCTGGCTACCTAATTCTAGGGGGCACCTCTAGCTACTTATTACTGAGGGTACCTCTGGCTACCTAATACTAGGGGGCACCTCTAGCTACTTACTATTGAGGGTACCTCTGGCTACCTAATACTAGGGGGCACCTCTAGCTACTTAATACTGAGTGTACCTCTGGCTACCTAATACTAGGGGCCACCTCTAGCTACTTAATACTGAGTGTACCTCTGGATACCTAATACTAGGGGGCACCTCTAGCTACTTAATACTGAGTGTACCTCTGGCTACCTAATACTAGGGGGCACCTCTAGCTACTTAATACTGAGTGTACCTCTGGCTACCTAATACTAGGGGGCACCTCTAGCTACTTAATACTGAGTGTACCTCTGGCTACCTAATACTAGGGGGCACCTCTAGCTACTTAATACTGAGTGTACCTCTGGCTACCTAATACTAGGGGGCACCTCTAGCTACTTAATACTGAGTGTACCTCTGGCTACCTAATACTAGGGGGCACCTCTAGCTACTTATTATTGAGGGTACCTCTGGCTACCTAATACCTGGGGGCACCTCTAGCTACTTCATACTGAGTGTACCTCTGGCTACCTAATACTAGGGGGCACCTCTAGCTACTTCATACTGAGTGTACCTCTGACTACCTAATACTAGGGGGCACCTCTAGCTACTTAATACTGAGTGTACCTCTGGCTACCTAATACTAGGGGGCACCTCTAGCTACTTAATACTGAGTGTACCTCTGGCTACCTAATACTAGGGGGCACCTCTAGCTACCTAATACTGGGGGTACCTCTGGCTACCTAATACCTGGGGCACCTCTAGCTAGTTAATACTGAGTGTACCTCTGGCTACCTAATACTAGGGGGCACCTCTAGCTACTTAATACTGAGTGTACCTCTGGCTACCTAATACTAGGGGGCACCTCTAGCTACCTAATACTGGGGGTACCTCTGGCTACCTAATACTAGGGGGCACCTCTAGCTACTTAATACTGAGTGTACCTCTGGCTACCTAATACTAGGGGGCACCTCTAGCTACTTAATACTGAGTGTACCTCTGGCTACCTAATACTAGGGGGCACCTCTAGCTACTTAATACTGAGTGTACCTCTGGCTACCTAATACTAGGGGGCACCTCTAGCTACTTAATACTGAGTGTACCTCTGGCTACCTAATACTAGGGGGGCACCTCTAGCTACTTAATACTGAGTGTACCTCTGGCTACCTAATACTAGGGGGCACCTCTAGCTACTTCATACTGAGTGTACCTCTGGCTACCTAATACTAGGGGGCACCTCTAGCTACTTAATACTGAGTGTACCTCTGGCTACCTAATACTAGGGGGCACCTCTAGCTACTTATTATTGAGGGTACCTCTGGCTACCTAATACCTGGGGGCACCTCTAGCTACTTCATACTGAGTGTACCTCTGGCTACCTAATACTAGGGGGCACCTCTAGCTACTTATTACTGAGGGTACCTCTGGCTACCTAATACTAGGGGGCACCTCTAGCTACTTACTATTGAGGGTACCTCTGGCTACCTAATACTAGGGGGTACCTCTAGCTACTTATTATTGAGGGTACCTCTGGCTACCTAATACTAGGGGGCACCTCTAGCTACTTAATACTGAGTGTACCTCTGGCTACCTAATACTAGGGGGCACCTCTAGCTACTTAATACTGAGTGTACCTCTGGCTACCTAATACTAGGGGGCACCTCTAGCTACTTAATACTGAGTGTACCTCTGGCTACCTAATACTAGGGGCCACCTCTAGCTACTTATTATTGAGGGTACCTCTGGCTACCTAATACTAGGGGGCACCTCTAGCTACTTAATACTGAGTGTACCTCTGGCTACCTAATACTAGGGGGCACCTCTAGCTACTTAATACTGAGTGTACCTCTGGCTACCTAATACTAGGGGGCACCTCTAGCTACCTAATACTGAGTGTACCTCTGGCTACCTAATACTAGGGGGCACCTCTAGCTACTTATTATTGAGGGTACCTCTGGCTACCTAATACCTGGGGGCACCTCTAGCTACTTCATACTGAGTGTACCTCTGACTACCTAATACTAGGGGGCACCTCTAGCTACTTAATACTGAGAGTACCTCTGGCTACCTAATACTAAGGGGAACCTCTAGCTACTTAATACTGAGTGTACCTCTGGCTACCTAATACTAGGGGGCACCTCTCGCTACTTAATACTGAGTGTACCTCTGGCTACCTAATACTAGGGGGCACCTCTAGCTACTTAATACTGAGTGTACCTCTGGCTACCTAATACTAGGGGGCACCTCTAGCTACTTAATACTGAGTGTACCTCTGGCTACCTAATACTGGGGGGCACCTCTAGCTACTTAATACTGAGTGTACCTCTGGCTACCTAATACTAGGGGGCACCTCTAGCTACTTAATACTGAGTGTACCTCTGGCTACCTAATACTAGGGGGCACCTCTAGCTACTTATTATTGAGGGTACCTCTGGCTACCTAATACCTGGGGGCACCTCTAGCTACTTCATACTGAGTGTACCTCTGGCTACCTAATACTAGGGGGCACCTCTAGCTACTTCATACTGAGTGTACCTCTGACTACCTAATACTAGGGGGCACCTCTAGCTACTTAATACTGAGTGTACCTCTGGCTACCTAATACTAGGGGGCACCTCTAGCTACTTAATACTGAGTGTACCTCTGGCTACCTAATACTAGGGGGCACCTCTAGCTACCTAATACTGGGGGTACCTCTGGCTACCTAATACCTGGGGGCACCTCTAGCTAGTTAATACTGAGTGTACCTCTGGCTACCTAATACTAGGGGGCACCTCTAGCTACTTAATACTGAGTGTACCTCTGGCTACCTAATACTAGGGGGCACCTCTAGCTACCTAATACTGGGGGTACCTCTGGCTACCTAATACTAGGGGGCACCTCTAGCTACTTAATACTGAGTGTACCTCTGGCTACCTAATACTAGGGGGCACCTCTAGCTACTTAATACTGAGTGTACCTCTGGCTACCTAATACTAGGGGGCACCTCTAGCTACTTCATACTGAGTGTACCTCTGGCTACCTAATACTAGGGGGCACCTCTAGCTACTTAATACTGAGTGTACCTCTGGCTACCTAATACTAGGGGGCACCTCTAGCTACTTATTATTGAGGGTACCTCTGGCTACCTAATACCTGGGGGCACCTCTAGCTACTTCATACTGAGTGTACCTCTGGCTACCTAATACTAGGGGGCACCTCTAGCTACTTACTATTGAGGGTACCTCTGGCTACCTAATACTAGGGGGTACCTCTAGCTACTTATTATTGAGGGTACCTCTGGCTACCTAATACTAGGGGGCACCTCTAGCTACTTAATACTGAGTGTACCTCTGGCTACCTAATACTAGGGGGCACCTCTAGCTACTTAATACTGAGTGTACCTCTGGCTACCTAATACTAGGGGGCACCTCTAGCTACTTAATACTGAGTGTACCTCTGGCTACCTAATACTAGGGGCCACCTCTAGCTACTTATTATTGAGGGTACCTCTGGCTACCTAATACTAGGGGCCACCTCTAGCTACTTAATACTGAGTGTACCTCTGGCTACCTAATACTAGGGGCCACCTCTAGCTACTTATTATTGAGGGTACCTCTGGCTACCTAATACTAGGTGGCACCTCTAGCTACTTAATACTGAGTGTACCTCTGGCTACCTAATACTAGGGGGCACCTCTAGCTACTTAATACTGAGTGTACCTCTGGCTACCTAATACTAGGGGGCACCTCTAGCTACTTATTATTGAGGGTACCTCTTGCTACCTAATACCTGGGGGCACCTCTAGCTACTTCATACTGAGTGTACCTCTGACTACCTAATACTAGGGGGCACCTCTAGCTACTTAATACTGAGTGTACCTCTGGCTACCTAATACTAAGGGGAACCTCTAGCTACTTAATACTGAGTGTACCTCTGGCTACCTAATACTAGGGGGCACCTCTAGCTACTTATTATTGAGGGTACCTCTGGCTACCTAATACCTGGGGGCACCTCTAGCTACTTCATACTGAGTGTACCTCTGGCTACCTAATACTAGGGGGCACCTCTAGCTACTTATTACTGAGGGTACCTCTGGCTACCTAATACTAGGGGGCACCTCTAGCTACTTACTATTGAGGGTACCTCTGGCTACCTAATACTAGGGGGTACCTCTAGCTACTTATTATTGAGGGTACCTCTGGCTACCTAATACTAGGGGGCACCTCTAGCTACTTAATACTGAGTGTACCTCTGGCTACCTAATACTAGGGGGCACCTCTAGCTACTTAATACTGAGTGTACATCTGGCTACCTAATACTAGGGGGCACCTCTAGCTACTTAATACTGAGTGTACCTCTGGCTACCTAATACTAGGGGCCACCTCTAGCTACTTATTATTGAGGGTACCTCTGGCTACCTAATACTAGGTGGCACCTCTAGCTACTTAATACTGAGTGTACCTCTGGCTACCTAATACTAGGGGGCACCTCTAGCTACTTAATACTGAGTGTACCTCTGGCTACCTAATACTAGGGGGCACCTCTAGCTACTTATTATTGAGGGTACCTCTTGCTACCTAATACCTGGGGGCACCTCTAGCTACTTCATACTGAGTGTACCTCTGACTACCTAATACTAGGGGGCACCTCTAGCTACTTAATACTGAGTGTACCTCTGGCTACCTAATACTAAGGGGAACCTCTAGCTACTTAATACTGAGTGTACCTCTGGCTACCTAATACTAGGGGGCACCTCTCGCTACTTAATACTGAGTGTACCTCTGGCTACCTAATACTAGGGGGCACCTCTAGCTACTTAATACTGAGTGTACCTCTGGCTACCTAATACTAGGGGGCACCTCTAGCTACTTAATACTGAGTGTACCTCTGGCTACCTAATACTAGGGGGCACCTCTAGCTACTTATTATTGAGGGTACCTCTGGCTACCTAATACCTGGGGGCACCTCTAGCTACTTCATACTGAGTGTACCTCTGACTACCTAATACTAGGGGGCACCTCTAGCTACTTAATACTGAGTGTACCTCTGGCTACCTAATACTAGGGGGCACCTCTAGCTACCTAATACTGGGGGTACCTCTGGCTACCTAATACCTGGGGGCACCTCTAGCTAGTTAATACTGAGTGTACCTCTGGCTACCTAATACTAGGGGGCACCTCTAGCTACTTAATACTGAGTGTACCTCTGGCTACCTAATACTAGGGGGCACCTCTAGCTACCTAATACTGGGGGTACCTCTGGCTACCTAATACTAGGGGGCACCTCTAGCTACTTAATACTGAGTGTACCTCTGGCTACCTAATACTAGGGGGCACCTCTAGCTACTTATTATTGAGGGTACCTCTGGCTACCTAATACCTGGGGGCACCTCTAGCTACTTATTATTGAGGGTACCTCTGGCTACCTAATACCTGGGGGCACCTCTAGCTACTTCATACTGAGTGTACCTCTGGCTACCTAATACTAGGGGGCACCTCTAGCTACTTCATACTGAGTGTACCTCTGACTACCTAATACTAGGGGGCACCTCTAGCTACTTAATACTGAGTGTACCTCTGGCTACCTAATACTAAGGGGAACCTCTAGCTACTTAATACTGAGTGTACCTCTGGTGACCTAATACTAGGGGGCACCTCTAGCTACTTAATACTGAGTGTACCTCTGGCTACCTAATACTAGGGGGCACCTCTAGCTACTTAATACTGAGGGTACCTCTGGCTACCTAATACTAGGGGGCACCTCTAGCTAGTTAATACTGACTGTACCTCTGACTACCTAATACTAGGGGGCACCTCTAGCTACTTATTATTGAGGGTACCTCTGTCTACCTAATACTAGGGGGCACCTCTAGCTACTTATTACTGAGGGTACCTCTGCTTACCCAATATTGCAATGTTATACTAAAGGGCGCCTGTAGCTACCGATGATGGGCATGGGAAGTGACAGCTGTCAGCACACTTGCAGAGAGGTCCAGCAGGGGTTTGTAGGCCCATGGAGGGTGAAGTCTAAGCTACCAGGACATCTGTACCTATAGGCCCCTGCAATGTAAATCTTGGCCTGAGTGCAATGCATGCAGTGTGTTACCATACCACAACTTGTTACACCGCAACGCACCCACCGCACTGTGGTCTTTGCATAGGTGGTGCATTGCAGTGTGGTAAGCCACATTACAACATGTCTAGAACAATGCAATACATCACTGTGTCTGTGAACATGGCCTGATCGATGCTGATTTCCTTAGACAGGCTATGTGTACTTGCCATAAACCATGCTGCAGTCAGGGTGCTACATGCAATACATATCATTTTGGAACCGACGTTCAGCAGAGCTACACTAGTGACGCTTGTTTAACCCTCCTGGCGGTTTGCTAAAAAATCGCCAGGGGGCAGCAAATCTTTTTTTTTTTTATTTATTTTTTTTTTCATGTAGCGAGACAAAGTCTCGCTACATGATAGCCGCTGCTCAGCGGCATCCCCCCAGCCCCTCCGATCGCCTCCGGCGATCGGCGATCAGGAGATCCCATTCAAAGAATGGGATCTCCTGGAGGGCTTCCCCCGTCGCCATGGCGACGGGGCGGGATGACGTCACCGATGTCAACGACGTCGTGACGTCATAGGGGATTCCGATCCACCCCATAGAGCTGCCTGGCACTGATTGGCCAGGCAGCGCACGGGGTCTGGGGGGGGGGCGGCTGCGGCGCGACGGATAGCGGCGGATCGGCGGGTAGCGGCGGCGATCGGGCACTGCACGCAGCTAGCAAAGTGTTAGCTGCGTGCAGCAAAAAAAAAATTATGCAAATCGGCCCAGCGGGGCCTGAGCGGTGCCTTCCGGCGGCATAGCCCGAGCTCAGCTCGGGCTTACCGCCAGGAAGGTTAAAAAACAAAAGATGAAAACCTGACAGTATTTTGCCAGATAACATTGATGTGAGCAGAGATGTGACAGAAGTGACAAGTCTGCAGCTGTGAGCAGCCCCCTCCCTTCTCCTCACACAGATCCTGAGGAATAATCTTCATCATTTTACTCACACGTTCAGCGGAGTGTCCGGGGAATTCTGACACTGGAAGGCGGCTGGTAGAATCTCTGCACTTTATAAGGATAAATCTTGTGTACGGGGAGCGAAGGGGGGGAATACCCAGAGAAGAGAAGAAACTGATACAGAAGATACCGTATTTTTGAATATGAAATGTTACAGTTTGTTCAAGAGAATAAATTATTGCAGGCTTTTCTAGTTATGTTACCAAGAAAAAAAAAGAAAAATAGACATAAAGCACATTTCAAGTACACAACCCAACAATAAAGTACCAAGCAGGAATCAGTGGAAACGGTTTTGTGGTCTGACAAAAGGAGTTAACCTACCTATGTTGTCACCTCAAGCCACCGCACTGCACGCCACTCTCCATCCTCCTGACACTTCTGGTTATAAAGCTGAACTTCTGGTTATGAAGGTGGAAGTGTCAGGAAGTTAAAGTGTGGTGGCTAGCACAATTTAAGTAAGTTAACCCCTTCTGCCAAGACCACGTTTAGGCAGTTTAGCATTTCATTAAACTGTTCATGCTCATTCATAGTCCCATAGGAAAAAATACCAGCAAAGGAATTAAGGTGTTTGCATGTAGCAGCTGATTCCATTCAAAATAAAATATATTTTACTATAATTAAAATTCCATTGAAACAAATCCCCAGGGGCGTAGCAATAGGGGGTGCAGAGGTAGCGACCGCATCCGGGCCCTTGGGCAAGAGGGGCCCCAAAGGGCCCTTCCTCAACTACAGTATTAGCTATCTATTGGTCCTGTGCTCATAATAACGTCTATAGATACTTTGAATAGTAGTGATCATTAACAGGCTGTTCCCCATCCCCTTCTTGCACCTCTGACACTGCAGATTTTGGTGCGCCATATCAATTGTTTTGTATAGAGTGCTTGGGGGGCCCCAATGTAAAACTTGCATCGGGGCCCACAGCTCCTTAGCTACGCCACTGCAAATCCCCAAAGAAGAAGTGGTATTGCTCAAAATAAAAATGCAAGATGTCTAATCATGTTGTTGTTAATGTTGTGAGAACAAGTACGGTAAACCCCATACATTAAAGACACAAGAAAATATTAGTTGTGATTAAAAAAACAAAAAAACAAAAGAGGGGGGTATTTTTTTAAGGGTTATGCTTGGGGCGTACAAGCAGAAAAGGTTAGGTGTGTGTGTGTGTGTGGGGGGGGGGGGGGGGGGGGGTAGGGTGGTTAAGGGTTAGTTGTTGGGTGGATGATTAAAGTTAGGTGCGGGGGGGCTTTAAGGGTTAGGTTCTGCCGGAACCTGTTAAGGTTAGCCATCAGTAAGGGAGGGTTCTATGTTAGAGTAGTGTTAGGCTAAGTTTTAGTAAAATATTGGTATTATTTACTGAGCTTTATGTCCATAGGCTTTTGCAAAGGACTAGGGGACATGATCTGCGCATGGAGGAAAGAAGTTGTAGCCATTTATTTAGGAAAGGGTTCTTTAGTGAATAAAACGTGGAAAGCATTGCCATAGGAAGTAGTTATGGCAAATTCTATATCTGCGTTTAAAGAGGGCTTAGATGATTTTCTTGAATTGAAAGACATCTATGCCTATAAATACTAGGTAATACCCGGTGGTGTTGATCCAGGGATTTTATCTGATTGCCATCTGGAGTCTGAAAGACATTTTTTCCATTTTGAGGCTAATTGGACCATGCCTTGTAAGGGTTTTTTGCTTTCCTCTGGATCAACAGGGATATGTGAGGGAGCAGGCTGGTGTTGTACCTTCCTCTGGATCAACAGGGATATGTGAGGGAGCAGGCTGGTGTTGTACCTTCCTCTGGATCAGCAGGGATATGTGAGGGAGCAGGCTGGTGTTGTACTTTATTTTCTGGTTAAACTCGATGGACGTATGTCTTTTTTCAACCCAAATAAGTATGTAACTATGTAACTGATATTTTACTATGGTAATTTACACTTTCAAAATATAATAAAAAGTATCTATAATACTAATCACCAAGTTGGCCACTCTGTGTTTTTCTGTAAGTCCTTATGCCCTCCCACCATTGTGAGCTACCGCACCATCCAAACTTTGCACACTTCTTGGACCATATCGGTGTAGGTGTTTTGTTCTTGTTTAAATGATCCCACCCTCCATGCCCCTGGGATGGACCACTGAAGCCCCCACTTTTCCCATAGATTTTCATTGGAAAATGTTAAATAGCTGCCACTAATCCAGGTCCTAAGGTTAACTCACCAAATGTGGGTCACATATTCATGGGCTTAACCTGAAAATGTTGGTTACATTTTGTAGATTAAAAAAAACTGGGTTGGAGCCCAAAAAAAGCTAGTCAGATTTCACCCGTTGATTTCAATGGGAAAATGTAAAATGCTGACATTCTCATAGCATTAAAGCCAGACTCCCCAAACTTGGCACAGTCGGTCACTGTGTGATTGGGGTTAAAATTCAGGAAGAGTAGAGCTATTCCTAGACTGTTATTGGTAGGGTGCTCAAACTGACATAGCCCCTTCCCCAAAGCATTTGTTATTAGCCCGATATAGCCAGGATTGCTAAGCCAACCCGTGTGGGGCTCTGCCCTAGTAGCTTATACCAGCCCACATGGTCTATGATATGGGGGGCTCGGTAAAGCCCCCCACCTCTTCTGCAAAGACCTGCCCATATCATACACAACAGAGTCATCCACACTTCTATGCATTACATGTGGAGGTATCTACCTCCATGCATGTGGGAATAGGGGTAAGGAAGGATTTATGGGGGTATCTTCTAGCCCCCTTTTTATAAGAAGAATCCCAGATGTCTAACTTTTACCATTTTAATAGTTAAAGTTTTTTGTTTTTTTTTGAGTGCCTATACAGCATTAAAGATAGGATAAAGTGAGGGATACACTATAGTTTGACCAGGTCATGACTGGACAGAAATGGACGTTTAACTCTTTCAGGCAGAGTAAAAATAAAAACCCCTCAGCCTAGTATTTGTGTGCTAGGCACTGTACATACACATGTCTATCTATGTCACATGTCACCTCAGTATTCCTTTAAAGCTAGACAAGACAAGACACAGAACATTTATATCACGCTTTTCTCCTGGTGGAATCAAAGCGACAGAGCCGAGGTAGAGCAGAGATTTGAATCCAGGTCTTCTGTGTCAGAGGCAGAGCTCTTAAACATTACTCTATCCAGCCAAGATCCATATCTTATAAAGCTACATAGTTTACTTTTTTTTTGTAACACTGTTTTTTTATTCAATATCAAAAATGAAATCGGTTACAGACAGTAACATGAAGCATAAAATAGAAGTTAGGGTTCTTATGTTACATGGGTCAAACAGTTTTTGGCTTAAAAGAAGGAAAGAGAGTATATTGATGACAAGATCTTCAGTCTAAGGGTTTAGACTCGGACAATTTTCCTATGAGGAGGAGGAAAGGTCATAAGTCCATTCAGATATAGCCAACAGTCAATAAAATTCGGACCCTGTATACCATTAGTGATAGGTAAAAGAAACAGTATGTAATGAATAGCGGAGATGCCGCCGTGCGGTCTAGTGGCGGGGTGGCTATCTCCGTGTTCAGACCGGCGGTTTCCGCGCAGCAACATGTGTTTAGTTTGCCTGGGCCTTCTGGTGCACACAGATGGAGAGCTACGTGCGCGCGCTAGAAGACAGGACCTTTATGCCAGCAGGAGAGGTATCAGCTGATCGGGACGATCAGCTGATCCCAGCGGGACTCCTGATTGGCTGAGTGGCTTGGGCAGCTCTGCGAAAGCTGTGAGTATATATAGAACTTGCTTGTCAGTTGCTGGTTGTCTGCCGTTGCAAATACTAATGTGTGAGCACTCAGACCTCAGTCAGATCCTACAGTGTGTTAGAACCAGTTGGAACTGGGAATTCACACTTAGCCAGATTCCGCTCTTGAAGTTTACTGTGTTATACTTTAGATCAGTTCCAGGGTGTTGAGACCAAGGACCTCACACCCAAGCAGTGGCGTATCTAGGCAAGACAGCGCCCATGGCAAATACTAAAATTGCACCCCCCAGCCCCCCCCCCCCCCCCCCCACACACACACACACACACACACACCTACAATCAACAGCATCCTGTCTAACCTTTTTGGACAGGGTAACCCCATCATGAAATAAATGAGGCTATCCTTCTGATCCACTGCCTCTAATACTTTAAGGCAGGGAACATACTTGACTGTTTTCATATGCGTTTTCTGCACAGAAAAACTGAAAACTCATGTTAATCAAGGGGCTAGTTCACACTTAATGTGTTTTTCTTGCACAGAAAAAAAACTGACATTCTGCATGATAATTCTGCACATTTTGTCAGTTTTCTGTATCAATTACATTAGCGGTTGTGAAAAAAAGCACAAGTTTTTCTGCATAGAAACACACTTGGTGTGCAGAAAATGTATGCAGAAAAAGCTGAGTTGAAAACTGAAAAACAAGTGTGATCCCTGCCATAGACCCTAGTATGCAGATCAAATGTCTATGACACATCTGAAAAGATTAGCTGCATGCATGTTTCAGGTGTGGGATTTAGACCCTAGTGACCAGAAGGATCAGCAGGATTTCCATGCAACTGGTATTGTTTAAAAGGAAATAAATATGGCAGCCACCACTCTCATATGAATGAAAGCAATGGAACATTTGCAGTGACAATTATAACATAATAAAAGTCTGACAACCTATTAAATATCAGTAGTACTGAGCTAGAAATATAATGCATTCTAACAACTGAGGTACACTGTACAAGAGAGAGGGTGTTAAATCTGGCCACAGTGATGCCAGCAGGCAGCGTAATGGTTAAAGTGCAGAGAGTGTCATAAATAAAAGTAAGTAAACAGCACTCTGAGATAAGGCTGAGGAATGTGTGAATGACAGAGCTGAATGGATGTGAAATCTTGTAACCTCCAGACCAGAAGCTTCTGCTGCTATCTCCGGGGACTGAGACATGATCTCTTATTAGGGAGTGAGGGAAAACTTCGGTGTTCACCTCTCAATAGCTTGTAATGTAAATATATATGACAAAGGCTGAGAAGGGCAGGCTGCTGGGTGATTGTTATTCCCTTAGACTCAGGAATGCTGTCAGCAGCTCTGTGCCCCCCTGATGATTGAAGAGGGAGGTCGCCTGGGGCACGTGTCATATCTGCATCCCTCCAGATACGCGTCTGCACCCAAGTATAGGATTACTGTGTCATTACTGTGTTATACTTTAGACCAGTTCCGGGGTGTTGAGACCAAGGACCTCACACCTGAGTATAGGATTACTGTGTCATTACTGTGTTATACTTTTGACCAGTTCCCAGGTGTTGAGACCAAGGACCTCACACCCTAGCATAGGATACTGTGTTATACTTTAGACTAGTTTCCAGGTGTCAAGACCAAGGACCTCACACCTCAGACTAGGATTGTGCTTATTGATATTTGTTATGACCTCTGGCTCTGTTGACCTCTCTCTTGCTTTCTGATTCGGTACCTCTGCCCATCTGTCTACCAGTTGCCAACCTTGCCTGTACCCGGTTACCGAATCAGTCTTCTGTCTCTGTACCTTATCTGCTTGTCTGGCTTATTCTGGCTGTCACTCATCCCTCGAGTGATCAGTCTGACTGTACAACTCGTGACACTAACCCTCCAGGTGTCAATTAGCTGCAAGGGCTTCCTGCTCCTCAGGAAGTCCTTCCTGCAGTTCAGTCAGGGGCCTCTTCCCCATAGGAGTCCACTGGCTGCAGTATAGTCTGATTCCCAATCCATCAGGGAATCCTTGGCTGCAGTACAGTCTGTCTCTCCTCCACTTCAGGAGGTCAGCTTGAGTACAGCCAGTGGCCACCTGCACCTCAGGGGTCCACTGGCTGCAGTAGAGTCTGTATCTCCCGCTCCTCGGGAGGTAACCTTTCTTACTGTTGCACCAAACACTTTACCACATTAGGTGTCCTGTGGTTAGCTATACTGGTATTATTGGTGATTCTGCAGATCACGCATAATCAAGGTATAACGTCTGCATTATTGGTGATACTGCAGATCACCAATAATCAGAAATCCTCTGTGTGCTGAAACCAATCGTTACAGAACGGCAGACCCAAAAAACAATATGGATGCACTCCACAGCCGAATTGATGGACTAACCACCTCGGTGGAGAATTTCATCAGGGTGTTGGATGGCCAACAGACCCAGATCACCGCTTTGTCTTGGTCCATACAAGTCCTCCAAACGGCTGTGAATGCAGTGCGATCCCCTCCAGTTATAGACTTGCGAATGTCTGTACCCGAAAATTTTTCTGGGCATAGATCTGACTTTCAGAACTTTAAAAATCAAGTATTGTCTTATTTTGAG
Organism: Hyperolius riggenbachi; assembly: GCF_040937935.1. NCBI lineage: Eukaryota > Metazoa > Chordata > Amphibia > Anura > Hyperoliidae > Hyperolius > Hyperolius riggenbachi. Next base: position 16,942,533 of record NC_090649.1, on the reverse strand, counting down.
TTAAGACCTAATTTGTTGGGAACTGAGAATCACATTTATAAAGACCAGGGGATTCGGGGATTCAGGGGATTATCAAACATGGGCATATAGCCTCCATGCAGGGCATGATGCTTTGTCATCAGTTCAGGAATTCTTTAAGGCTATGGCCATAATATATGATGATCCGGACATTGCTTCCACCGCTGAGCAGAAGCTTAAAACTTTGCGTCAGGGTAAAGATCCGGTAGAAGTTTACGCAGCTGAGTTCAGGAAGTGGGCTGTGTCAGCTAGGTGGGGGACATTTGCACTGTTAGACTGCTTTTTATCAGGTTTATCAGATGCAGTTTCTGATTTGATGTTGGGACATCCTGAACCTAAATCCATTGATGAGGCAATCTCTTTAGCAGTACGGGTCGATCGCCATTTACGCTATCAAAAACAGACCCAGGGTAAGAATACTGTAAGATATGTCTCCTACGCCTCTCCTCCACCTGGGTCGCCTCCGCCTGAGCCAATGCAAACTGGACATTCAAGATTGACACAGGTGGAAAAGAATCGCAGGAAAACAGAAAAGATCTGTTTGTACTGTGCAGAGGAGGGTCATAAGGTACAGAATTGTCCTAAAAAGTCAGGAAACGCTGCCGCCTAGGTGTAGTCAGAGGTAATACCCTAGGCGCGCAGTCATTACCTCTAAACGATAATCGTCTGCTCCTTCCCTGTTCTGTCACTTGGGAGGGTCAGACTGTTCCCACTGAAGCTTTTATAGACTCTGGTTCAGCGGCTACCTTTATAGATTATGAGTTTGCAAAAAATTTGGGGATTCCCTTGCTCCCGTTAGACCAACAGCTTTTGGTCACTGCAGTAGATGACTCTCCTCTGCAAAGTAGACAACCCCTTTCTCGGACCCCTGAGTTGGTGTGTAATGTTGGGGTGCTACACAAAGAGTTTACAATTTCTGGTCCTGCGTATGACAACCTCCCCCATTATTCTTGGCATGCCATGGTTACAACTTCACTCCCCTCAGATGACTGGGCTTCAGGTCAGTTAAAGAGCTGGTCTACCCACTGTCATCATCACTGTTTAGCGAAAGTAACCGTAGGAAACACCAAGATTCAGGTTAAAGGTGTGCCAACTCAGTACGCAGAATTTGCTGATGTGTTCTGTCCTAAATCGGCAGATAAACTTCCCCCTAACCGTACCTTTGATTGTCCCATTGATTTAAGATCTGGTTGTATGCCTCCAAGGGGTCACCTCTATAATCTATCTGGACCTGAGAAAGTAGCAATGCAGGAGTACATCAAAGAGAACTTGGCCAAGGGTTTCATCCATCCCTCTCATTCTCCAGCAGGAGCAGGATTCTTTTTTGTAAAAAAAAAAAGATGGAGGCCTTCGTCCCTGCATTGATTATCGAGGCTTGAACAAAATACAGTGAAAAATCGTTATCCGTTGCCCCTGATTGACGATTTGTTCACTCAGGTTACCAATGCCAAGATTTTCTCTAAACTGGATTTAAGGGGCGCATACAACCTAGTTCGAATTAGAGATGGTGACGAATGGAAGACGGCCTTCAACACACCCGACGGGCACTACGAATATCTGGTGATGCCCTTCGGGTTGTGTAACGCTCCTGCCGTCTTCCAGGAGTTAATTAATGAGGTATTCAGAGAGGTGTTGGGGAAGTTCGTCTTAGTATATCTGGATGACATACCGATCTTCTCTTCCAATCTGTTGGAACATCGAAAACATGTCAAGTTTGTGTTAAAGAAATTAAGACAGAATTCACTTTATGCTAAACTGGAAAAATGCCTCTTCGAGGTAACCTCCGTTGCCTTCTTGGGGTACATTATCTCTACGTCTGGCCTCTCCATGGATCCAGGGAAAGTCTCTGCTCTTTTGGAGTGACCTCAGCCTGTGGGATTGAAGGCACTCCAAAGATTTTTGGGCTTTGCCAACTACTACAGGAGATTTATCAAGGGGTACTCCTCAGTGGTCTCACCTCTCACCAGTCTCACCAAGAAGGGTGCTGATACTTACCACTGGTCAGCAGAGGCACATTCTGCTTTCTCTACTCTGAAAAAAACTGTTTTGTACTGCACCCATTTTAAGACATGTGGAGGTCATCTTCCCCTTTATTGTGGAGGTCGATGCCTCGGAGGTTGGGGTGGGGGCTGTATTGTCTCAGCGCTCTGGTTTGCAGGGCAAACTTCACCCATGCGCTTTCTTTTCCCGTAGATTTTCACCCGCAGAGAAAAACTACGATATTGGCAACCGAGACCTTTTGGCTATTAAATTAACTTTTAAAGAGTGGCGACATTGGCTAGAAGGGGCAGAGCATACTATCACAGTTTATACAGATCATAAAAACCTGGAGTACATAGAGGGCGCCAAGAGACTTAGTCCTCATCAGGCCCGGTAGTCTTTGTTCTTTTCAAGATTCAGATTTGTTATAACGTATACCCCAGGTAGCAAAAACATCAAAGCTGACGCCTTGTCCAGGTGTTTCGAGCCCGAGACAGTACAGCCCTCAGCCCCTGAGACCATTCTACCTCAGAGGATAGTCCTGGCAGCTACTGAGACCTGGAAAGATTGGACAGTCACTCTGAGTCCTTACCAACAGGATGTTCCAGAGGGGAAGCCCAAGGGGGTGATGTTTGTACCACTACCTTTTCGTTTTACATCTGTTTCATTCCCATAAGAATGCAGGTCATCCCAGGGCCACCAGAACTCAGGATTTGTTGGCCAGATGAGCTTGGTGGCCTACATTAGCAACAGATTGTAAGGAGTTTGTGAGGGAATGTGCAGTATGTGCTAGAAGTAAGCCCTCTCGCCAGGCACCTGTGGGTACTTTACAATCCTTACCAGTGCCAAGTGAGCCATGGACTCATCTGTCCATGGATTTTGTAGGAGAACTCCCCAGGTCTGAGGGCAAAACAGTCATTTGGGTGGTAGTGGATAGATTCAGTAAGATGGCCCATTTTGTTCCATTAAAAGGACTCTCCTCGGCCCAGGAGTTGGCTGATCTCTTCATCCAGCACGTTTTCCGGCTGCATGGCATTCCGGAGAATGTGGTGTCAGATCGGGGAGTCCAATTTGTATCATAGTTTTGGAAAGCCTTTTGCCATCAGCTGGATATTGACCTGGCATTTTCATCAGGCTACCACCCACAGACCAATGGCCAGACCGAGAGAGTTAACCAGTCCCTGGAGCAATTCCTCAGATGTTATGTCGCAGATGCTCAGTCCGATTGGGTAAAATTTTTACCATTTGCGGAATTTGCGCACAACAATCTGAAGAGTTCCTCTTCAGGATTTTCCCCATTTCAGGTAGTTTTGGGAAGATCACCCAAGTTTGCCCCGTTGCCTGTGGCGTCTACACCATTCCCAGCCTTGGAGGATTGGCAGAGAGCATTGAGGGAGATTTGGGGAATGGTTAAGAGGAACTTGGGGAAAGCTTTCCAGACCCAGAAGAAACAGGCAGATAAAAGGCGGTCTGTAGAATGGAAGTTTTCTCCGGGAGACATGGTATGGGTATCCACTCGGCATTTGGCTTTGAAGCAACCGTCACCCAAACTGGGATCTAGATTCATAAGACCATTACCAGTGACCAGAAAGATTAATAATGTCACTTATGCGATTGATCTCCCAGCCAGTATGAGAGGTGTGAGATCAATCCATGTGTCTCTGTTGAAGCCGGCAGTGCACGTGGATTCCTCCCCCCCCCCCCCGCCCCTGTGATGGTTGATGACCTACCTGAATATGAGATCGAAAAGATTCTGGACTCTCGCTTAGTGCAAAATTCTGTGCAGTATCTGGTCCACTGGAAAGGATATGGTGTGGAGGAAAGAACTTGGGTGCCGGATTGTCGCATGCATGCGGAAGAATTAAAGAAAGAATTTCATGACTCACATCCTGGGAAGCCGGGTGGGAAGTGTCCTGAGTCCACTCCTCAGGGGGGGTACTGTAATGAATAGCGGAGATGCCGCCACGCAGTCTAGTGGCGGGGCGGCTATCTCCGCGTTCAGGCTGGCGGTTTCCGCGCAGCAACATGTGTCTAGTTTGCCTGGGCCTTCTAGTGCACACAGATGGAGAGCTACGCGCGCGCGCACCAGAAGACAGGACCTTTATGCCAGCAGGAGAGGTATCAGCTGATCGGGACGATCAGCTGATCCCAGCGGGACTCCTGATTTGCTGAGTGACTTGGGCGGCGCTGTAACATATGCTTTAATCATAATAAACCATTAATTATATAATAATAAGAAAGGATGAAAGTGTTTTAAAGACCTAAGGTAAGGTCTATATCAGTACCCTATTTTCCGGACCATAAGATGCACTTTTTCTCCCTCAAAAGTGGGGGGGAAAAGCATGTGTGTCTTATGGTCTGAATGTAACAATTGGGACCAGCACCAGGGACCTACACACATACAGCGGTCAGACACGCTAACCCCTGCCGCCCACCGCACCAATGCGCCAGTGTATCACTCACTTTAATGGTAATCTCCAGGTGGCCTCTGCATCCATATTCATCTATTCATCCTTCAGATGCCAGCAAATCTTGTGGGGGGCGCTGTCAACCATGGCCGCTGCAGCGGCACGACATGCTGACCCCTGCCGTCACTCTTCCTCCTGGCCTGGTCCGCGTACAGCAGTGTCTATGTGGGCATTCCAGTAAGCCTGCTCCGCCAAAGGGCTGCCTCGCTCTTCCTCAAATGTCCATTTTGACTCGCTGCCAGTCATGGTCAGACACGCTGACCTATAAGCCGCCCACCACACCAGCGTGATCGCTCACTGTTCCTCCCGGCTTTTGCCTCCATTTGTCCCTATCAGACGCCGCCAGCCAATCAGTAGGGGGCCGATGGTCTTGAGGGCGGGAGCAGGCTCTGCCATTCTGGCCAATCACTGCACTCGCTGAGATCAGCGAGTGCATTGATTGACAGCACCCCTACAAGATTTGCTGGCATCTGAAGGATGAATATGGACGTGGAGGCCACCTGGAGATTACCATTAAAGTGAGTGACACACTGGCACATAGTTGTGGCGAGTGATTGGCCGGCAGGCATCTGAAGGGGGCCATGGGAGATGCAGCAAAAGGCCACAGGACAGAATATCCACAGGACAGAGAGGGGGACACAGGACAGAAAAAGGGGGACACAGGACGAAAGCAGGAAGGACATGGGGCCACAGGAAGGACATGGAAGGACTGAGGAGGACAAGGAGGGACACAAAAGGCACAAGAGGTACAAAGGAGACATAATAATTTGGGGGAATTGGGGTAAAAGGTCTATAAGACGCCCCTGTGCCATAGACACAGATTTTTGTCCACAAAACCTAGGTGCGTCTTATGGTCCGGAGCGTCTTATGGTCTGAAAAATACGGGTAGGTCTCATTAGTAGGGAAAAGTATAGAAAAGAGAGTAGAGAAGATCTGGATCGAAAATCGAGATGAGAGGGGTCACAATGCTCAGAATCCTAGCATGGATAATAGAGAAAATGTATTATCTAAAAATTAGAAAGGGCAAGAATCCTGAAACACTTATACAAAAGCCCAGACATTTGCTTTAATAGTATCTGGGTGTCTTGACAGTTCTAGAGTATCTGAGATACTTCATGCTCAGGTCAGTTAAAATGAGAGGTTGGGAGGATCAGGGATATAATCGGAGATATATTGAGACCAAGGATCCCAAGTCTTTTGGAAATTATGTTCTGTATTTCTCAAAGAGGCTGTCATTTGTTCCATAGAATTAGTCCATTTTATTTTATTGATTATCTCAGAAGTAGTAGGAAGAGCTATCAATTTCCATGCTGAGGCTATAGATAACCTGGTAGCTTTCAGACTATGGGCGATTAAGCGCTTTGTGGGAGAATTAATCCCCTTAATCGGCTTGCCTAGCAACATAATCAATGGATCTAGAGGAATCGAGACACCCGTTATTAATAAGATCATTGTCTGAACTTCTGTCCACATAGGTAGTAAGAGAGGACAATAACAGAATAAATGTTCCAGAGATCCTTTATGGCCACAGCCTCTCCAGCAAGTGTCTGGAATGTTAGGGCATATTTTGGAGAGTACCTATGGTGTTAAATACCATCAAAAGATTATTTTATAAATATTTTCCTTGATTTGGGTGCACATAGAGGAGTGTTTGGCATTTTCCCAGGTTTCTTCCCAATACTTATATTCATAGAGAGAGCAGAGTTCCATTTCATCATATATGGATGGGATGGTATTAATGTACTGGATTTAGTATGAAGAAGGGAATAAATCTGAGAATTAAGTCCTTTTTGGTGGCCTCTGTGGGCACATATTTGTTCAAATGTGGTACGTGAAGATAAAGATGTGGTCTTGTCTGTATAACTATGTAGAAAGTGAGAGATTTGATTATATTCCATGAGGATTTGTCGGGTGAAGTTATTTTTTTCTTTTAAGGCTGATCTGGTGATAAGTTTACCTGTGGAAAAGTCAGTCCAATGGCTTAAGTTGAAATAACCGAGGGAATACCAGCGAGACATAAAGGCACTAGAGGTTCCCAGCAGGAAAGCAGGATTTCCTAGTATAGGATATAATGGAGAAAGGTGTGTTCTCAAGCCTGAGGAGTTTGCGATGGATTTCCAGAGGCGGAGAGTAAATTATATGGTTGGTAATACGTGGGGATTGGCTAATTTCTGAGGCGTTTTTGCCCATAGCAGGGAGGCTAGAGATATTGGGTAGACGTCCTTAGCTTCTATTAATCGCCATTTCGTAAATAGCGTCATGTCAGACAACTCTGTTAGTTGTCGAAGATGAGCAGCTTGGTAATATAGTTTTAGATGGGGGAAACCTAACCCTCCTTGTTCTCTGGGTGACAAGAGAACAGATCTCAGGACTCTGGGACGTTTGTGATTCCAGACAAATTTAAAAAATTCAGATTGCAGTTTAGAGAGTTGAGATGCAGGAACTTGAATTAGAAGGGTCTCAAATAAGTAAAGCAAGCGGGATAGGATAATAATTTTTAAAGAGTATATTCTGCCTATCCATGAGATTATTATTATTATTATTATTATTATTATTTTTTTTTATTTATATAGCGCCAACATCTTCCGTAGCGCTGTACATAGTACAAACAAATAATGGGAAACAAATATACATAAGAAATACAAGACACTGTACAGTCATGACATTGAATATAATAAATACAGATACATACATAGTTGATATGTAGTTGGTACATGTACATATGTTAAAATTACAGCAGTATGAGAAACACTAGGAGGAGGTCCCTGCCCTTGCGAGCTTACAATCTAGAGGGTAGTGGGGAGGAAACAAAGGGGAAGGAAACACCAGGATTAGTGGGTGAGCCAGTGTGCCTTCAGTGCTGCCTATAGCAAATTATAGGCTTTTCTGAACAGGTGTGTTTTCAGAGTACGTTTGAAGGTTTCCAGACTCGTGGCATGACGAACCGGCTGAGGGAGAGAGTTCCAAAGGAGAGGGACCGCCCGTGAGAAGTCTTGGATGCGAGAGTGAGAGGAGGTGACTAGGCTGGAGGACAAAAGGGTCTCCTGTGAGGAACGGAGGGTCCGAGTGGGGAGGTATCTGGAGATTAAAGAGGAAATGTATGGAGGCGACAGCTTGTGTAGAGCTTTGTATGCAAGTGTGAGAAGTTTAAACTGGATCCTTTGGGCAACTGGTAACCAGTGGAGGGATTGGCAGAGAGGGGCTGCCTCAGAGGATCTAGAAGAGAGGTGGATGAGACGGGCCGCAGAGTTTAGTAGGGATTGGAGAGGTGCCAGTCTGCTTTTTGGTAGACCACAGAGTAGGGTGTTGCAGTAGTCAAGACGGGAGATGATTAGGGCATGCACAAGCATTTTAGTTGCTTCTTGTGAAAGGAAGGGACGGATTCTGGAAATGTTTTTGAGATGGAAGTAGCAGGAGGTAGTTAAAGTGTTAATATGTGGTTTAAAGGAGAGCTCAGAGTCCAGAGTTACCCCTAGGCAACGAGCTTTGGGGGTTGATGCTATTGGGGTGTTCTCTACATTGATTGTGACAATGGGAGGTGGAACAGAGAGTGAAGGTGGAAATATCACAATCTCCGTTTTGCTCATATTGAGTTTAAGGAAGCGGGATGACATAAATGTAGATACAGCGGATAGACATTTGGGGACTTTTGATAGTAGTGTGGAGAGGTCTGGGGCAGAACAATACATTTGGGTGTCATCAGCATAGAGGTGGTATTGAAACCCAAAAGAGCTTATTATCTGTCCCAGGCCATGGGTGTAAATGGAAAAGAGGAGGGGTCCAAGGACGGACCCTTGTCACTGGCGAACTTAGGGGGCTATTCCGGGTGTCTGGAACCTCCCCCCTGCACTGAGCTGTGTATTCAGCCAGGGAAGCCCGCATAATATAAACAGCCTCATTCTCCCTCCCTTCTTACTTCTGGTGCCTCCCTCCAGCTAATAGAATGAGAGAGGCAGCCCAGCTTCCCTCACAAGAAGATGCAGCCTGCAGTGAGAGAATGTTGATTATGGAGTCCTGGACTCTCCACAGCACAGAAGTGTCAGACATGATGAAATTAGAGTGCAGGCAAGCTGGTAAATATGCACAGCATGATGCAGAGCTTGCCTGGACTCAGGGTCTGTGGGCAAACATCTGTCTGGTCTCTCCCCATTGTTATAATGACTGCATGTGTGGGTAAGGTGTTTAACAAGCTGAAAAGTTTTTGACAGTCCCTAGACTCCAGGAGGGCTTCTTTCTGACTTGTGTGAGAGACTGACAGGGACAGGAGTCCGATTACAGGCAAGTAGCCTGTCTGATGTGGGACAGCAATACAGATAAGTTCTCTGCTCCATCTCAGGCTATTCTCAATTTCTCCACTCCTCTCTCTGGGCTAGTGCAACGCCAAAATGACAATAGCAATCGCTAGCAATTTGTGAGTGTGATTTTGTGAAGTGATTTTCAGAGCGATTTTTGAATGAATTGCTCAAAAACATGCTACATGCAGTATACCTGCGATTTTGAAAAAATCACAACGCTGCTGTGAGAACACCCTCATAGGGTAACATTAGCCAAGCGCTTTTCAAATCACTGTTGATTTGAAAAATGCTCAGAAGCACTCTTGGTGTGCACCAGCCCTCCCTCATTCACCTTTGTTTCCCTCTTCCCCTAGTGCTGGGTATTTGTGTCTTCTTGTCATACAGGAAAGCTAAATAAAAGTGCAATCCTGGTGAGGCAAAATATTATTATTTAGTATTTATATAGCGCCGCCATCTTCCGCAGATGCATATATCCCTGCATCATATGGGTATCGCTTGCGCTATGTGACACTATGTAGCATATTCCACTGAATTGTCCAAACTAAGACTATCTCCTGTTCCTCTCTTGGGGAGTTGTTCCAGCGCTGTACCCTGTTCAAATTTGCTGCTACCAGAATCCCTCAGAAACACTCGTGTCCTTGAGTACTTCCAAAGATAGGCAGCTCCGTAATACGCCAGCGCACTTTTGTGCATGGGCAGTATGGAGCCACCTGTATTCGGAAGCACTCGGGGACATACGTGCTTCTGGACCTTTTAGGACCCCCCCCCCCCCCCGTAAAAATCCTGCGTTTGCCCCTGCTTGTGGTACTCCCACAGACAGTGGGCGTGGAGAGGAGTTGGTATTGGCATAGGAGACCGTGAAAGAACGTCCAGACAGGTAAGAGTTGAGCCAGGAGTGTGCTAGGCCCTTGATTCCCAGTGTTGAGAGGGTCTGGAGAAGCAGGGTATGATCAACAGTGTCGAAGGCAGAGGACAGATCTAGGAGTATTAGTACCGAAAATCTGCCTTTGGCTTTAGCAACTAGGAGGTCATTGGCAACCTTAGTGAGAACGGTTTCCGTAGAGTGTTGAGGGCGGAAGCCAGACTGGAAGGGGTCCAACAGGGAATTAGCAGAGAGAAAGTTAGACAACTCTGTGTAAATGTGGCGTTCCAGCAGTTTGGAGGCAAAGGGAAGGAGAGAGACTGGGCGGTAATTAGAAAGGGCAGTAGAGTCTAAAGAGGGTTTTTTGATTAGTGGTGTTATGATAGCTTGTTTAAATGAAGAAGGGAAAATGCCAGTTGAGATGGAAAGGTTAAACAGTGTTGTTAAAGCAGGAATGAGGGGGGAGGAGAGCTGGGGGATAAGATGAGAGGGAATAGGGTCTGAGGCGCATGTAGTAAGATGAGCTTTAGAGATTAGTGAAGAAAGACGCTGTTCAGTTAAGGCTGAGAAGATTGTTAGCAGGGAGGGGGTTTGAGTGGGTGAGTGGTTATGTGGAGAGGGATAGTTAATAGTAGTGTTGGGCGAACAGTGTTCGCCACTGTTCGGGTTCTGCAGAACATCACCCTGTTCGGGTGATGTTCGAGTTCGGCCGAACACCTGGTGGTGTTCGGCCAAACTGTTCAGGGTTCGCCGAACTGCTGAATGCATGGCCGAACAGGGCCCCTGTTCGGCCGAACAGGGCCCTGTTCGGCCGAATACTGCCCCCCATGGGGTCGCAGGCATAAGGGGGGAGCATGCCCCGATCGCGGGGGGGGGTCGGAAATTCCCCCCACCCCCTCCGCTAGCGCTCCCCCCTCTGCCCGCTTCCCCATACAAAAAGTTTAAAGCAAGTTCAATAGTACCTGGTGGCACTGGCTGGCAGTGGAGTGAGGAGGAGGAGGAGTCCGAGTAGCAGAGTGACGTTGAGGCCGGGCAGCGGGCGGTTCAGCGCTAGTACCCTTGTGGTACTTCCGCCCTTTCTCTGACCTCACGTCCTCGTATGCGTCATCACGCAGAGGACGTGAGGTCAGAGAAAGGGCGGAAGTACCACAAGGGTACTAGCGCTGAACCGCCCGCTGCCCGGCCTCAACGTCACTCTGCTACTCGGACTCCTCCTCCTCCTCACTCCACTGCCAGCCAGTGCCACCAGCCCAGGTACTATTGAACTTGCTGTAAACTTTTTTTATGGGGAAGCGGGCGGAGGGGGGAGCGCTAGCGGAGGGGGTGGGGGGAATTTCCGACCCCCCCCGCGACCGGGGCATGCTCCCCCCTTATGCCTGCGACCCCATAGGGCCCCCAAAATGGGCATGTTCGGGGGTCCCATTGACTCCCATTGAGTTCGGCGTTCGGGCCGAACATGCCGAACATCTGGCCCATGTTCGGCCTGTTCGGCCCGAACCCGAACATCCAGGTGTTCGCCCAACACTAGTTAATAGTAGGGGAGCTGCCAGGAGGAGAGGAAAAAGGAAGAGGTGATTGGACCGGTGAAGAGGGTTGCTTTTGAAAGCTGTTCTGTAGCGTTTCAATTTTGCTCACAAAATATGCTGCAAAGTCTTCTGCAGACAAGCTTGTGGTTGTAGGGGGAGGCGGGGGGTGGAGAAGAGAGTTGAAGGTGTTAAAAAGTTGTTTAGGGTTATGGGATTGTGAAGAAATAAGTGTAGAGAAGTATGACTGCTTTGCAAGTGAGAGAGCGTCCCTGAGCTGGAGCAGCGTGTTTTTATAGTGGGCGAAGTCATCTGCATTGGAGCTTTTCCTCCACTGCCGTTCTGCTGCCCTGGACTGTCTTTTCAGTTGTTTGATGGGTTCAGTCAGCCAGGGCTGTCTGTTGATGCGGCGGGGGCTGAAGTTGGTGAGAGGGGCGGCTGTGTTCATGGCAGCAGAGACTGTGGTGGAGTAGTAGATGGATGCTGACTCGGGGTCAGTGTAGGATGACAGGGAGACCAGGGGTTTTAGAGAATCAGCTAGGGAGCAGAGGTCGAGGTTGCGATAATTCCTGCATAAGCGTGATGGCTGCACTACAGTAGCTGGAGGAGGCAGGGAGGGGCTGATTGTAAACGTTATGAGATTGTGATCTGAAAGGGGGAATAAAGAGTTATTAAATGTGGAAACGGGACAGAGCCGGGTAAAAACTAGGTCCAAAGTGTGGCCATCTTTGTGGGTGGAGGTTGAGGACCATTGGGAGAGGTCATAGGATGAGGTGAGTGAGAGGAATTTTGTGGTAGTGGAACAGTTAGTGTCTATGGGGATGTTAAAGTCCCCAATGATGATGGAAGGAATGTCAGTGGATAGAAAGTGGAGAAGCCATGTTGAAAAGTGGTCAATGAAGGTGGAGGCTGGTCCAGGAGGATGGTAGATGACAGCAACCTGGAAATGGTGAGGGGAGTAGATGCGGACAGCATGAGCCTCAAAGGAAGAGAAAGCATGAGAAGGTGCAGGTGCAAGCAGTGTAAAGGAGCAGTGTTCGGAAAGAAGAATTCCCACCCCACCCCCATGTTTGTCACCCGATCTAGGTGTGTGGCTAAACTTGAGGCCACCGTATGAAAGGGCAGCTGGAGACACAGTATCAGATGGGGTTAGCCATGTCTCAGTAAGCCCCAGGAAGGTGAAAGCATTAGTGATGAACAGATCATGGATGTGGGCTAGTTTGTTGACTACAGAGCGTGCATTCCAGAGAGCCCCAGATATGGGAGGGGGAGAGCTGGGAAGGCAAGGAATGGTGATCAGGTTACATCGGTTAATATGTGCGGAGGAGTGAGGATGGTCAGTGCGGGATGTGGTATTTACCAGAGTGCAGTGCGGTCTGGGAGAGGGTCCTGGATTGGGTGATATGTCCCCAGCAGCAAGTAGGAGTAGTAGGCAGAGATAAGAGAGGTGAGGATGTGATTTGTATGTGACAGAGGGCTGTTTGAGAGATGTGGAGGAAGGTATGTGTGATTTGAGAAATAAGAAGAGTTCATGAGTAGAGAGGAGAGAGGATGGTAGGAGAGAGGGAGCAATGTAGATGTTATTGCTGGCGGCGGGAGGGGTGAGTGATGTAGGTATTTTAAGTAGTGGGGCTGACAGAATAATGGCTGTAAAAATGCTAATAAACATTTTGCAAGTTGGTGTGTGTATAATTAGGGAAAATAAGTGTCAGAGTTAAAGAGTGCAGGGTAGTTTGTGTGATATTATCAGGTGTATGTTGATGGTTAAAATCAGGGTAGTTCAGGGATTGATAAACATGAGCTGATGGTGGAAGTCAGGGAAACCAAAGAGAAAAGATCATACCAGTGTTAGATCAGCAGATGAGCAGCCATGGAGAGTTTTGTGTTTGTTCTCATCTGGTCTCTTCTGGTTTAATTCTGGGCTAATTCGGGGTGTCTTACACACCCTTAAAGATATGCCCTTTAAGATTATGCCCTGCTGACCAAAAGGTCTGATGACCTTTGAGATCTACTAATATAGGCCCTAACTGAGTTTGGAGTTAATAGGCAGAATGATATCAGGTGTGAGTTGGCTGGCCAATTTGTCTCACAGGGGCAGGGCTAGTCAAACATATGCAAAGGCTCGATTGAATAGGTAAGAAGTAGCAGGAAGTGGCCTAAGTTAATTATGCATACCATTTAAGATAGAGAAATTAGCAATGCAGGATTCAAGGAGCAGATCAATCAGTCAGGAAATATTGCATAGAGTCAAATGCATACCTGTAAGAAAGAATATCGCGATGTCAGTACAGATGGATAAGTAGATCTTCAAGTACAGTATATATTAAATAATTCTGGGCTAATTCGGGGTGTCTTATACACCCTTAAAGATATGCCCTTTAAGATTATGCCCTGCTGACCAAAAGGTCTGATGACCTTTGAGATCTACTAATATAGGCCCTAACTGAGTTTGGAGTTAATAGGCAGAAAGATTTTGAGATTTTGTATGCTGTCCATTTATGTAAATCTTGTAGGATTTTATGAATAAGAGATGGAAAGTTATGTTTATAGATGGTAGAGTATGAGGTTCTTAGATGGATCCCGAGATATTTTATTGTCTGTGTTCTCCAATTATATGGGTAGTGTGATTTTAGTGAGATCAGTAAATGGGGTGGAATTTTAATTGGGAGGGCTTCTGTTTTATCTTTATTTAGTTTGAAACCAGACATGGATTCATAATTTTTGATAAGGGAGTGAAGGACTGGTAGTGAAGTTATTGGTTGAGTGATTGTGACTAGTATGTCATCTGTAAATAGAGATATTTTATGTTCTAGACTGCGAAGTTATACTCCTCGAATATCTGGATTGAGTCTGATAGCACAGGCTAGAGGTTCTATGCTTATGGCAAAGAGAACGGGAGACAAGGGACATCCTTGCCTGGGGAAGTGTAAGGAAACGCGGAAATGCCGCCGTCTCTCAAGGTGAGGCGGCTGTTTCCGCGTCCAGCATGGCGTCACAACGCGGAAAAAACGCTGCATGCCGCATAGGCAGTGCGGCGGAATCCGCATCAGAGGCGGCCCCCGCACTAGATACATTGCATGACAGTACTGGTGTGGCTGGGACTGATAGTCCACCAAGATTCAGACTTACACGCGCGCGAGCAGAAAGGCAGAGTTTAAATAGCAGTTAGAAGGGTGTCGGCTGACCAGCTGGGTCAGCTGACAAATTCCACTGCTCTCATTGGACCAGCAATTAGGGAGGTCCTGGAAAGGTCCTAGAGTATATATACTGCTGGTTGTTCACTTGCTCTTTGTCTGGCGTGCGATCACACATGTGGGAGCACCCAGATCCGTAGTCAGATCCGCAAGTGTGCCGGGACCAGCTGGAGCTGTAATCCTACACTTAGCTAGATTCTGTTGATAGCTAAAGTACTAGTTTGATTGTGATTATCTGTTATGACTTTTGCCTGCCTTGACTACCCTTCTGAACTCTGATCTTGTACCTCGATATTTCTGATACTCTGTTGCCGAGCCCCGGCTCGTTCCTTGACTCTGCTTCTGCCTCCTGATTTTTTACCCCGATATATCTGATACCCCGTTGCTGAACCCTGCCTGTACTTTGACTCCACCTTTGCCTCCTGATCTTGTACTTTATCTGTCCGTGTGTGTACGACCTGGCTTATCCGACCTCGAGAACCGACCTTACCGTTGGAGGCGGTTCCTCGCTCTGTTAGCGACAATTCTCCTGAGGGTCACTTTCAGACATCCTTCCTACTGTCAGTCTGACTCCTCCCGTCTTGGAGAGCTCAGGTCTGCGGAAGGAATCTGTGCAGTACTCCTTGCTGCACTGAGGCCTAGTCCTCAAAGTGATACTGTTACACCAAACACTACACTCTACTCAGGTGAACAGAGGTTAGTTTGTATATCAGATTATCGGTGAGACTGCAGATCACTTATAATCTGGTATATATCTGTATTTCCGGTGACACTGCAGATCACCGGTAATCAGATACTCTCTGCGCCCACCGATCGTTACAGAACGCCAGACCCAAATACAAAATGGACGCAAACACTGATTGTCTGGGTGTACTTGCCGCTTCGGTGGACAACATCAATCAAGTACTGGGCACCCACATAACTCTTATTGATGCCCTATCAGGGTCTGTACAAACCCTCCAGACATCAGTGAATCATGTGCGATCCTCTCCTAGCTCTGACATACGTATGCCTGTCCCTGAAAGCTTTTCCGGCCACAGATCTGACTTCCGGAATTTTAGGAGTAGAGTATTTTCCTATTTTGAGTTGAGACCCCAATCTTCGGGTACTGAGACCCAGAGGGTCACGTTTATTAAAACTTTGTTGTCCGGCGACTCCCAGTCATGGGCATATAGCCTGCCCACCGGAGACAAAGCGCTTACCTCTGTAGAGGAATTCTTTAAGGCTATGGCGGTAATTTACGACGATCCAGACCTTGCCTCGACTTCTGAGCGGAAGCTCAAGCTATTGCGTCAAGGTGAAGGTCCGGTCGAAGATTACGCGGCCGAGTTTAGGAGGTGGTCAGTTACGGCCAGGTGGGACACTCATGCCCTGTTAGATTGTTTCTTGTCAGGGCTGTCCGATGAGGTCTCTGACATGATGTTAAGTCAGCCCGAACCCAGAACAGTCGATGAGGCCATCTCAGCGGCCATCCGGATCGACCGCAGGCTGGGCTACCAAAGGCAGACCAGGGGTAGTTCCCGTGTCAGAGGGGTGTCTTACGCCACAGCCCCAGTGATTCCACCTCCTACTGTTTCGTCTTCTCCGGTCTTGCTTCCATCCGAGCCAATACAGATTGGTCGGTCAAAATTGACCCAGGTGGAGCGAAGACGGAGAATGACCGAACAGCTGTGTCTGTATTGCGCTGAAGGGGGGCATATAGTACGAAACTGCCCTAATAAGCCGGGAAAACGCTACCGCCTGGGAGTGGTAGGGGGTAACACCCTGGGCGTCCGACTTTTACCCTTAGAAGAAAAACGGTTGCTTCTTCCCTGCACCATTACGTGGGAAGATAAAACCGAGGTCACGGAAGCCTTTATCGATTCAGGCTCCGCGGCAAATTTTATGGATTTTGAGTTTGCTAAGAAATTGGGTATCCCACTCACACCTGTACAACCACCCATCCAGGTTACGGCAGTGGATGACTCTCCTCTGCAAGGGAGTCACCCACTGTCTCAGACACCAGAGGTGGGAGTCACCATAGGGGTTCTGCACTGGGAAAAATTACAATTCTTTGTGTTGCATATGTCTACTTCCACCATTATACTCGGCATGCCATGGTTGCACCTTCATTCTCCGCACATCGATTGGGCCACCGGCCAACTGGTTTCTTGGTCAGCACGCTGCTTTCAGCAATGTTTAGGGAAGGTGACACTGGGCCAAACCAGGGTTCATGTACAAGGGGTACCTGAGCAATATTTAGAATATTCTGATGTGTTCTGTCCCAAGGCAGCAGACAAATTACCCCCACATCGCTCTTTTGATTGCCCCATTGATATCCGTTCTGGTTGTATGCCTCCTCGGGGTCATCTGTACAATTTATCTGGGCCAGAAAAGTTGCCCATGCAAGAATATATCCGTGAGAATTTAGCCAAGGGTTTCATTCGTCCGTCCCGATCGCCTGCTGGAGCAGGTTTCTTTTTCGTTAAAAAGAAAGACGGGGGCCTGCGGCCCTGTATCGATTACCGGGGACTGAATAAAATCACGGTAAAGAACCGATATCCGTTACCCCTGATAGACGATTTATTTACGCAGGTCACAGACGCCAAGATCTTCTCAAAACTGGATTTACGGGGCGCGTACAACCTGGTACGCATAAGAAAGGGTGATGAGTGGAAAACGGCCTTTAACACGCCAGACGGGCATTACGAGTACCTAGTGATGCCCTTTGGGTTATGTAATGCCCCGGCCGTTTTCCAGGAACTCATCAACGAGGTCTTCAGAGAGGTGTTGGGGAGATTCGTGCTGGTCTATCTAGACGATATACTTGTTTTCTCCAACAACCTCTCTGAGCACAGAACGCATGTGAAATTTGTACTCAGCAAACTAAGACAAAACTCGTTATACGCTAAACTTGAGAAATGTATTTTCGAAGTAACATCTGTCGCCTTTCTGGGTTACATTATTTCCACCACGGGCCTGTGTATGGATCCCGCCAAAGTCTCTGCTGTGTTAGAGTGGCCCCAACCCGTGGGGTTAAAATCTTTACAGCGGTTCTTAGGCTTTGCGAACTATTACAGAAGGTTCATAAAGGGGTATTCCACGGTCATTTCACCCCTCACCAGTCTTACAAAAAAAGGGGTAGATACTAACCACTGGACTCCAGAAGCTCTACGAGCATTCTCCACTCTGAAAGACTTGTTTTGCTCAGCACCCATTCTGAGGCACGTTGACACTTCTTACCCCTTTATTGTTGAGGTGGACGCCTCAGAGGTCGGGGTAGGGGCTGTGCTGTCTCAGCGATCAGGGTTGCAGGGAAGATTACATCCCTGTGCCTATTTCTCTCGTAGGTTCTCTCCGGCAGAGAGAAACTACGATATAGGCAACAGAGAGCTCCTTGCCATTAAACTTGCCTTTGAGGAGTGGCGTCATTGGCTGGAAGGAGCAGAGCATATGATTACGGTATACACCGATCACAAAAACCTGGAATACATCGAGGGGGCTAAGAGGTTAAGTCCCCGTCAGGCTCGATGGTCGTTATTTTTTTCGAGGTTCAGGTTCCTGATTACATACACCCCGGGCAGCAAGAACGTTAAGGCAGATGCTCTGTCCAGATGCTTTGAGCCAGAGACAGCCGAGCCTCCTGCCCCAGAGTCCATTATCCCACAGAGGCTAGTGTTAGCGGCAGCTGAGACTTGGGAGGACTGGACAGAGACCCTGAGGCCTTTTCAGCAGGATGTCCCCGAAGGGAAACCTGAAGGGGTGATGTTTGTACCCCTACCCTTTCGTCTCCGCACTTTGCAGATGTTTCAAACTCACAAGAATGCGGGACACCCTGGGGCATCTAGAACTCAGGATCTAGTATCCAGGTGTGCTTGGTGGCCTTCTTTAGCAGCAGACTGCAAGGAGTTCGTTAGGGAGTGTGCAGTTTGCGCTAAGAGTAAACCCTCCCGGCTGGCACCTGTGGGTACCTTGCAGCCTTTACCCACCCCGAGTGAGCCATGGACTCATTTGTCCATGGATTTTGTGGGCGAACTTCCCAAGTCAGAAGGTATGTCGGTCATTTGGGTGGTAGTCGACCGCTTCAGTAAAATGGCCCATTTCGTGCCCTTGAAAGGACTCCCCTCAGCCCAGGAATTGGCCGACTTGTTTATTACACATGTCTTCCGGCTGCACGGCATTCCGGAGAACATAGTGTCGGATCGGGGAGTCCAGTTCGTTTCTAGATTCTGGAGGGCATTCTGCCAACAGATGGGCATGAAGCTGTCATTTTCATCGGGCTACCACCCACAGACCAATGGGCAAACGGAGAGAATCAACCAGTCATTGGAGCAATTTTTGAGGTGCTACGTTGCGGAGACGCAGAGCGACTGGGTTAAATTTCTGCCCTTCGCGGAGTTCGCACAAAATAATTTGAAAAGCTCTTCCACCGGATTCTCTCCGTTCCAGGTTGTGTCTGGAAAATTGCCCAAGTTCTCACCATTTCCAGTGGCCTCCACCCCGTTTCCAGCTCTGGAGGCCTGGCAGAGGTCTTTTAAAGACATTTGGCGCACGGTGAGAGATAGTTTACAAAAGGCGTTTTTGAGTCAGAAGGGTCAAGCTGACAAAAAACGCTCAGTGGAGTGGAGGTTCAGACCAGGGGACTTGGTCTGGGTATCTACACGTCACTTGACCCTGAGACAACCTTCTGACAAACTTGGTCCCAGGTTCGTGGGTCCATTCCCGGTTGCTAGGAAGATCAACGAGGTCACATATACCGTTGATCTTCCCACCAGCATGCGGGGAGTGAGGTCCTTCCACGTATCACTTCTTAAACCCGCAGTCCAGGTGGGTCCCACTCCTCCTCCTCCTGTGTTAGTAGATGCCCAACCTGAATATGAAGTGGAAAAGATTTTAGATTCCCGCACGGTTCAAAACTCGGTTCAGTACCTCGTACATTGGAAAGGGTACGGCATTGAGGAGAGACAATGGGTACCGGGTTCACGCATGCATGCAGACGAGTTAAGAAGGGAGTTTCATGCCTTACATCCCGAGAAACCTGGTAGGAGTTGTCCGGAGTCCACTCCTCGGAGGGGGGGGGGGGGGTCCTGTAAGGAAACGCGGAAATGCCGCCGTCTCTCAAGGTGAGGCGGCTGTTTCCGCGTCCAGCATGGCGTCACAACGCGGAAAAAACGCTGCATGCCGCATACCCTTCTGAACTCTGATCTTGTACCTCGATATTTCTGATACTCTGTTGCCGAACCCCGGCTCGTTCCTTGACTCTGCTTCTGCCTCCTGATTTTGTACCCCGATATATCTGATACCCCGTTGCTGAACCCTGCCTGTACTTTGACTCCGCCTTTGCCTCCTGATCTTGTACTTTATCTGTCCGTGTGTGTACGACCTGGCTTATCCGACCTCGAGAACCGACCTTACCGTTGGAGGCGGTTCCTCGCTCTGTTAGCGACCCTTCTCCTGAGGGTCACTTTCAGACATCCTTCCTACTGTCAGTCTGACTCCTCCCGTCTTGGAGAGCTCAGGTCTGCGGAAGGAATCTGTGCAGTACTCCTTGCTGCACTGAGGCCTAGTCCTCAAAGTGATACTGTTACACCAAACACTACACTCTACTCAGGTGAACAGAGGTTAGTTTGTATATCAGATTATCGGTGAGACTGCAGATCACTTATAATCTGGTATATATCTGTATTTCCGGTGACACTGCAGATCACCGGTAATCAGATACTCTCTGCGCCCACCGATCGTTACAGGAAGCAGTAGATTTGGGCGCATGAGACAAGTGGACAAAAAGGGCGCCCCATTCACTTCCATTATAAATATCGTTTAATGGGCGCCGAACAGGGAAAAAAAGGCGCCGGAGATTATTAACGTTTTAACAAACGGCGCCCGGAGATTTTTAAGGATTTATAACTATGTTTGTGATGATTTAACTTTACAAAATGAGCCCGTGACGAATAACGTTTATGAAGATACTAAATCACTATTTGTAAAACATTATTTTAAGGATTTATAACTATGTTTGTGATGATTTAACTTTACAAAATGAGCCCGTGACGAATAACGTTTATGAAGATACTAAATCACTATTTCTAAAACATTTCTAAAACATTATTATCCACCCAAAAAAATAATTTACATTTTTTTATTTACATTTTTTATTTATTAATGTCTGTAAAACATTATTATCCATAGGGGGTCTTAGGTTTAGGCACCAACAGGGGGGTCTTAGGTTTAGGCACCAACAGGGGGGTCTTAGGTTTAGGCACCAACAGGGGGGTCTTAGGTTTAGGCACCAACAGGGGGTCTAGGGGTTAGGGATAGGTACAGGGAGGGTTTTTAATAAACGTAAATATAAGTTTCACTTTACAAACAGGGAAGATTAACGTTTTAAGAATTGCCGATCCCATACACATTATTTAGTGATTTATAAATTCTTAAAACACTATTTGTAAACGAAATTCTACACAGTATTTCTATAAACGATAATACTGTTTATCGTTTACACCACGCGCCCTTTTTTCCCGACGCCCTTTTTTGATGTACGCCTTGCCTGGCCCCATTACTAATTTGGAATGGTGTGGTAGGAGCAAAGGGTAGTTTAACAGAGGAGGTGGGAGAGGAGCATAGAAACCGCAAAAGAGCAATGAAAGCCTTGATGTTTTAACACACGAAATAAAAAAGGCCAAGATAGGCAGTCAAAGGCCTTCTCTGCGTCAAAGCTTAGAAACTTAGAAGCAGAGAGGGTCGACCTTCTCTGTTCATGAGTGATGTGAGACCTATAGCCTTTCTGGTATTGTCTCCAGCTTGGCGGCCAAGAACAAAGCCCACTTGATTGTTGTTTATAATTGAGGTTAATATTGGATTGAGACGGTTGGATAAGGCTTTAGTTATGATTTTAAGCTCTGAGTTTAAAAGAGAGATAGGTCGATAACTCTGTGGCAGTTGAGGGTCTTTTCCTTCCTTAGGGTAACTGTTAGTAGGGAGTTTAACATTGTTGAAGCAGGAATTTTCCCTTGCATGATTTTAGAGGCTAGGGTGGAGAGATAAGGCAAAAGAATGTCTTGGAATTTTTTGTAACATGAATAAGGTAGGCCGTCTAGACCTGGTGATTTAGAGGAGGGAAGATTCTTCAGAACTTCTGCCAGTTCTGAGACAGTAATGGGAGTGTTAAGTGAGTTGTGTTGGGTTTCAGTAAGAGTAGGTAGATTCAGGGGGTTTAGAAATGTATCTACAGTGGGTTGCAAAAGTATTCGGCCCCCTTGAAGTTTTCCACATTTTGTCACATTACTGCCACAAACATGCATCAATTTTATTGGAATTCCACGTGAAAGACCAATACAAAGTGGTGTACATGTGAGGAGTGGAACGAAAATCATACATCATTCCAAACTCTTTTTTACAAATAAATAACTGCAAAGTGGGGTGTGCGTAATTATTCGGCCCCCTGAGTCAATACTTTGTAGAACCACCTTTTACGGCAATTACAGCTGCCAGTCTTTTAGGGTATGTCTCTACCAGCTTTGCACATCTAGAGACTGAAATCCTCGCCCATCCTTCTTTGCAAAAAAGCTCCAGCTCAGTCAGATTAGATGGACAGCGTTTGTGAACAGCAGTTTTCAGATCTTGCCACAGATTCTTGATTGGATTTAGATGTGGACTTTGACTGGGCCATTCTAACACATAGATATGTTTCGTTTTAAACCATTCTATTGTTGCCCTGGCTTTATGTTTAGGGTCATTGTCCTGCTGGAAGGTGAACCTCCGCCCCAGTCTCAAGTCTTTTGCAGTCTCCAAGAGGTTTTCTTCCAAGTTTGCCCTGTATTTGGCTCCATCCATCTTCCCATCAACTCTGACCAGCTTCCCTGTCCCTGCTGAAGAGATACACCCCCCGAGCATGATGCTGCCACCACCATATTTGACAGTGGGGATGGTGTGTTCAAAGTGATGTGCAGTGTTAGTTTTCTGTCACACATAGCGTTTTGCATTTTGGCCCAAAAGTTCCATTTTGGTCTCATCTGACCAGAGCACCTTCTTCCACATGGTTGCTGTGTCCCCCACATGGCTTGTGGCAAACTGCAAATGGGACTTCTTATGCTTTCTGTTAACAATGCCTTTCTTCTTGCCACTCTTCCATAAAGGCCAACTTTGTACAGTGCATAACTAATAGTTGTCCTATGGACAGAGTCTCCCACCTGAGCTGTAGATCTCTTCAGCTCGTCCAGAGTCACCATGGGCCTCTTAACTGCATTTCTGATCAGCGCTCTCCTTGTTCGGCCTGTGAGTTTAGGTATATGGCCTTGTCTTGGTAGGTTTACAGTTGTGCCATACTCCTTCCATTTCTGAATGATCGCTTGAACAGTGCTCCTTGGGATGTTCAAGGCTTTGGAAATCTTTTTGTAGCCTAAGCCTGCTTTAAATTTCTCAATAGCTTGATCCCTGACCTGTCTTGGACCTGTCTTGTGTGTTCTTTGGACTTCACGGTGTTGTTGCTCCCAATATTCTCTTAGACAACCTCTGAGGCCCTCACAGAGCAGCTGTATTTGTACTGACATTAGATTACACACAGGTGCACTCTATTTAGTTATTAGCACTCATCAGGCAATGTATATAGGCAACTGACTGCACTCAGATCAAAGGGCGACGAATAATTATGCACACACCACTTTGCAGTTATTTATTTGTAAAAAATGTTTGGAATCATGTATGATTTTCGTTCCACTTCTCATGTGTACACCACTTTGTGTTGGTCTTTCATGTGGAATTCCAATAAAATTGATTCATGTTTGTGGCAGTAATATGACAAAATGTGGAAAACTTCAAGTGGGCCGAATACTTTTGCAACCCACTGTATTTTAGACAAATAAGCAGTATCTTCAGAATGACCAGGAAGATTATATGATTTCTCTTAGTATTCTGTAAAAATGTGTGCTATGTTTTTTGGATTATAATTTAGCAGGCCATCTGAATCTTTCATGGAGTATATGGCTTGTTGAGAACCTTTTGGGTTCAGTTCATGCGCCAGAAGTGTATGTGGTTTATTATTTCCTCGCTCGAAGAATAATTGTTCAGTCCATCTAAGACTTTTTTCAAGTTGGACTGATTGATGAGAGCGAATGTCTTATTTTATTTGCTGCATCTGGGCAAAGTGGGTCTGTGTGGGATTAGACTTGTAGAGTGTTTGACCTTTGGATAGAGAAGATTGGAGAGATAGTAATGAGAGGAAAGTCTTTTCCTCCTGGAACCTTTCGCAATGAGTAAACCTCGGATACAAGCTTTATGTGATTCCCATAACATACCATATGATAATACTTAGTCGGTATTAGTTTGGAAAAATGATCGCAATTCTGTGGTAAGTTTATCATAGAAGGTTTTGTCTTGAAGTAGCGTTTCATTTAACCTCCAGTGGCAACCTTTTCAGCAAACTCCACATCTATATTTAATAATTTCACAATATTTCATGGGTTAGGAAGATACTACATGAACAATCTCTTCAGGCATCATTAAGTATGTTCTAACACATGTTCAGGAAAATCCATGCACAGATCCAGGATTCCCACTAGGAGGAATACAAGTTCTCGGGAACCCTGAATGGCTGCCATGTCATATTTCATATCAGATGATTCATAAAATTATGCTGATTATAAATATGTAATCTATGCTTTCACTGACCCTATGGACACTAAAAGATTGGCAGAACAAGAGTCCTGACAGTTTTAAAGAGAATCTGTAACGTCAAAACGTCCCCTGGGGGGTACTCACCTCGGGTGGGGGAAGCCTCAGGATCCTAATGAGGCTTCCCACGCCGTCCTCCGTCCCTCAGGGGTCTCGCTGCAGCCCTCCGAACAGCGGTGACGTCAATATTTACCTTCCCGTCTTCTGCGCAGGCGCTCTGACGGCTGTCGGCTCCGAAGTAGGCGGAAATACCCGATCGCCGTCGGGTCTGCTCTACGGAGCTAGTAAAAAAGGGTGCACAGTGATAGTGGACAAAAAGGGGGCCACCATAGACTGCAATGCAAAATATCGGCTATTTGGCCCCCGACAGGAAAAAAGGGCGCCCGATAAATAGCGGTTACAGGGATCGTGTTAACAAAAGTTTTCGTTTACAGGATAAGGCTTATAACAAATACGTTTACAAGTTCGTTTTGACTTTGTGTTATACTTATTTTTTCGTTTTTAAATTTCGCTTATAGGAGTTTTACCTATTTTTTCCGTTTTAAAATTTCGCTTACAAAACTATAACAACTAAATTTTCGTTTATACTTTTATCATTTAAAATTCGTTTTCATACGTATGATGCTTAAATACCGTTTTTCAACCTGATTGTATTAGAAATACATCGCTTTTGGTATTAACTTTGTTTTTACACTTATAATGCGTTGATTATAGTTACTAAAATATTGCTTTTCATGTTACCGTTATTTTAAGATTTCTAATGCAGTGGTTCCCAACCTTTTCCGGCCTCGGGGAACACTTTCTGACCATATTTTTCTCCGGGGAACGGCGGGGGGCGCGCGGGTGTTTGCGCGACCTAGTGGACAGTGCCGTGTGTAGCAGGCTATGGGGGGGGGGGGGGTGCGGCTGCATAGCTAGCATAGTTGCCCCAGTATAGGGAGTTTAGTTGCCCCAGTATGGTTAGTGTAGTTACCCCAGTATAGTGCCCCAGTATAGCTAGTATAGTCCCAGTATGGATAGGTAGTGCCCCAGTATAGGTAGGTAGTGCCCCAGTATAGCCAGTAAAGTGTCCAGTATAGCTAGTATAGTGCCCAGATAGCTAGTATGGTACCCAGTGTAGCTAGTATAGTGCCCAGCATACCTAGCATAGTACCCAGCATAGCTAGCATAGGTAGGTAGTGCCCCAGTATAGTGCCCAGTATAGCTAGTTTAGTTGCCCCCAGTGTAGCTAGTTTAGTTGCCCCCAGTATAGCTAGTTTAGTTGCCCCCAGTATAGCTAGTTTAGTTGCCCCCAGTATAGCTAGTACAGTTCCCCCCAGTATAGATGCCCAGGAGGGGGGAAGCAGCGCTAGAAGGAGGGGCAGTGGAGGCAGCGGTGGGGAGGGGAGAAATATCACCCCCTCCCTCACCTGGGACCCCTCCTTCTGCCTCTCTCCCCCTCCATTTCGCGGTGGCAAGTGCGGGCTCGGCGGCGGAGAGACATGCGCAGACTTACCACTTCTGCGTTCCAAGCGCCGGCAGCGTCATGTCGTCAGATCTCCGCCTTCAATGCCGCCCACTGCTCTTCCGCTAATCAGGAAGAGCAGTGGGCGGCATTGAAGGCGGAGATCTGACGACATGACGCTGCCGGCATGACGCTGTCATTATATGACATATTTGCTGTGTCTAAGAAGGAACAGGCAGAGAAGAGCGCTTAACCATTTTTACTGAAGAACTTTATTTTGATGGTTGCACGCATCTAGGAAGAGCGCTCCTACATGATAATTATTATATGAGCAAGGACATTATACATGTGGTTACTGCCTGCTATTGTGTTTTACTTAGAATTTAGCACATGTAATATGAATGTTTGATGAATGTTTGATTCAATATCTTTTATATAAAACATTTTTTAGAGGTGACCTATATAACATCTGACTCAGCATATGAGCGCAGTATCAGGGTGCTGTAATTGTTGTGACTTTTTTGATAAACGCCTGCTCTACTGCGCAGGCGCAAGTCTCCGGCGCCTGCGCAGTAGAGCGGACCCGACTGAGATCGGGTATTTCCGTCTACTTCGGAGCCGAAAGCAGCCACAGCGCCTCCGCTAGAGCCAGCAAAGGTAAATATTGAATTGACAGTCGGGTCTGTCGCCGGCTGTTCGGAGGGCTGCAGCGAGATCCCCGTGGGACAGAGGGCGGCGTGGGAAGTCTCATTAGGATCCCGAGGCTTCCCCCACCCGAGGTGAGTACCCCCCAGGGGATGTTTTTGATGTTACAGTGTCTCTTTAAGCTCTGTGGGACAGAACAGCCCCTGTTTCAATTTCACAAGGCTCGACTTGTACGTGTCATAACCCCTCCCAGCTTCAGCAGGGAGTAAAACCAAGAAACACACCCCCCCGGTGTCCTCTCCATGGTTACAGCAATGGCATGTGGCAGCACGTACCCTGCACATCACATGACAAGTGACGCGCCGTATGTGCTGTCTGTCACATGTTGCCGCTGTAACCCTGAGAAGGTCACTGGGTCATCCCTGCCATTACTGGACCTCCTCCACACATCTAGCATGAGGGCTAAGGCCTACGGGATAGTGCTAGATCCCTCCTTTTTTTCACACTCCTTCCCTCAGGCCGACACTACAAGATCATCCTCAATAAAACCTCTAGGCACAGGAATAACTTCTTCCCCCATGCAGTCCTCTTCCTAAACTCAAGCCCCCTCCTGAATGTATCCTCTCAGATTTCTCACCTAATATCTCAAGGATGCTAGTGTACTGCACCAATGTCCTACACCACAGGTGTAACATATTCTTTCATCAGTTGCTCTGTGTCACTGGTTGTAATTTCATATGATGCTATGTTGCTATTTGCTGCATGTTGTAATGTTGCTATTCATGCTTGTGTTTTATGTAATTGCCATGTGTACCACAAATAATTCCGGGTATGGCACCTGCTACACTTGGCAAATAAAGACAAATCTGATTTTGAGTCTGATATGTTTACAGTTTGAATATAAAAGATAACCTTACAGCTAGGAAAGTAGAAATTGGTTGCAGGAGGCCACACGGTCTAATATAGGATTATAATGTGGATTATACATTTAAAGGACATATACTCGTAGATTGAAGAAGTGGCTTGCATGAAGTTGTGAGATTTAACTAGTTCATCCTCTTCTGAAGGAATGTGTCTAAAGGGAGGCAAACTGGAAGGAGGCACCCCTAAGGTTGGATGCAAATAATTGTGAGTGGATAATGAAACAGTCTTACCTCAGACTGAAGGTATAGAAAACTGATTTTATATTAATTGACAACAGAAAGGAAAACGTGTTTCTTGGGACCTGGCCGCTTCTTCGGATCTATTGTACAATGTCTTAATGCAGCTGCACACATTAACTTGGAGCGCCTATGTGTCTAAAGGGAAATTTTCCTAACAATGATTTGCAGTCCACATGAAAATGTGTTTTTCTAAGCGACCCTCCATTCCCTTCATGTTTTTAGCAGGAGTTTTTGCACTTACTGATCACAGTGGTGTATGATCCATCCTTGCTGCACAGTGGAGAGAGTGTTATAAGACACAAATGTAGATAGCTGTTTGATTCCTCCCAGCATGAGGTGTCCGCGCTCTGTCACTTGCTCCACATCATGAATGGTCTCCAGACTACACATAGGAGGGGAGGAGCAGCATCTGACAGTGATGAGGAGGAGCAGTGACATGGTGATCAGGAGCTTATCATAATTAAAGAGATAACACAATCAGGGGCCTTAAATTAGCCCCAGCAACCGTCGCTTGGGGGAGAAGTGGCTGAGGGGACCTCCTCCTGTGGTGGCTTGCAGGGTAGCGACAGTGGAGCATGATACTTTACCTACTTCCAGTGGAAAGAAGGGTCCACACTCCTCTCTTCAGTATTGCTGCACCGCGCAGCCCATCTCCTTGCGACTTCTGGTTCAAATTACGTGACATACAGAGACAGGAGCCACAAGGAGGTAGGCTGTACGTAACTTGGCTACATTGAAGGGAGGAGCTAGGACCGGTCCCGCCGTAGGTAAATTATCACGCCCCTGCCTCTGCAACCCTTCTATGTGAGGGATTGTATATGCCAACAAAGACTACTGGGGGTTGTGGGAGTGCAGAATGCACATGAAGACTACTTTTTTTTTTTTACCAATATTGGTAACTATACTGATTTTCTACTATGTCCACTTTAACCTAATTCTCATACTAAACACCCCCTATGTATGCCTACCACAAGCCACCCTCTATCTACTGCTAGCACTAACCTACCCCCTCTTACTTCTAACACTAACCCCCCACAACCCCACCTAAATCTATTAGACAAGACAAGACAAATAACATTTATATTGCGCTTTTCTCCTTGCGGACTCAAAGCACCAGAGCAGAGCAGCAGCCACTAGGGCGCGCTCTATTGGCAGTAACAGTGTTAGGGAGACTTGCCAAAGGTCTCCTACTGAATTAGTGCTGGCTTACTGAACAGGCAGAGCCGAGATTCGAACCCTGGTCTCCTGTGTCAGAGGCAGCGCCCTTAACCAGTACACCATCAGCCAACTATTAGCGGCAAGGTGGGGTATTGGTACATAATATCTGAACCCCATGCCAACATTTACTTAACACCCCCCCCCCCCCAATACTATGAAGAAAAAGTTGGTTTATCTAATAGTTTTTCTTCTTATACAATCTACCATGCACTACAATTTCACAAACCATCACCCAGATTTTTTTAACATGTCCAATCAGATTTTTATTGAAAAAAACTGATATCACTCTATCGCTCTATTCAATCATTTTGGTTGAATAAACAGGGACATCTAACGCTTTAATTGCACTGTGTATTAGCACCATAAGAGTAGATGAATGGGGGCATAAACTTGGGGGGAGGGCGTTACATTTTCTATATCTAACCATCAACTTACATATAATATACACTTAAGACTGGTTGGAACTAATGTTGGTGGGTCATTGAGAGTAGATTAATTGGGAGGGGGGAGGAGGGGGGGAAGACAATGGGGGAGGGGGTTTGTTATATTTTTTATAACTAACCAACAATGTACATATTATATACACTTGAGACTGGTTGGAACTGGTGTCAGTGTTCAAATTCAGTATCATGTGGTTCGGAAGTACAATCCAATAGAGCCTTATCACTCCCTGCCATGCACTGATGAGGACAAGAAAGTCCAAAACAGGCTGTCTGCATGTGGGGTTGATGTGGGTCTGTACATTTTATAAGCTATAGGCTTGCTATACACCAGCGGTTCTGGATGCTTGCCTGGCTTCAGGGGCATAAAGAGATGATTTGCATATTCAGCAGTGTTGCATCATGGGAAACCATAGTTGCTCACTTAAAGCTGAATGGCTGCACCTTTAATAACTGTAGCAATGGGGTGTGGTTGCTAAAGTGACAGTACGGGGGACCCAGTGCTTTAAGATCAGTGAGTGTTTTCTTGGGGCATGCTAACATTTGGTTTGGCCTACAGAGTTACAAAATAAAAAATGTAATATTGGCAATAAAAGGGCTAAGAGATGGGAGGAAACGTCATATCCAGTTTATTTGTTTACAACAATCTCAAATAAAAAATGTGGTTGGAGCAGAAATGAATTTATGTATAAAAGTAGTTTACTTATAATCTTATTTATAACCTAATTCCTGTGTTGTTCTGGAGTACCTTAATAAAATAAAATAAAAACATTCTGAAAATCATGTCTTAGAGAATGTTTTTCTGCCCATTATACCAGTCTTAGTGTTCAGCTCTGGTCTCATCAGGATGATGTAACATTTGGGGATGAAGATGCAGCCCAGGAGTCCAGCACTGGAGGCCAAGATGCAGAAGATCTCCACAGCCACCATGTATTTCCCTTTGGTGCTGAGATAGGCTGGTATGAAGGAGATCCAGACACTGCAGAAGACCAGCATGCTGAATGTGATGTACTGAGCTTCATTGAAGGCATCTGGAAGGTTCCTGACTAAAAATGCTACAATGAAGCTTATCATAGCCAGACATCCCATGTAGCCAATCACAGTATAGAACATAGTGACAGAACCCTCATTACATTGTAATATAATCTTGCCAACCTCCACCTGGGTGTTATATTCTGGGAATGGTGGAGAGAAGGTCAACCAGAATATACAGATCATAGTTTGTCCAAAAGAGCCCAAGATCAGAACAGAAGTGAAGAAATATTTCCCTAAAATGCAACTCATTCTTCTGTCTGGTTTGATGGTGTTAAAAGCTAAGAGAACAGTGATTGTTTTGGCTAAGATGGAAGAGACGGCCAGGGTAAAAATATTTCCAAAGGCCACATGTCGGAGGAGACAGGATATCTTCGTAGGTTGTCCAATAAACAGCAGAGGACATAGGAAGGAAAAGACCAGGGAAAGGAGCAGAATAAAGCTGAGGTTTCGGTTACTGGATTTTACTATAGCAGTGTCTTTGTATACAATGAATATCACTAAAACAACAACTGCTGAAAAACACAACAAAAGAGAAAACACAAGGAAACATGCAGCCAGTCCATCTCCAAAAGATAAAAACTCGACTGGTCTTGCAATGCAGATGACTCCTTGTTCATTAGACCAGTGATCTTCTGGGCATTTCATGCATTTTTCCATATCTATGTGGAAGAGATATATATATATTCTATTATACAGATGTTTATGTTCTCTTAGTCTTCTTTAACCTCCTTGCCGGTTATCCCGAGCTGAGCTCGGGGTAAACCGCCGCGGAGGATTTCTCAGGCCCTGGTGGGCCGATTTACATATTTTTTTTTGTTGCACACAGATAGCACTTTGCTAGCTGTGCGTATCACGTGATTGCCACCGCTGATACCCGCCGCGTTAGAGGGCCCCCCCACCGAGACCCCATGCGCAGCCTGGCCAATCAGTGCCAGGCAGCGCTGAGGGGTGGATCGGGACTCCCGCTGAGGTCACGACGTCGATGATGTCGGTGACGTCATCGCAATCATCGCCATGGCGACGAAGGAAGCCCTAAAGGAAATCCCGTTCACAACGAGATTTCCTTATGGGCATACGCGCCGGCAGCGATCGGAGGGGTGGGAGGGAGGGGGGCATCATGTAGCTAGCGCTAGGACAAAAAAAAACTGTCGCAGGAATCAGAACAGCAGGGAGGTTAATAATATGGTTGCTCTCTTTTAATAATGGTAGTGCTTTCCATTGACATAAGAAGCCTTCATAGCAGCTAAGAGTGTCTAGAATACAGTCATAGAGGAAGGAACGCCTCTTTTTTATCTTACTCTGTTTGCCCCATGAGAAAAAAAAGCACCATGGCTCCTAGCGGGCAACATAATGCTGGTGATCGGCAAAGTGCTAGTACAATGTTACTCCATGCGGGTGTTACCACAGTAGCATTGGGCAGTGGTTAAAATTTAGCTTTTTTGGAGCGATTCAGCTTGAATGAATGTGCAAAAACTCTCCTAAATTAACCCATTCAGGTTCCGTCGTTTTCACTTGAGAAATGTTCACCTCCCATTCATTACCCTATAACTTTATCACTACTTATCACAATGAACTTATCTATATCTTGTTTTTTCCACCACCAATTAGGCTTTCTTTGGGGGGTACATTTTGCTAAGAGCCACTTTACTGTAAATGCATTTTAACAGGAAGAATAAGAAAAAAACGGAAAAAAATCATTATTTCTCAGTTTTCAGCCATTATAGTTTTAAAATAATACATGCCTCCATAATTAAAACTCACGTTTTGTATTTGCCCATATGTCCTGGTTATTACACCGTTAAAATTATGTCCCTATCACAATGTATGGCGACAATATTTTATTTGGAAATAAAGGTGCATTTTTTCCGTTTTGCATCCATCACTATTAACAAGTTTAAAATAAAAAATGTATAGAAATATTTCATCTTTACATTGATATTTAGAAAGTTCAGACTCTTAGGTAAATATTTACATTTTTTTTTTTTATTGTAATGTTTTTTTTTTTTTTTTTATATTAAACATTTTATTTGGGTATTTTTGGGAGGGTGGGATGTAAAGTATAGTTTTATAATGTAATTGTGTGTTATGTTTAACTTTTTTTCAATTTTAGTTGTAGTTTTACTTTTTGGCCACAAGATGGCGGCCATGAGTTTGTTTACATGACGTCACTCTAAGCGTAACTCACGCTTAGAGTGACTCATCGGGGAGGGAACGGCCAGAAAAGGCGCAGCTTCCGAGAGAAGCTGTCGCTTTTTCAGCGGGGGAGAGGAATCAGTGATCGGGCACCATAGCCCGATACATTGATTCCTTGGCTACCGAATCCGTGGCCGGGAGTGCGCGTGCACGCGCGCGATCGCCCGCGGGAGCGCGCGGTAGCGCGCATGGTTCCTGGACGTAGTTTCTACGTCCAGGAACCAAAATAGGTTGAAAAATCCCCCTGCAAAATCACAATCCCAAGCACCAGTGATTGCCAGGGGCGTAACAATAGACTCTGCAAGGGAGTTTCATTCCACTTCTCACCTGTACACCACTTTGTATTGGTCTTTCATGTGGAATTCCAATAAAATTGATTCATGTTTGTGGCAGTAATATGACAAAATGTGGAAAACTTCAAGGGGGCCGAATACTTTTGCAACCCACTGTATATATATATATATATATATATATATATATATATATATAGATAGATAGATAGATAGATAGATAGATAGATAGATAGATAGATAGATATAGATATAGATATAGATATATACAGTTACTGGCGGTCTGCAACCATGTAGCAAGCAAGGAGGTTTACCTGGCAGATGCAAGTTATATTCCCTAAGGAAACGTATAGCCTATGAGTGTGTTTCTTTACAACCTATGTAATACCAGCTCACATGGTTCATGAAACTGGGGGGTACTTTCGGAATTGGGAGTGACAAAGCCTCCCGCCCTTTGCAGAGGACAACTGCCAACACGCATGTTGTGATAGCCCTCTGGTGAAAAATGAATGCATTGCTGGATAAATCATTTTGAAACCTTCCTGAGGGAGGTATTGTGACAGTTTGTAGAATTTTCCAAAGTCAATAGATGACTTTTTGAATGAGTAGTGTTGGGTTCCTCTCCCAAGAACTTTTACAGGTTGATATTCCTGAGGAAACTTAGTGTCTGTAAGTGTGGTGAGAAAAAAACCCAAACATACTTTTCAAATGGTGAGTGACAAAGCCTTCCACCCATTGTAGAATACCCCTGTGTAATTTGTAGAGACGGGGGTTCATCATGCCGAGGGATGTGAGGAGGACAACTAAGCATTTGGTGACAGCCCTCTGGTCAAATCTAAAAGCCCTATTAACAATAAAGGGAACCTGATATCTGACACCTTTAACTGGAACTGGAGTATAGGGGTACCGTAGTACACCATATTTATTCTCACTAGGGCCCATATGCAATTAATTTTTTCACCTCCTGGGAGATAATTTTCATCTTCTCTGTAAAAAAAAATTGTCAGCATTTTACAATTGAAAAAGTACTCAAAAGTTACTATCAAATTATTTTTGACAATTTTCTTGCTTGCTGGTGACTTAAAAGGCCTTTTTCAAGTTGTGAAAAGTTCACCTACGAGAAATCTCAGGAGAAAAATTGAATTGCATAGGTGTCCATAGGTCAAAAACCCAAGCACCAGAAAACATTTATTTTCTTCAAATGAAAATGACAAGATGTGCTATGCTCCCCACTACTAACTCAACCTAAATTGCATGTTTGAGACCTTTGCAAGATACTTAGGCCCTTATTCAATTCACTTTTTCTGCTGAGTTCTCTCCAAGTGATATTTTCACACATCATCAATAAAATGTCTTTAAAACCAAAGCAAGGAAGAAAGTACCACAAATAATTTTGCCAGTGCTTTTCACCTACGTTTAGATAGATACTTTTTCGATTGAAAAATGCTGAAAAGTTATAAAGAAAGAAGATTAAAATTATCTCCTACCAGATAACTCAGGAGAAAAAGTTAATTGCACGTTTTCTTTTTTAAATAGAATTTATTAGAGGAAACACGTATTTCACATACAAAGAGAGCCTAATTCCATATACCATACTCAAAACATATCTAACAATAACGCCTCTTTTACTACCACCTAGTGACAGAAACATACCTTAAATAATATGCTCTGAATATGAGGCATCTAAATCCCAAATAGCGTAACACTTCCTCTACCTTTTTCGTTCACTTTTTCTCTCCTCCTCCTCCAATTCCACAACAAATTAAACAAAACAAAAAACAAACAAACAAAAAAACAACAACAGAAAAACAAAAAAAAATGAACCCCACGGCAAATAAAAACCCTCTCCCTCCCCCAAGGAGTGTACAAAAGAATCACCCTTGTGGGTGGCCTCCAAATGACAAAGAT
This sequence comes from Hyperolius riggenbachi, assembly GCF_040937935.1. Classification (NCBI taxonomy): domain Eukaryota; kingdom Metazoa; phylum Chordata; class Amphibia; order Anura; family Hyperoliidae; genus Hyperolius; species Hyperolius riggenbachi. Next base: position 16,908,209 of record NC_090649.1, on the reverse strand, counting down.
CTCTCAAGATCTCGACAGCAGTCTAACTAACCCCAGGATAAATAGAAGCTAACCTATCGAGTGTTCTGTACCACCTAATCAACAGCTTGAAATTACTTTCCTTAATTTTAGAGCTAACAGAAGTAGCATGAGCCAAAATACACATTGTTCTCTTCTGTTGCTCACTTATAGAAATATCTACTGTATACAATATACAATACAATAACATTTCTATAGCGCTTTTCTCCCATAGTACTCAAAGCGCTTAGGCTCTCTCAGATTCAGTAATTGGTAGTAGGATGAAGTATTCACACAATAAAAGTTATATTTCTGCAAATGCCAAACTGAACAGGTGGGTTTTCATTCTGGATTTAAACACGTCCAGGGATGGAGCAGCCTACAGAACCCCGTTCGCGAACCTTCGCGGAAGGTTCGGTTTGCGGAAAAGTTTGCGAACCGCAATAGACTTCAATGGGGATGCAAACTTTGAAAAATAGAAAAATTATGCTGGCCACAAAAGTGATGGAAAAGATGTTTCAAGGGGTCTAACACCTGGAGGGGGGCATGGCGGAGTGGGATACACGCCCAAAGTCCCGGGGAAAAATCTGGATTTGACGCAAAGCAGCGTTTTAAGGCCAGAAATCACATTGAAAGCACTTTAGGCCTGCAATTTAGCATTCAAACATCTTGCATGGGTATACATCAATCAAGGAGTGTAATTAGAGTTCTGCTTCACACTGACACACCAAACTCACTGCGTAACGCACCGCAAACAGCTGTTTGCGTAGTGACGGCCGTGCTGGACTGGTGCGCAACATGGCCAGAGTGCAGGCCGTGGCAGTTTTCCAGCCCATATGGTCGCCGGGCTATGGTAGCTCAATGATAGAACAACAGTGATTGTCCAGCTGATCAAATTTGGTCTGACCACAATGAAGCAACGACCTTATTATCTTTTGTGTCCCACCCCCACCCGAGACACTCAAATAGCCGGCGGTCATTGCTTCATTGTGATACGCAAGCCCCTTCACCACGGCAAGGTAATGGTCACGAAGGGGGATGGGCACATGTACATGCCTTTTGTTTATTTGTTGCAGCCGCCCGCAGTGCAGCCAGAAAAATTAGGCAGGCATGTACACGCACCAGAAAAATTAGTGTAGTGGCCGCTGCTAGCAGCGGCCTTAAAAATTCAGGAATCCGCCTAGAATCCTGGACCCTGTTGGTGGTGGCGGAGAAGGCAAGCGGCCTGCAGGCAGAGATGCTGTGTGTGGGGACTGACTTCATTTTGATAAAGGTCAGGTACTGAACACTGCTGCACTGAAGGTCCTTTCTGACAGGACGCTTGCGGCAGGGCAAGAAAGAAGTTGTATGGCAAATTGGGACAGCTCTGGCCACAGGTCAAGCCTGCGCAACCAGTAGTCCAAGGGTTCATCGTCGCTTTTCGCAGTGTCTACATCCACACTCAAGGCCAGGCAGTCGGCTACCTGCCGGTTCAGGCGTTGGTGGAGGGTGGATCCGGAAGGACTATGGCGAGGAGTTGGACTAAAGAATGTCCGCATGTCCGACATCACCCTGAGATCGCTGGAGCGTCCTGTCCTTGCCTGCGTGGACTTGGGAGGAGGAGGGTTACTGCCAGTGGTACCTTGATTGCGTTGTGCAGCCACATTACCCTTAAACGCATTGTAAAGCATCATCGACAGCTTGTTCTGCAAGTGCTGCATCCTTTCGGCCTTCTGTTGAGTTGGTAACAGGTCCGCCACTTTGTGCCTGTACCGAGGGTCTAGTAGAGTGGCCACCCAGTACAGGTCATTCGCCTTGAGTTTTTTGATACGGGGGTCCCTCAACAGGCTGGACAACATGAAAGAGGACATCTGCACAAAGCTGGATGCAGACGTACTCTCCATCTCCTCTTGCTCTTCCTCAGTGATGGGACGCAACTCTTCTTCCTCCCCTCAGCCACGAACAATACCATGGGAACGTGGAGCAGCAGAAGCCCCCTGTGACGGCTACCGCAGTTGTTCTTCTTCCGCCACCTCTTCCTCCTCCACAGAAACACCTTCCTCATCATCACCATCATCAGAGTCTGACTCCTCTCCTTCCCCACACGACTCCTCTTCTTCCTCCTCCTCCCCCCTCTGTGCTGCCGCAGGTGTTGTGGGAACATCTGGTTCGGATGTAAATCGCTCCCACAACTCCTGCTGCTGTAACTGTTCTCGTTCATGCTCCTCCACAGCTGTATCCACCACTGTACACACGGCATGCTCCAGGAAGTAGGCGTAGGGGATCAAGTCGCTGATGGTGCCCTCATCGCAACTCACCAGTTTGGTCACCTCCTCAAAGGGCTCCATGACCCTGCATGCATTTCGCATCAGTGTCCAGTTGTTGGGCCACAACATCCCCATCCTCCCAGATTGTGTCCTTGTACTGTAATGATACAGGTACTGGGTGACGGCTTTCTCCTGGTCTAGCAGGTGAGAGAACATCAGCAGGGTGGAATTCCAGCGAGTCGGGCTATCGCAAATCAGGCGTCTCACCGGCAAGTTGTTTCTACGCTGAATGTCCGCAAAGCGTGCCATGGCCTTGTAAGAGCGCCTGAAATGCCCACACAACTTTCTGGCCTACTTCAGGACGTCCTCTAAGCCTGGGTACTTGGACACAAATCTTTGCACGACCAGATTCAGCACATGTGCCATACAGGGTATGTGTGTCAGCTTTCCCAAATTCAACGCAGCAATGAGATTGCTGCCGTTGTCACACACCACGTTGCCGATCTCAAGCTTGTGCGGGGTCAGCCATTGCTCCACCTGTTTGTTCAGAGCAGCCAGGAGAGCTGCTCCAGTGTGACTTTCCGCTTTCAGGCAAGACATGTCTAACACTGCGTGACACCGTCATACCTGGCATGCAGCATAGGCCCTGGGGTGCTGGGGCTGTGTAGCTGGAGAGGAGATCGCGGCACCAGCCAAGGAGGAGGAGGAGGATGACGACAGCAAAGCGGTGGTAGCAGGTGGAGAGGAGGTGGCTGGAGGCCTGCCTGCAAGCCGTGGAGGTGTGACTAGTCGGTGCGCTGCACAGCCACGTACTCCCTGCTTGCTGCCATCGGTCACCAGGTTGACCCAACGGGCTGTGTATGTAATGTAGTGGCCCTGCCTGTGCTTGGCAGACCAGGCATCCGTGGTCAGGTGGACCCTTGACCCAACGCTGTGTGCCAGAGATGACACCACTTGCCTGTCAACTGCACGGTACAGTTTGGGTATGGCCTTTTGTGAAAAATAATTGCGGCCTGGTATCTTCCACTGCGGTGTACCAATGGCCACAAACTTACGGAAAGCCTCCGACTCCACCAGCTTGTATGGTAATAGCTGGCGAGCTAATAGTTCCTCCACGCCAGCTGTCAGACGCCGGGCAAGAGGGTGACTGGCAGACATTTGCTTCTTACGCTCAAATACTTCCTTCACGGACAGCTGGGTACTGCTGTGGGCAGAGGAAAAGGAACCGCTGAAGAGAAGAGGCGGTGTGGAGGAGGGTGGCTGTGAAGGTGCACGGGAGAAAGTGGATGAAGACAATGCACCTGAAGGAGGAAGAGGAGAAGGAGGGTGGCTTGTCTTTTGAGGGGTGCTGCTTTTCCTCAGGTGTTCTTGCCATAGCTTTTTGTGCCTTCTCTCCAGGGTACCTTCGTAAGGCACTTGTCCCTACGTGAGAGTTGGCCTTTCCACGGCTCAAATTTTTGCTGGCAGAGACAACAGATGGCTTTGCTCTGATCTGAGACACACACGTGAAAACATTTCCAAACTGCTGAGCCCCCCTGGGGTGATGGCGCTACGGTGGCATCAGCAGCTGACGTTGAAGGGCATGTTGGCTGGCTGGCCATAGCTGGCGATACATGGCGCCGGACACTGCCCCCAGCTGTTTCGGAGGACGAGCTCCCTCTGCTTCTATCATGGAGTCGTCTCCTCCTACTCCTCTCTGACTCCCCCTCTGAACTGTCCCCCTGGTCATCTCCTCTACCGGGAACATATGTGGTATCCGTATAATCGTCATCATAATCCTCCTGGCCAGCTTCGCTTTCCTCAGACACCTCCTCAACTGCACCAACTTCAGGTGGTTCATCATCCCCCTCCTCACACGATACGTCCATACTATCGCCACCTAACTCAGACGTATGAGGTGGTGTACCTGCGCCTTCTTCTTGTTGTTGCAGTAGTGGCTGTGAATCAGTGATTTCACCACCACCACCAAATAACTCCTGCAAAGTGTCAAATGCAGCGGATGTGGTGGGTGTACTAGCGCTGGTAGCACTGGCTGCGGGAGATGAGGTCTTCTGTGTTAAATACTCAACCACGTCCTCACAATTTTGGGAAGTGATGGCACGTGCCTTCTTATGAGCACTGTATTTTGGGACAGGTCCGCATGAAATCACAGCAACACCACCTCGCACAGACCTGCCGGTGCCTGGTGGCCTTCCTCTGGGTCTGCCTCTACCTCTTCCTCTACCTGGTTTGTCCATTTTGTCCATCTCGGGTGGATGCTAGGTATGTGCAGTGAGGTGGGTTCACTCAAATACAACAGGTAGTTATATGCAGTGAGCTGGGTTCACTGAACAGTAAAGGTACTTAGATGCAGTGAGGTGGGTTCACTCAACACAACAGGTAGTAAGATGCAGTGGGCTGGGTTCACTGAACAGTAAAGGTACTTAGATGCAGTGAGGTGGGTTCACTCAACACAACAGGTAGTAGGATGCAGTGAGCTGGGTTCACTGAACAGTAAAGGTACTTAGATGCAGTGAGGTGGGTTCACTCAACACAACAGGTAGTTAGATGCAGTGATGCGGTGGGTTAAGTAAACACAACAGGTACTGCAGTATATGCAGTACAGGGTAGTACAATGTGCAGCTCCCTGTCACACACACAGGTAGTCACTGAATGTGCTGGGCTGCTGGCAGTGGCACACACACACTATCAATTGCAAGGCTGTGCATGCAACAAAAGTGTCAGTTTGACACACAGAAAAAAAAAAGTACAGGATGAGCTCTGAAAAGAGCTATTGAGGGGTGCTATAAAAGCAATAACAATCAGCCAGGAGCAAGATAAGCAGCCAAGAGCCTAACTAATCTGTCCCTAGAAGAACAAGTCTGCAGCAGCTGTCCCTAGTCTGTCTCTAGCAGGCACATGAGTGAGGCTAATGGCCGCTGGAGCCTGCCTTATATAAGGGGGGGGGGGGGGGGGGCTCCAGGGCTTAATGTAGCCTGAATGGCTACAATGTGCCTGCTGACTGTGATGCAGAGGGTCAAAGTTGACCCTCATAGTGCATTATAGGGCGAATCGAACTTCCGCATAAGTTCGCCTGGTGCAGGCAAACGCGAACCCCCAAAGTTCGCCTGGAACTGTTTGCCGGCGAACCGTTTGCTACATCTCTACTTAAAACCATCAACGGGTACCGGTAGAATTTCACAGGCAATTTTGGATTTCCGCCAGATTGAAAAGGCAATTCCGTTCCGACCAAACGGAATAGAATGACCAATTTCTGCCTAAAATTGCGGAAAATACAATTCCGCGGAAAGAGGTGACCATTAGAGATGCCGCGAACGGTTCGCCTGCGAACGGTTCCAGGCGAACTTTGGGGGTTCGCGTTCGCCTGCATCAGGCGAACTTTTGCGGAAGTATGATTCGCCCCATAATGCTCTATTGAGCAAAACTTTGACCCTCCATATCACTGTCAGCAGACATGTTATTGCCAAACACACTGCTCGAGGCCCGCCTACCCACCCTCTCTCCCTCCTCCAAGCTAGGTCCTTATACCATTTAACTCAGTCGTCTGCCTACACTAATTAGTTATGGGACAGCTGCTACACACTCTGCTAGGAAGATTTTAATTGGCCTCCTCCTCCCTCCTACCGGAGGGAGGAGGATCTCTTCTGCCGGGGAATTATGCTATTTTAAAAACCAGTATACATCATACCATAGCTGGGAATCGAACACAGATCTCACTGTGTGGTGGGCAAGTCACCCTAACCACTGTACCACTACAGTAGTAAGTCAAGCTGGCCTAAAATTTACCATTTATGCTCAATGCAATAGAAACATTAGGTTGCTTAAAGGAGAACTGTAGTGAGAGGTATATGGAGGCTGCCATATTGATTTCCTTTTAAGCTATACCAGTTGCCTGGCAGCCCTGCTGATCTATTTGGCTGCAGTAGTGTGAATCACACCAGAAACAAGCATGCAGCTAATCTTGTCAGATCTTACAAAAATGTCAAACACCAGATCTGCTGCATGCTTGTTCAGGGTCTAGGGCTAAAAGTATTGGAGGCAGAGGATCTGCAGGATAGCCAGGTAACTGGTATTGCTTAAAAGGAAATCAATATGGTAGCCTCCATATACCTTTCACTACAGTTCTCCTTTAAAGGGAACCTTAACTGAGAGTGATATGGATGTTTCCTGTAAACAATACCAGTTGCCTGGCAGTCCAGCTGATCTTTGTGACTGCAATAGTGGCTGAATCACACCCTGAAACAAGCATGCAGCTAATCCAGTCTGACTTCAGTCAGAGCACCTGATCTGCAACCTTGTTCAGGGGCTGTGGCTAAAAGTATTAGAGACACAGGATCAACAGGCAATTCAGGCAACTGGTATTATTTTAAAAGGAAAAATCCATATCCCTCTCCGTTTAGGTTCCCTTTAAGGATTTGTAGCATAAAAGCCAACTCACATTGGCTGGGATTTGAACCTGGGTCTCACTGTGTGGTGGGCAAGCACACTAACCACTGTACCAACTGAAGCTGGCCTAAAGTTTACCATTTATGCTCAATACCAGAGAAAAAGTAGACAAGACAAATAACATTTATATCACACTTGTCTCCTGGCGGACTTAAAGCACCAGAGTTGCAGCCACTAGGGCATGCTATATAGGCAGTAGCAGTGTTAGGAAGAGAGAGAGATATGAATCTACCTGGCTATCTGGGGTTCTCTTTGGACAACTGTTGAACACAAAAGAGAAGGCCATGTCTGGCTACACATCTGTAAGCAGTGGCTGCATGGTATAATGGATAAGGGCGCTGCTTCTGACAAAGGTGACCAGAGTTCAAATCTCAGCTCTGTCTGTTCAGTAAGCCAGCACCTATTCAGTAGGAGACCTTAGGCAAGTCTTCCTAACACTGCTATCTTGTCTAATTTTTCTCTTGACAACTGTTGAACACAAAAGACAAGGCCATGTCTGGCTACATATCTGTAAGCAGTGGCTGCATGGTGTAATGGTCAAGGGCTCTGCCTCTGACACAGGAGACCAGAGTTCAAATCTCAGCTCTGTCTGTTCAGTAAGCCAGCACCTATTCAGTAGGAGACCTTAGGCAAGTCTTCCTAACACTGCTACTGCCTATAGAGAATGCCCTAGTGGCTGCAACTCTGGTGCTTTGAGTCTGCCAGGAGACAAGTGTGATATAAATTGTATTTGTCTTGTCTACTTTTTCTCTGGTATTGAGCATAAATGGTAAATTTTAGGCCAGCTTTAGTTGGTACAGTGGTTAGTGTGCTTGCCCACCACACAGTGAGACCCAGGTTCAAATCCCAGCCAATGTGAGTTGGCTTTTATGCTACAAATCCTTAAAGGGAACCTAAACGGAGAAGGATATGGATTTTTCCTTTTAAAATAATACCAGTTGCCTGAATCGCCTGCTGATCCTGTGTCTCTAATACTTTTAGCCACAGTCCCTGAACAAGCATGCAGATCAGGTGCTCTGACTGAAGTCAGACTGGATTAGCTGCATGCTTGTTTCAGGGTGTGATTCAGCCACTATTGCAATCACAAAGATCAGCTGGACTGCCAGGCAACAGGTATTGTTTAGAGGAAACATCCATATCACTCTCAGTTAAGGTTCCCTTTAAAGGAGAACTGTAGTGAAAGGTATATGGAGGCTACCATATTGATTTCCTTTTAAGCAATACCAGTTACCTGGCTATCCTGAAGATCCTCTGCCTCCAATACTTTTAAAATGTAATTGATTGCGAGCGGATTATTTGAATTATTGCACAACTTGTTTGCCAAGGAGGACCAACCTATAATAAGATACGCCAAACAATAAGAAAAATTGGCCCTACATGTGCATCATATAACTTTATTTGTACAAAATACTAAAAGTGGGAAGGCACCTGTTCACACTGTTAAAATCCATTAAAACCTCTGGCTGAGCAGGAGTGAGCGCTACTACACAAACATTGTATGTTCCACCAGCCGCCTCCAGGTTAATGCTTACAGCGATCGCCCAGCGTGAGCCTATGCAAATCGCTTCCGCCACCTGTTGAGGTCTGGCTGTGTGTGGACCCACCACCGACGCACACCAAGGCCTTCAAAAAGCAGCTGCAAACACTTCAAACAAAAACCGGAGTACTTGGGAATTTTTTCACTGACAAAGTGTGAGTCCTTTGTAAGTTTCCTCTCTATGCAGATTGTTCTCATGCAAGAATGCCTTAGTCTTGAGTTGGTATCAATAACCACTTCCAGATCGTGTTGTACATACTAAAACAATAATTTGCATCAAACTTTTTTTCTCCCCCTTCCAGGATTTTGATATATAAGTCACACTTCGTTTAGCGGTAATAGCTGTTGCAGATCCCTTTTATATACTCACGGCTTCCGCCTTCAGCGAAGCCAGCGGCTATGGCGGCGTGTGGATGGATATATGGACCAGCCGTCTCCGCGGTCTTCAGTGGTGCTCCAGCTATGGTGTTAGCGGGCTCCACTCCTTGCCATCCGGATTCAGGCTCAAGTGTAGATCCGCTATCCTTCAGATTTCCCGCCGCATTGGCGTCTTTGGTGCGGCCGTTGCTGGGTCACGTGAGCGCTCACTCCAGCTCCTCCCTTCCTGCTGACGCGTTTCGCCCCTCCCACCGGGGCTTTCTCAAAGCAGCTGAGGAATAGTGGGAAGATAGGCTGTTTTATTCATTCTTGGAGGTGGGGTAGGTCTCGGAAAAATCCGCCTTCTCATGCATATTCATTACTTCTCCGTAATCGCTCATTTTCACCATCTATTGACTGTTTATAATCTCCTCCCTTAGCGTGGAATATAGAGGGTTACGGAATCTACACTTCACATAAATTCTTGTTTACAGCAACAACAGATGTGTACTCTCTATTCACACGGATTTCCGTATTCTTATAGAAAGTAGGATAAATTTAGATCTGAGTTCAGTCCACTGGGGGTCAGTGTGCCCAGTCTATAGATCCATGTAGTTTCAATTTTATGTAGCTCTTTCTCGATGTCACCTCCTCTGTTGGAGATTCTTTGTTTAATAATCCCATTGAACTTCAATCCCTTTGGCTGGCCATTGTGGAAATCCTGGAAGTGTTGTCCCAAGGGACTATCTTTATCTGCTTCCTCAATATTCGTTAAATGTTCACCAATCCTTTGTCCTAATTTTCTTTTTGTCTTTCCTATATACAGCAGCCCACAAGGGCATTCTATAGAATAAACAACTCTTTCAGTGGTACAGGTTATTAAGTCTCTTATTTCATAGATTTTACTGTTTTTTGCATTTCTAAAAACCTTTGTTCTTTCTACGTATTTGCATACTCTACAATTCCCGCAACTGAACATTCCTTTGGTTCTAGGATAATCCTGCAGCCATGTCCCTTTCCTTACACTATTAAATTCTGACCTGACCAATTCGCCTTTTAGGTTTTGAGCTCTCCTTGCTGTCATAAAAGGTCTTTCGCCTACATATCTCCTAATTTTTTCATCCAGCATCAAAATGTGCCAATGTTTCTGCAATACTTCTCGCAATCCACTCCAATGAGAGCCATATGTTGTTACCAATCTAAGTGGTTCATTTAATTTTTTGACATTATCTTCTCCTTTCATCTTTATCTTTTTTAATCTTTTTTAATATCTCCTCTCTTGGTTTTATTCTGATTCTCTCCTTTTCCCGGTCCAGTAAACTTTTTGGGTACCCTCTTTTTAATAATCTCTCTTGGAGTTCCTCTGCCTCCACCTCAAAGTCACCATCCGTCGCGCAATTTCTTCTAAGTCTATGGAACTGCCCTCCCGGTATCGCCTGTTTCTGAGACGGCAGATGGTGGCTTGTGAAATGAAGCAGAGTGTTACCTGCCGTAGGCTTTCTGTACGTTGTAGTTTTTAGAGTACCTTCTTCCTTCCTGATCATCAGATCTAAAAAGGAGATTTGTTTCCTATCACATGTATATGTAAAGTTCAAATTTCTTTCATTTTTGCCCAGGGAGTCAACAAACTTCTCCAGGGCCTCTTCTGTGCCACGCCAGACCAGGACCACGTCGTCTATGTACCTCAACCAGAGCCGAACGTGCTCCTGGAAGAGGCACATAGGGTACACATCCTGCCGCTCCCACAACCCCAAATGGAGGCATGCGTAAGCCGGGGCGCAGGATGCCCCCATTGACGTGCCCCTGGCCTGGCGGTAAAAACGTCCATCAAATGCAAAACAATTATAACTCAAGAGGAACTCCAGAGCTTCCACAATGAACTGGTTGTGGAGTGGGGATTCAGGGTAGTGCTCTCTTAGGTAGAAGGCTACGGCTGCCAAGCCAACATCGTGCGGTATAGATGTGTACAGCCCTTCAACATCTATACTGACAAGTAAGTCATCCTCACTCACTTTAAATCCGTCAAGAGCTAACAGTACTTCACCCGTATCTTTCACATACGATGGTAGCTCTTCCACCATCTTTTTCAATTTTTTATCTAAAAATTTCCCTAGATTTTCCATTGGTCCCCCCATGCCCGACACTATCGGACGGCCTGGTGGGCATTCAAGATTTTTGTGCACCTTCGGAATTATATAAAAAATCGGTATTCGGAAAAAATTGACTTCGCAGAACGCAGCCTCCTCCCTATTCAGCACCCCCACCATTTTTCCTTCTTTAATAATTCCATTGATTTTTTGTTTTATCATCATAAAAGGGTTTTCATCGAGTTTTTGGTACGTGTTCCTGTCTCCCAGCAGCCTCAAGCATTCGCTCTCATAGTACTGGGCCGACAGGATCACTACATTGCCTCCCTTATCACTACTTCTAACCACAATATCTTTTCTCTGTTTTAATTTCTCCAATGCTTCTCTTTCCCCACTGGTTAAATTATCTCTATCTTTGTTGGGTACCCATCTGATTGTATGTAGATCGCGTTGTACCAAATGTCCCTTGGGACAACACTTCCAGGATTTCCACAATGGCCAGCCAAAGGGATTGAAGTTCAAAGGGATTATTAAACAAAGAATCTCCAACAGAGGAGGTGACATCGAGAAAGAGCTACATAAAATTGAAACTACATGGATCTATAGACTGGGCACACTGACCCCCAGTGGACTGAACTCAGATCTAAATTTATCCTACTTTCTATAAGAATACGGAAATCCGTGTGAATAGAGAGTACACATCTGTTGTTGCTGTAAACAAGAATTTATGTGAAGTGTAGATTCCGTAACCCTCTATATTCCACGCTAAGGGAGGAGATTATAAACAGTCAATAGATGGTGAAAATGAGCGATTACGGAGAAGTAATGAATATGCATGAGAAGGCGGATTTTTCCGAGACCTAACCCACCTCCAAGAATGAATAAAACAGCCTATCTTCCCACTATTCCTCAGCTGCTTTGAGAAAGCCCCGGTGGGAGGGGCGAAACGCGTCAGCAGGAAGGGAGGAGCTGGAGTGAGCGCTCACGTGACCCAGCAACGGCCGCACCAAAGACGCCAATGCGGCGGGAAATCTGAAGGATAGCGGATCTACACTTGAGCCTGAATCCGGATGGCAAGGAGTGGAGCCCGCTAACACCATAGCTGGAGCACCACTGAAGACCGCGGAGACGGCTGGTCCATATATCCATCCACACGCCGCCATAGCCGCTGGCTTCGCTGAAGGCGGAAGCCGTGAGTATATAAAAGGGATCTGCAACAGCTATTACCGCTAAACGAAGTGTGACTTATATATCAAAATCCTGGAAGGGGGAGAAAAAAAGTTTGATGCAAATTATTGTTTTAGTATGTACAACACGATCTGGAAGTGGTTATTGATACCAACTCAAGACTAAGGCATTCTTGCATGAGAACAATCTGCATAGAGAGGAAACTTACAAAGGACTCACACTTTGTCAGTGAAAAAATTCCCAAGTACTCCGGTTTTTGTTTGAAGTGTTTGCAGCTGCTTTTTGAAGGCCTTGGTGTGCGTCGGTGGTGGGTCCACACACAGCCAGACCTCAACAGGTGGCGGAAGCGATTTGCATAGGCTCACGCTGGGCGATCGCTGTAAGCATTAACCTGGAGGCGGCTGGTGGAACATACAATGTTTGTGTAGTAGCGCTCACTCCTGCTCAGCCAGAGGTTTTAATGGATTTTAACAGTGTGAACAGGTGCCTTCCCACTTTTAGTATTTTGTACAAATAAAGTTATATGATGCACATGTAGGGCCAATTTTTCTTATTGTTTGGCTCCAATACTTTTAGCCCTAGACCCTGTCTTTTTGCTGAAAGCCTATTTTACAAATCGTTGAAAATTCCTGTGATTACTTATGCAAATGAGGAGCATCCTGCAGAGACCTCCTTTTTTAAGAAATTTGTAACTGTGTCAAATAAAGATTTTAGATATTTTTGTATCAAGATTTTGTGCTTTATGTCCACATTATAGTCCTTTCTACAAACTAAGTGATTCACACTACTGCAGCCAAATAGATCTGCAGGGCTGCCAGGCAACTGGTATAGCTTAAAAGGAAATCAATATGGCAGCCTCCATATACCACTCACTACAGTTCTCCTTTAAGCAACCTAATGTTTCTATTGCATTGAGCATAAATGGTAAATTTTAGGCCAGCTTGACTTACTACTGTAGTGGTACAGTGGTTAGGGTGACTTGCCCACCACACAGTGAGATCTGTGTTCGATTCCCAGCTATGGTATGATGTATACTGGTTTTTAAAATAGAATAATTCCCTGGCAGAAGAGACCCTCCTCCCTTCGGTAGGAGGGAGGAGAGAATAGGTAGAAGGGGAGGAGGAGGCCAATTAAAATCTTCCTAGCAGAGTGTGTAGCAGCTGTCCCATAACTAATTAGTGTAGGCAGACAACTGAGTCAAATGGTATAAGGACCTAGCTTGGAGGAGGGAGGGTCCTCCAGCAGTGATGTGTATTTCACTCAATCAGGTGTGCCTCCAGGTAGTAGAGCTCTTGAAACATGTTTTCTATCATTTTTCTAGCTGGTAGAATTTTTTCAAATTTTGCCTCCCCATTGAAGTCTATTGCGGTTCGCAAACTTTTTCACGGAGGTTCGCGAACAGGGTTGGCGACATCTCTAGTGACCATCCCTACTAGAGAGAGAGAGAGAGGGAGAGAGAGAGATGAATCTACCTGGCTATCTGGGGTTCTCTTCGGACAACTGCTGAACACAAAAGACAAGGCCATGCCTGGGTGGGCTTGAACCACCAACCTTGCAGTTAACAGCCAAACGCACTAACCAATTGTGCCACAGAGACTGTGTACCACAAAGACTGTGTACCACAAAGACTGTGCACCACAAAGACTGTGCACCACAAAGACTGTGCACCACAAGGACTGTGCACCACAAAGACTGTGCATGCAGCTGCTGTTGAATGATTTTATGGGGATGTATGTATGTCTTTTGGAGGAAGGAAGTAAGCCTGCTCCAAGAAGTTTCAGCATGTAGTGTTGGTAGTATAATGGTTAGGATAGCAGCCTACAGAGTGGTAGGCCTGGGTTCTATTCCCAGCCAATGTGAGTTGGCTTTTGACATGCTACAAATCCTTAAGCAAGCTAATTTTTCTCTTGGATATATCATAATGGTACATGCTAGGCTGGCTTCAGCATGTAGCTTTGTAGTGTGTTGTGTTGGTGGTATAATGGTTAGGATAGCAGCCTCCAGAGCGGTAGGCCTGGGTTCTATTCCCAGCCAATGTGAGTTGGCTTTTGACATGCTACAAATCCTTAAGCAAGCTATTTTTTCTCTTGGATATATCATAATGGTACATGCTAGGCTGGCTTCAGCATATAGCATTGTAGTGTGTTGTGTTGGTGGTATAATGGTTAGGATAGCAGCCTACAGAGCGGTAGGCCTGGGTTCTATTCTCAGCCAATGTGAGTTGGCTTTTGAAATGCTACAAATCCTTAAGCAAGTTAATTTTTCTCTTGGATATATCATAATGGTACATGCTAGGCTGGCTTCAGCATGTGGTGTTGGTGGTGGTATAGTGGTGAAGTGAGCTACCTACCACGCACTCAGACCTGGGTTCAATTCCCAGTCAAGGTATGTAAGCTGGTTTTTGAAATACTACAATTCCCTGGAAGACGAGACTCTCCTCTCTCCGGGAGGAGGGAGGAAGAAAAGGACTAAAGGAATAGTTAATAGGGTCTATGGGCTACCATATAGGATAAACAAGGTTATTTTTGCATTTATTTTAATTTTCCCGTCCGAATCCGGAATTCCGCAGAATTTCGTACAAATCTGGCGGAATTTTCATAGCGATGGAATTTAACGCTGACGGAATCTTTGATTTCCGGTAGAACGAAATTTGCTCTTTCCGATCATCCCTAATGGAGCTGTCCTGATCTGTTGAGGCAAGGAGCTCCAAAACATAGGGGCAGCATGACAGAAGGCTCTGTGACCAAAAGTTTCCAAGTGGACTCTGAGTATGACTAGATTATTAGAACCTGTGGATCTGAGAATGCGGGGATTGCTATACAGCTGCAACATATCTTTCATGTAGGGCCCAGATTATTCAGTGATTTAAATGTCAGTAGGCCGATCTTGAATAGGACCCTCCATTCTATAGGTGGCCAGTGAAGGGAGTGCAGGACTGGCGTTATGTGGCAGTGACGGGGTTGGTTGGTTAGCAGTCTGGCAGCAGTATTCTGTATCATCTCTAGGCGGTACAAGTCCCTTTTTGGAAGGCCAGTGTAGAGAGCATTGCAGTAGTCCATTCGGGAGGTAATGAAGGCATGAACTAAAGTTGGTAGATCTTCTGGGGGAATGAGGTGCTTGATTTTTGCAATGTTCTTAAGGTGAAAATAGGATGATTTCACCACCACAGCAGAGATGTGAGTTCTGAAGTTTAAATGCCCATCAATTAGAACTCCCAGGCTATGCACATGATCGGAGCTGCGTAGATCCGTGCCTTCTATTCCCAGTGGTGAAGACTGCTAGTTAAGTTGTTTTGTTTTCATGCGCTGCCCTCCGATCAGAAGGACTTCAGTTTTGTCTGCATTTAGTTTCAGCCAGTTTTCATTCATCCATTGCTGTAGTTCACGTAAGCAGGCGTTTATAGTTAGAGTTGGGTCTGACACACGAGGCTTGAAGGAAAGATATAGTTGGGTGTTGTCCGCATAGCAGTGGTATGTCAGGCCATGTTTTTGGATTCATTTTCTAAGCGGTAACATGTAAATCGTGAAATGCAGGGGAGAGAGGATTGATGTAACGGTTATGGAATTCTCTCCGTGGTCAGCGCACAGGACGTGCGCTGACACTGTGGAAATACTCCACAAGCGTATAATTTGAGAGAACCCAGCAAAAGGTGCAAAGCACCTGTAGAGGGAAATTCCTGTTGGCAGATGGAGCTGTGGAGTGCAGAGGTACAGATCCTCTGCCCTGCCACTGATGCCAGACAGGAATTGTACGGAAGGAAGAAACGCAGGGCAAGATAGCCCTGAAAGAGAGAGATCAAAGAGACAGAGGGTATGTGTGTCCACCAATCTAGTCGCCCCCCTGCAACGATGAACGCACAACCTTGAAGATCAGGTGAGAAGGCAATCGCAAGAGATGGTGATTGCTAACAGCGACACAAGACTGAACAAGTACAGATGATGAATGTATGTATGTCCACCAATCTAGCCGCCAACCTGCGCCGGTGGACACACAACAGAGGAAACCAAGTGAGAACGCAATCGCAAGAGAAGCGATTGCGAATGAGAATGAGCACAGGGACAGAATGTATGTGTATGCCCCAATCTAGTCGCCAACCCGCGACGGTGCACACACAACAGCAGAAGCGAAGTAGGAACGCAATCGCGAGAGAGGTGATTGCCAGAGTTGACACAAGGCTAAAGCAAGACAGGGCACAAGAGTAGCAAAGGCACAGCAAATCATACAATGAGAAGATAAGGAAAACAACAAACGCTAACTAAATGCGAACACCGCACTCATTCGTAACAGCGAACGCGTTTACTGCGCGGTCTCCGCGTGTTAAGCACAACAGAGACAAGCACGCCTAACTAACCCCCGCCACCCAAACACGAAACAGAGAACGTGAGCGCTTGCTTAACGGTTACCTCACTGAGCCTCCAGCAAGCGTTTGTATCAGACAAGACAGATAAACGAAAACAGGAATAAGTGAGAGATACGATCCACCGCTCTTCTGCCAGAGCGAGTGCGATCTAAATAGGAAAATGGAGTTAGCAGGATCCACTGCTCTTTCCGCCAGAGCTAGTGTGATCCAAGTATAGCTAGAGAGTTTAGCAGGATCCACTGCTTTTTCCGCCAGAGTGAGTGTGATCCAAGTATAGGAACAGAGCGAGCTGGATCCACTGCTCTTTCCGCCAGAGCAAGTGCGATCCAAGTACAGCAAGAGAGTAGTAGATAAGAAGGATCCACAGCTGCTACCGCTAGAGGCTAGTGCGACCTAAGCACGACAGACAGGACAGGCAATACAAATAATACAATCCTGACTGCTCAAGCAAGGATGCCTAGTGCAGTCCCTTGAATTACTCTCAGCTAATCTTTAACTAATAAGCATGGCTGACACTCCAGGAGTGTTTCACAGGACAAACCCTTATGACCAGCGAAGTACTGTGGAATCACATGGTATTTATAGAGCAAGCCTACAAAGGATGTGGCTAGGCAATTTGCATGACAAACGTATGCAAATCCCTCAGCAGCAGCAAGCTGCAAAACTGACAAAAGGTCTCTTTTCCAGAGACCTGCAGAATGCAGACCTGAACAGTGGTCAAAAAGCTGCCTGCCTGTGCAGGCAGCTGAGCGGATCATTACAATTGAGCCCTGGGGCACCCCATACTTAAGTGTTACAGGGGTGGACAGGAAGGCCCCATAGACACTTTTTGGGTTCTGCCACTCAAGAAGGATTGCAACCACTGTAGAACTATGCCATCAATGCTGCAGTATTCCTGTAGCCTGTTTATAAAGATGTCATGGTCAACTGTATCAAAGGCTGCAGAAAGGTCTAGCAGTATGAGGATCGAGCACTCTCCTCTGTCTCTATGCCATGAGGAGGTGGTTGCATATTTGGATGAGGGCAGTTTCAGTGCTGTGGTGTTTCCTGAAGCCAGACTGGAATGGGTCATAACTGTTGTTTTGTAGGATTTTGGCTTCTAGCTGGAGGTATACAGTTTTTTCTATTAGCTTACCCAGAAAGGGAAAGTTAGAGACAGGTCTGTAGCTGGTCATTGCATCTGGGTCCAGGGAGGGTTTTTTGAGGAGAGGCCTGATGATTGCTTCCTTCAGTAAAGCAGGAAATATCCCTGATTGTAAGGAACAGTTAACAATTTTGAGGAATACCGGTACGAACAGGTCGGGCAGTTCAACATGAACTGTGTTGGGCCAGGATCCAGGTCACAGGTACTGTAAGCCCTCCTCCCACTTAATCAGATACTCAGGTAAAACCTTAGTACAATTCATCGCTAACCTTTTGTATAAGAAATAAATCAGATGTGTGGGGGAAACCTCCATGTAACGATTGTGGAATTATCTCCATGGTCAGCGCACAAGATGTGCGCTGACAGTGCGGAAATCCTCCACAAGCATCTGAATAACAGAACCCAGCTTTGGTGCACTGCACCTGTAGAGGGGAATTCCCACCGGCAGATGGAGCTGTGGAGTGCAGAGGAATAAATCCTCTGCACTGCCACAGATGCCAGTGAGGAATTGTACGAGGGAAAGCAATACAGGGCAATATAGCCCCTAGTGAGAGAGAGTGAGCACAGAGACAGAATGTATGTATGTCCACCAATCTAGTCGCCACCTGGCGACAGTGAACACACAACAGCGAAGACCAAGTGAGAAAGCAATCGCAAGAATGGCGATTGCTAATAGCGACACAAGACTGAGTAAAGACAGAGTATAGGTGTAGTAAGAAAGACACAGCAAACAATAACAATCAGAATGCCAAGGAAAAGAACAAACGCACTAGCTAAACGCGGTCGCCGCACGAGAAGCGCAAAAGCGACAAAACACGTTAATGGCGCGGTCTCCGCACGAAAAGCGCAACAGAGACATAACGCGCCAACCCTGACTAACAAAAGAACACAGAAAACACAAACAAACAAATAACAGAAACGCTTGCTAATCGGTTGCCTTACCTCAGGCAACAGCAAGCGTCCGCTCCAGACCGACAGATAAACAGACAACAGGAACAGGACTGAAAGGATCCACTGCTCTTCCGCAAGAGCGAGTGCGATCCGCACAACAAGACAGACAGAAGGAGTAGCCAGTAGCAACCGCAGCTCTGGCTACACTCCTAGACAGAATACAGAGAGATCCACCGCCTCTAACGCTAGGGCGAATGCAATCCAAACAGTCAGAGCGATTTCCTGTCAGCCGCCGCGGGTGACAGAACAATCGCAACAGAAAGACAGAACAAGGCAAAACAGATAATAACGACCTCACTATGCTAGAAGGAATGTAAGTGCACACCCAAGGATAACTACTCAAAGATAATAATATTAGCAAACTATTAGCAGAGGGCTGAGACTCCAGGCAAGTTAGCAGGAACAAACCTTCATGACCAGCAGGGAATTCTGGGAGGAAATGGTATTTATACTGCAAGCCATCAAAGGAAGCAGCTAAGCAATTTGCATGACAAGTGGGTGCAAATTCCTCACCAGAACAGCAACTCTGAAACTTGCAGAGTGAAGATAGGTCTCTTTTCCAGGGACCTGCAGCACTCAGACCTAAAAAATGGTCAAAAAGCTGTCTGCCTGTGCAGACAGCAGAGCAGATCATTACACTCCAACACTAAAAGCCTCTCAAACTCTGACAGTCCCATATTACTCCGAAAAAAATAATATTTTTTTCCGCCAGAAATTGTTCCAATTGTCTATGCCTTAAAAATCAAATACAAACTGACCATATTCCTCACGAAAAATAGACAAAGGTTTCAGATTCCCATTAACTAAATATATTTTAAACTCATTCTCCCTCCTCCTTCCCACGATCCAAAGAAACCATGCTCCAGTCCAGGCGAAGAAAATCCCACAAGTGGGGCCATCGGCGATAATCCTTCTGTCCAACCACACTTCTTATTAACCAAATCCCAAAGCTTAAACACATTTCAAAACCTATTTGGAGTTGTTGGACGTAGTCCTCTAAAAATCCGAGGTAGCCAGAGAGCATCCACCAAATCCTTCACTGCCAATCTCTTTTCAATATTAACCCAACCTTTTAATTCACCTCTATACGTCCAATCAAACATCCTAAACAGAATGCACGCGTGATAATACAACCTTGGATCAGTAAGCCCCAACCCACCCCTCTACTTAGAACTAATTAAGGTCCCATATACTAACCTCGATACCTTATCCTGATAAAAGGATAATTAAGTTTTATCTGATTCATCAAAGAACCAGTCATAGAGATATTAGGAGCCTCCAAAGTTGACATATTAATTTTAAAATTTGAAAAAATCCCAGGGTCCTTTCCAATAAAATGCAATTTAAACCACTGACAAGTGAGAACATACTTAATAATACTCAAATTACTCAAAAATAATTTTGATAATACCCTTTTACCTACTTTTTGGTAGTTTTCCAATTACAAAGTACTGGACAGTTAGTTTAAAAGGAAGTTTAAAATGATCTCTTAGGAAAAAATTTAGTCAGGTGAAAAAATATGAATTGGGTCCTGGTGCAGTAGGGTTTGATGTAAAAACTTGAAATTTTGAAATTGTGTGTTTGTTTGCTTTCAAATTAAATTTGCAATTACAATCATTTTTAATCACAGTTATTCAGCAAGAGTAATACAAAGAAGTCCCTGAAGCCTTTAGCCCTTTAATTTTCCTTTGTCCAGTGGCTGACAACTTTCCAGAGATTCAAGCAGATGTTCCTCACCTGTCTGGTTGGAGATCTCGCCCTCTGCACAGGGCACACAGTAGTAGCAGCACCTCTGTTGTCCTTCCTGAGGGACCTTCCTGTAACCGGGGAGGCAGCTGGGAGTGCACACTGAAGAGGGGATCTGTCATAAAATAAATATTCAAATCATTTGTAAACTGGCGAAGATGATGTGCAGCCACCTAAAGATTTGTGGACATTCTTATGAGAAAACAACCCTCCCTTCCTATTGTACTTTCATGTCACTAGGGAAGTACAGGGAGGCGGTAAGGTTGGGACCAACTTCCATAAAGGGACCAACTTCCATAAAGTCTACATTTCGATAATAGAGTGTTCTAATTGAAAAAAGCCTGATATGCTTAGGGGGGGGGGGGGGGGGGACTTCCAGTCATATAAATAGATAAATAGCATGGTATCTGCAAGCTATGTACTAAATTTTAAAGGGACTCCGAGCTCAAAAAATAATGAAAATGGAACTCACCATGGGCTTTCTGCAGCCCAGTGTAGGTCGGAAGGTCCCACGACGGTGTCCTGGCTCTTCTCCCAGGTCTTCTCCCAGAGATGGCTGCCCGGCGGCTTTCGGGCGGCTCCAGACGACACTGGCCCGAGTGTCGGGCTCTCTCTTCCACATACTTCACGGCTCACTTCATCACGCCGGCCGCATCGCGTCATCACGGTGGCCAGCTTAACAGTACAGCGCATGTGCAGTTTAATAAACAAAAAAATAAGATAAAAGTCAAATTAACTAAACAAAAATTGCTACACTTAAAGGGACTCCGAGCTCATAAAAAAAATGAAAGTTGTACTCACCTGGGGCTTTCTCCAGCCCAGTGCTGGTCGGGAGGTCCCACAACGGCGTCCTGGCTCCTCTCCTTCTCCCCGCTCCGGAATGGCTGACAGGCCGCAGCCCGGGCGACACTCTCCCGAGTGTCGGGCTCTCTCTTCCGCATACTTCACGGCTGACTTCATCACGCCGGCCGCATCGCGTCATCACGGTGGCCGGCGTGGCAGTACGGCACATGCGCGCTTTAATCGCGCATGCGCAGTACTTTCACTCCGGCCGCCGTGATGACGCGAGGCAGCCGGCGTGTGACTTAATACGCGTCATACGCGGAAGGAGCAGCCCGACACTGGGCCGAGTGTCGCCCGGGCTGCGGCCTGTCAGCCATTCCGGAGCGGGGAGAAGGAGAAGAGCCAGGACGCCGTCGTGGGACCTCCCGACCAGCACTGGGCTGGAGAAAGCCCCAGGTGAGTACAACTTTCATTTTTTTTATGAGCTCGGAGTCACTTTAAAGGGACTTCGAGCTAAAAAAAAAATGAAAATGGTACTCACCGTGGGCTTTCTGCAGCCCAGTGTAGGTCGGGAGGTCCCACGACGGCGTCCTGGCTCTTCTCCCAGGTCTTCTCCCAGAGATGGCTGCCTGGCGGTTTCCGGGCGGCTCCAGGTGACACTGGCCCGAGTGTTAGGCTTTCTCTTCCGCATACCTCACAGCTGACTTCATCACGCGAGAGCCCGACACTTGGGCCAGTGTCACCTGGAGCCGCCCGGAAACCGCCAGGCAGCCATCTCTGGGACAAGACCTGGGAGAAGAGCCAGGACGCCGTCGTGGGACCTCCCGACCTACACTGGGCTGCAGAAAGCCCACGGTGAGTACCATTTTCATTTTTTTTTAGCTCGGAGTCCCTTTAAGTGTAGCCATTTTTGTTTAGTTGATTTGACTTTTATCTTATTTTTTTTGTTAACTTAACCAATTCCAGAGCATAGACTGGGGGACTGTAGTCTATCTGTAAACAGACATCCCTAATCTTAATTAGGGATAATATTATTTTTACTACTCTGTGGTGAACAAACCAAGAACAAGAACTGTACGTATGCACATAAGTAGACTTATGCTTTAAAGAGTTTCCATCCAACCCCCTATTAACCTCCTTGGCGGTATGAAAAATACCGCCAGGAGGGAGCGCAGCAGTTTTTTTTTTTTTAAATTTTTTTTTAATCATGTAGCGAGCCGAGGGCTCGCTACATGATAGCCGCTGCTGAGCGGCACCCCCCCGCCCGCTTCGATCGCCTTCGGCGATCTCCGATCAGGAAATCCCGTTCATAGAACGGGATTTCCTGGAGGGCTTCCCCCGTCGCCATGGCGACGGGGCGGGATGACGTCACCGACGTCACTGACGTCGGGACGTCATTGGGAGTCCCGGGCCACCCCTCGGCGCTGCCTGGCACTGATTGGCCAGGCAGCGCTGGGGTCTGGAGGGGGGGGGGGGCCCGCGCCGCAGCAGATAGCGGCGATCGGGCAGGGGCCGGCGGCGATCAGAGTGCTGGCGCAGCTAGCAAAGTGCTAGCTGCGTCCAGCAAAAAAAAAATTATTAAAATCGGCCCAGCAGGGCCTGAGCGGCACCCTCCGGCGGCTTACCCCGTGTCACACACGGGGTTACCGCCAAGGAGGTTAAAGCTTTATCTCCGACCTCTCCTAATAAGTTTTCCAAAACATTATTAGGTACTTTGTATTCTACCATCTACCAAATTTGACTGCCCCTGCTTAGAAGATATTTACTCCCCTTTCTAATTCTACATTTGTGTCAGTCCAATGCATTATCACTGTTAGGTTAGGGGTGTTAAATGAGGGATGTCCACTGCTTTTAAAGGTAATGTTAGATGTCAGATACTCACCTAAGGAGAGGGAAGGCTCTGAGTCCTAATGAGCCTTCCTTCTCCTCTCCCGGTGCCCTCAGGATCCTCCGTTCAAATCCCCCGCCGCAGGGGACTTCGGAAGTCTTCGGGAGCCGAGTCCTCCCGAAGACAGGCGGCTCCATACTGCGCACGCGCGAGTGCGTCATAGAGGGCAATCGCACATGTGCAGTATGGAGCGGCCCATCTTCCAGAGCCCGAGTGCTCCCGAAGACTTACGAAACCTCCCTTCGGTGACGGAAGTGCCAGTATTTGACCGAAATGGTCCAATACTGCTATGGGGGATCCTGAGCGGGACCGGGCACCGGGAGAGGAGAGGGAAGTCTCATTAGGACCGAGCCTTCCCTCTCCTTAGGTGAGTATCTGATTTTTTTTTTAGGTGGGTTCCCATTCTCTTTAAAGGACTTACGAGGCCAAATTATTAATAAAAAAAGTTAAAAAAGTGAAGTACCTGCATCTCTTTAAAAGACACGGAGGACGCCATCCGCGCCCTCCGTGTCATTCCGCCGGGTTCCCGCCGCTCAATAGACCCCCGGCCTGTCACGACCGGAGCTGGCAGCGGCTGCGCAGTCCACACCTGCCGCGAGTGCGGCTGTGCAGCTCTAGGGCCAACCCCCCGATCAACGCTACAGTAGCGTGAATCTGGGGGTTGGCCCTAGAGCTGCGCAGCCGCACTCGCGGCAGGTGCAGACTGCGCAGCCGCGGCCAGCTCCGGTCGTGACAGGCCGGGGGTCTATTGAGCGGCGGGGACCCGGCGGAATGACACGGAGGGCGCGGATGGCGTCCTCCGTGTCTTTTAAAGAGATGCAGGTACTTCACTTTTTTAACTTTTTTTTTAATAATTTGGCCTCGTAAGTCCTTTAAAGGAATGTTCCCTGCTTAAAGGAAACCTGCAATGGAGCCAAAAACACTCAATTTCAGTGGGGGTTGAATAATTTTGAACACAACTGTATATAGTACTGTATCTAGTAGAATCCTTACTTGGAGGATTCTCTGCTGCAATTCATCATATGTACACATATTTTGGGGGGGGGGAAATCAGAGATGGTACAGGTAAAAAAAAAAGGTATTAATATTATTATTTCTTTTAACAACTCCCCACCCCCTCCCCCCCAACAACAACAACAAAAAGTAAACCATACTAAAGTTGTTTGGATAAACTTGTATGTGACTGAGAAATGTAAACACGAGGACAGAACATAATTGTCAAAATTGATCTGGTAAGGAAATAGATTTAAAACACCAGTACTGAAGCAGTTGTCTGTTGTGTGCTATTGTTGATAGAAAGATCACCTGGTTAAATCTGGGATCCCAGTGAATGGCTTTGTCGGTGCGCAGAAACTGGAGACCATCAGGACCTTCAGCAAAATACCCAACTTGTAGCTTTTTCATTGTTTCATTAGGAAATATAATGAAGTTAAATACACTGAAGTGGGCCGGTACTGATCCCTTCTCGTCAAAGTGTATGAGGTCTCCACCGGTGGTGTTAAATAAAAGGCTTTTTAAATATCGATGGAGCTAGAGAGAGAAGAAAATTATAGTTTAACAGTAAACAAAAGATGTGAAAGGTAATTTTATTTGTTTATTATAATTGATATTTCAACCAGCAGTTGCAGTGGTAGGAAACTCAGAATGCATCTGTGGTCTAAGGCAGGGCTCCTTTCGTGCCGGTATGGCACTTATTGCTGTAATGCTCTTTAATTTTGCTGAATATTATGAAAAAGACTCTACAGAGACGAAGCAATTGTTAACGCGTTCTCCCTCACCTGAAAGGTGGCTTGTCGGACATTAGAGTTAGTTTCATTGGCTAATACTAAAATATCTTTTAAATATTACAACACATGTAGTAAGCTTCTTACATATTCGACTAAAGTCCGATCAGAAGAGCATGGTAATCCCTAGAATAATGCCTCTATCAGGGGACCAGGGATGTGCAGAGGGCCCTTAAAGAGACTCTGAAGACTCCTAAAGTGACACCTTTTTTAGGCAGTATTCCTAAGCATTAATGGCTTACCTGAAACGCTGTTATCCCACGGCAAAATACGGCTTTCATCCACCCCCCGAATACCGGGGAAAAACTCCACGACTTTCAAAGTCATACATTTTGCTCCCCGGGGAGCCAGAGCTTTGAGCTGCAGCTTTGCCTCCATTTGCATCAATCCACCGCTGATCTCCGCCTCTCCCCGCCCCTCTCAGTGAAAGATCCACGGGAGATTGACGCGAATGGAGGCAGAGCGGCAGCTCAAAGCTCTGCCTCCAACAGGAAGGAGCCTCGCAATTTGCCCCGGAAATTTCGGGGTGATTAAAGCCTCGCTTTGCTGCGAGATAGTGGCATTTCAGCTTAGCCATTAATGCTTTAGAAGACTGCCTAAAAAAAGTGCATTTTAGGAGGCTTCAGACTCTCTTTAAAGAGAATCTGTATTGTTAAAATCGCACAAAAGTAAACATACCAGTGTGTTATGGGACATCTCCTATTACCCTCTGTCACAATTTCACCGCTCCCCGCCGCATTAAAAGTAGTCAAAAACAGTTTTTAAAAGTTTATTAATAAACAAACAAAATGGCCACCAAAACAGGAAGTAGGTTGATGTACAGTATGTCCACACATAGAAAATACATCCATACACAAGCAGGCTGTATACAGCCTTCCTTTTGAATCTCAAGAGATCATTTGTGTGTTTACCTTCTGTCCCCCTGCAGCTATCATCCACTGAATAGTGACAGGCTGTGAGGCTGATCGGTTTTTCCTGCAGACAGCTCTGCCCTGTCTGTAATTCCTCAGTATGTATCAGCCAGCTCCTTCCACAGCCTAACAGAGGAGGATTTTTATCCAGCTCTCTTCTCTCACTGATAAGAGAGCAGAGACGCTGCTGGCTTATGTAAATAGCACACACACGGGAGTGTGCATAGAGGGGCCTGGAGAGGGGTGTGCATAACAGATCAGCACGGAAGAGTTGGCAGCCTTCCAGACACAGGGCGACAAGTCCGACAGCGGAAAGATACATTGATTTATTACAGAGATGGTGATAGTAGAAAGTGCTGCAGTAAGCCAGAGCACATTAGAATAGGTTTAGGAACTCGCAGGATGGTAGAAAAAAGGATGACATTTTTGTTACAGAGCCTCTTTAAGTGGGGTGCTCAAATTTAAAAAAGGGCCTTGCGCACCCCCCCCCCCCCAAATATGCATAGTAGTACCTACAAGTGGTGGGGGACCTTCCCCCACAGCCCCCTTGCCCTGCAGTGATGTGACCTTTACCCACCCGGCTCTCAAACTATCCTAAAACATACCCTTGAGCCCCTCCGCTTGACACATACATTCAGTCACAGAAGCTCTGGCTGCATTCAGTGGTGTTGAGTCAGTCCCGGTGTCACTGGTGGCCGCACGTTCCCCCCTACTCATTTCTGGCTAGGGGGTACTGGTTGTCATGTGGGTACTGAATGCAGATGCTGGGGACAATGTAGGTTCTGGGTGTGGGTACAGGGTGTCATGTGGGTTCTGGCTATGGGTAGGTATCAAGTGTCATACAGGTATTAATTGCAAGTACTTAGTGCCATGTGAGATCTGGGTACATGTACTGGATGTCCTGTGGGTGCTGGGTGCAGGTACTGGGTGTAACATAGGTGCGGATACTTGGTGCCATGCCTGTACTGGGTGCAGGCTATGGATGGGCATTGGGTGTAGCATGGGTTTTAAATGCAGGTACTTTCAGTGTGGGTATGGCTTAAGTGGGTGCTTGGTGCAGATAGTGGGTGCCATATGGAGGCTGTATGGAGGTGTAGGTACTGGGTGCAATGTTAGGCCTGAAGACAGGTAATTGATGTCAAGTGAGTACTGGGTGCTAACTTTCGGGGAAAGGGGTGTGGGTGGATGTTGGGAGAAGCAGAGATCACAAGATGTCAGTGTGGGTGCTGCAGGAAGGGGAAGAAATTAGGGGTGCTGGGGGAGGGAGAGATCAGTTTAGGTGCTGTTTAGGTGATGAGGGAGGTCACTATGGGTGCTGCTGGGGACAAGACGGGTGCCATTGGGGGAGGGAGAGGTCACTGTGGGTGCTGGGGGAGGCAGGATCACTGCAGTGCTAATGCTGGGTAGGGAGAGGTCAGTATGGGTCCTAGGTGAAGGGAGAGGTCACTGGGAGCACTGGGGGGGGGGAGAGGTCACTGATGTCAAGGAGGCACTATCTTACCTGCTCCCACACAGCTGTGGAGATGGTTACACTAGGAACCTTGTATGAAACCTCTTTACTCCAAAGTGTCCCAGATGGGGCAGGAGCTTCCCATGGGCGGTGGATGGGGCTTATCATGACCGGGGTGGAGCTTATTTTTTGCAGCCAAAGGGGCCTTTTAATGGGCATCCAGACCCCCCCTCCCCCTCCCTGCACATGCCTGCAGGGGACATCTGCTCCACATCATCTGATATCTCCCACAATTTTTGCTGCTACTCATCCTAGGGTACAGGTGTCAGAGGAGATTCTGAAGGTTTTCTGGGGTACCTGGCCCTGGCCTGCTTTTCTGATAAGCCCATTAGAGATCTTGAGGACCCGACCACCGAAGATGGAGCTGCAGACACAATCTCCTCTTTTAAGAAAAATAAAATTCCTGGGCCAGAGGAAATCCCAAGAGTGCTGCTTGCAAATTTTCACATTCAAAATGCAAATTTCGATTTTCCCAATATGGTCAAAGAAAACAAAATGTCATTATTTTACAGCAAAATTTTGCAAAAAGTGCCACAAATTGCTTCTTTTTAGCTCGAAAATTTATTTGGTGGGGTAAGTCCACCCTTACCTTAGCTGTAAAGTGGCAATTTGTTTAAAGTCAAAAGATTCTCTTTAAAAAAAAAATAGAAGAAGTGGAAAGATAACTTTATTTCACAAAGCCTTTTATTGTAAGTACTTATTGAGGGGCGTAACCAGGGTTGCTCGCCAGTGATCTCATATTCGAATTTACCCGTGATCACGGGGAGATTTTCATGAATCCAGAAGTCAAATTCGAAGATCGATATCAATCACGAATTCGAAATCGATTGGATCCGAATTTTACACTCAAATTTTAATTCAGCTACCGTCGCCCAAAACCCGCCAACTTTAAGGATTAATAGCAAAGCCCCCTTAAATGCCAGAATCACCAAATTTGCAGGTTATGTTGAGAAGAAAAGTAGGAGCAAGGGGGGAACATTTTTTTTTCTTCAAAAATACCTTATACTTTGTGAGAAAATCGATTTTAAAAGATAAAAGTAAAAAAAAAAAAAGATACATTTAAATGCCGCCGGTCAAAGAGTGTGGGAAATATTTCCCAGCAGTTAAGAGCAAAGGCCCCTTACATCCTAGCAACACCACATTTGCAAGATATGTTAAAACTATAGTGGGAAACAATATAAAAAAAATTAAACATTTTTAATTTTGTGGAATGTTCTGTGTGTACAATCTGAAAAAAATGGGGTGGGGTCCCTCCTTCCCGAGCCTCTGTAACCCCTTGTCCCCATGCAGGCTGGGATAGCCAGAATGCGGAGCCCCGGCCGACTGGGGCTTCGCACCCTGAGCTATACCAGCCCACATGGTCCATGGTATGGGAGGGCTCCGGGGGAGAGGGGCGGACAAGCCTTCCCCTCTCCCCCTGAGCCCTTGTCCAATCCATGGACAAGGGGCTCTTCCCCACCTCCAGTGCCCCAGGAGTAGGTGGGGCGACGACTTCCTGGGGGGGGGGTTCATGGTGGCATCTGGGAGTCCCCTTTAAGAAGGGGACCCCCGATGCCCACCCCCCTCCCAGGAGAAATGAGTATAGGGGTACAAAGTACTCCTTACCCATTTCCGTAAAGGATTAAATGAAATAAAAACGCAACCACAAGCAAAGTATTTTAATATTCTTAATTAACCAGAAATACTTACCTGTCTGTACCTTTAAAAAAATGTTCCCACGCCAATATCCTCAGTAAATGATCCAACGAATACAGTATCCTCTAATCTTGCGATCTTCAATTACCTTGATTGAAGATTTCCCACAGCAATTAGCTATACTATAGCTTAGAATGCCTCCTGCAGACGCATAGCTCCGGCTCCCGCTGTCCTTCCCGCCTCCTCACCTGTCACCCTCACCTAGCCTGGCACTTGGTGCACCCATGGGTGCACCGGGTGCAAGCCTAGGCGAGGGTGACAGGTGCAGCCAGGTGGAAAGAGACAGCGGGAGCCGGCAGCTATACGTCTGCACAGGACGCATTCTAAGCTATAGTAACTGACTCATGAATGAGCCGGTTCTTTTTGTATTGAATCGAATAAATCAGTTCAGAGCCGGTTACTATAGCTTAGAATGCATTCTGTGCGGATGTATAGCTGCCGACTCCCGCTGTCTCTCCCCACCTGGCTTCACCTGTCACCCTCACCTAGGCTGGCACCCAGGCTTTCATTGGGGCCTAGGTTTTGAGGGTACAAAAGTGCAGGTTTCTGCCGAACGGTAAGGTAAGGGCCCAAAACTCACCAGCTCTGAGCCCCCTTAAACTCCCTACAAAGCCTGAAAATTTGGAGCTGCTCAGCCGTACCATTCGGCAGAAACCTGTGCTTATGTACCCTCAAAACCTAGGCCCCAATGAAAGCCTAGGGGGATTTTAGCACATTTGCACCCCCTTAACTTTGGTTTGCAGAGATGTAGGGAACCCAAAATTGGAGTGCAAGTACATCAATATGTCTGAGATTCAGACTTTGCTAACGGCCATGGCTGTAATTTATGTTCGTCAGAATCGCCACCAGTACCTTTGCAAAAATAAACAGGTTTTTGTGACCCTAGGCTATGACCTCTTTGGCCTAGGGGCCTGAAAATCAACAGTCCTGAGCCTGCTAAGAGTCCCTACAATGCTAGAAAATTTGCCACTGCTGAGCCATCGTCCTTTGTAAAAATGTGAGATTTTGCAAAGTGAACTAGGAAGCCCAATGAAAGCCTATGGAAGATTTTAGCACTTTTGCACCGCAGTAACTTTCGTTTGCAGAGATGTAGGGAACCCAAAATTGGAGTGCAAGTACAACAATATGCCTTCTACCTGCATGAGACATGTCGTGAGATTCAGACTTTGCTAATGGCCATGTCTGCGATTTATGTTCGTCACCACTCCCAGTACCAAAAATGCTAAAATCCCCCATAGGCTTTCATTGGGGCCTAGGCTTTGATACAAAAGCGCAGGTTTCTGCCGCACGGTACAGCTGAGCATCCCCAAATTTCCAGGCTTTGTAGGGAGTTTAAGGGGGCTCAGGGCTGGTGAGTTTCGGGCCCTTACCTTAACGTTCGGCAGAAACCTGCGCTTTTGTACCCTCAAAACCTGGGCCCCAATGAAAGCCTATGGGGGATTTTAGCACTTTTGCATCCCCGTAACTCTGGTTTGCAGAGATGTAGGGAACCCAAAATTGGAGTGCAAGTACAACAATATGGCTTCTACTTGCATGCGACATGTCGTGAGATTCAGACTTTGCTAACGGCCATGACTGCGATTTATGTTCGTCAGAATCGCCACTAGTACCATTGCAAAAATAAACACGTTTTTGTGACCCTAGGCTATGATTTCTTTGGGTTAGGGGCCTGAAACTCACCAGTCCTGAGCCTCCTAAGAGTCCCTACAATGCTAGAAAATTTGCCACTGCTGACTGAGCCATCGTCCTTTGGAAAAATGTGAGATTTTTGAAAGTGAAATAGGAAGCCCAATGAAAGCCAAGGCAAAATTCAGCGTGTTTGCACCCCCATAATTCTGGTTGATTTATCACCCACCGACTTTAGCAGTTAATAGCAAAGGCCTCTTACATCCTAGCAACTCCAAATTTGCAGGACATGTAAAAAAGATGTGGGAAACTATATATATAATTTTTATAATTTTTATATAATTTATATATATATATATATATATATATATATATATATATATATATATATATATATATATATATATATATATATATATATATATATATATATATATATATATATACAGAGGGGCTGCAGCACACAACAGGAAAACAGTGACAGGGGCTCTTGGTTACGCTTTAACGCGCTTAAGCTCACCAACTGCGCCAAAGTGTCCCCAATCTGGTGAGTCCTACTCTAACCAGGCAAAAATGCTAGTTTTAATCAGCGTTCTAGTGGGAACCATACCAAAAGCCTAAAGGTCAACTAAATGGCAGAAATGAAATTAAAAACACCTCACCTTCTACTAGCTACTAACTGAACTATGAGCACCGCTCATTTATATATATATATATTTATATATATATATATATATATATATATATATATATATATATATATATATATATATATTTATATATATATATATATATTTATATATATTTATATATATTTATATATATATATATATATATATATATATATATATATATATATAAAAATTGGGGGGGGGGGGGGGGGGGGGTAATGTTCTGCGTGTGGGAAATCTGAAAAAAAAAAGAAGCCTCTGAAACCCCTTGTCCCCCATGCAGGCTGGGATAGCCAGAATGCGGAGCCCCGGCCAACTAGGGCTTCGCACCCTGAGATATAAAAGACAGCATGGTCTATGGTATGGGGGGGCTCCAGGGGAGAGGGGTGGCCAAGCCTTCCAATCCATTGACAAGGGGCTCTTCCCCACCTCCGGTGCCCCAGGAGGAGGTGGTACAATGACTCCCAGGGGGGGGGGGGTGTTCATGGTGGCATCTTGGAGTCCCTAGATTTCCAAACCCCCCAGGAGAAATGAGTATAGGGGTATTACCCATTTCCACAAAGGGTTAAATGAAATAAAAACACAACTAAGAGCAAAGTATTTTAATATTCTTAATTAACTCGAAATACTTACCTGTACCTTTAAAAAATGTTCCCACGCCAATATCCTTGGTAAATGATCCAACGAATACAGTATCCTCTTATCTTGCGATCTTCAATTAAGTTGATTGAGGATCTCCGCCTCCCCCACATAGCAGAGAATGCTCCCGCTGTTCTCCCCGCCTCCTCACCTGTCACCTCACCTAGGCTGGCACCTGGTGCACCCATGGGTGCACCGGGTGCCAGCCTAGGTAAGGGTGACAGGTGAAGGCAGGTGGGGAGAGACCGCGGGAGCCGCAGCTATACGCTTGCACAGGACGCATTCTAAGCCTATACTAACCGGCTCATGAATGAGCTGGTACTTTTTGTATTGAATCGAATGAATCGGTTCAGAGACGATTCTTTCGATTCAATACAAAAAGAACAGGCTCATTTATGAGCCGGTTAGTATAGACTTAGAATGCGTCCTGTGCAAACGTATAGCTGTGGCTCCCGCTGTCTCTCCGCACCTGGCTGCACCTGTCACCCTCATCTAGGCTGGCACCCGGTGTACCCATAGGTGAGGGTGAGAGGTGAGGAGGCGGGGAGGACAGCGGGAGCTGGCAGCTATGCGTCCCACAGGACGCATTCTCTGCTATGTGGGGTGCAACGGAGATCTTCAATAAACTTAATTGAAGATCACAAGATAAGAGGATACTGTATTTGTTGGATCATTTACCGAGGATATTGGCGTGGGAATTTTTTTTTTAAAGTTACAGGTAAGTATTTCGGGTTGTATAAGAATATTAAAATGCTTTGCTTTCTGTAGTGTATTTCATGTAACCCTTTGTGGAAATGGGTAAGGGGTACTTTGTACCACTATACTGGGAGGGGGTGGGCACCTGGGGTCCCCTTCTTAAAGGGGACTCCCAGATGCCACCATGAACCCCCCCAGGGAGTCATCACCCCCACCTCCTCCTGGGGCACCGGAAGTGGGGAAGAGCCCCTTGTCCATGGATTGGACAAGGGCTCGGGGGGAGAGGGGAAGGCTTGGCCGCCCCTCTCCCCCGGAGCCTCCATACCATGGACCATGCGGGCTGGTATAGCTCAGGGTGCGAAGCCCCAGTCGACCGGGGCTCCGCATTCTGGCTATCGCAGCCTGCATGGGGGACAAGGGGTTACAGAGGCTGGGGAAGGGGGACCCCACACCATGTTTTTTTTTTTTCAGAGTTCCCACACTCAGAATATTCCCCAAAAATAAAAAAAATTAATTTATTTTTTTAAATATTGTTTCCCACTATCTTTTTTAACATATCCTGCAAATGTGGTGTTGCTAGGATGTAAGGGACCTTTGCTATTAACTGCTGGGAAATATTTCCCACGATCTGTCATTGACCGGCATTTAAATGTACCGTTTTTTTCTTTGAACTTTTAAAATCGATTTTCTCAAAAAGCATAAGGTCTTTTTGAAAAGCATCTGACGCTATTTCCTGTAAATAGCGTATGGCACTTAGACATCGGACTTCCGC
The DNA here is from genome assembly GCF_040937935.1 of Hyperolius riggenbachi. NCBI lineage: Eukaryota > Metazoa > Chordata > Amphibia > Anura > Hyperoliidae > Hyperolius > Hyperolius riggenbachi. The sequence goes on along the minus strand of NC_090649.1, from coordinate 16,875,175 downwards.
TGTGGAAGCATGGTATCTCTGTGCTCCTGCCGCCGCTGCTCCTATTGCTGATTAATGCTGGAGGGAGAGCGCTGAGGGGAGAGCCCGAGGTGAGGGAGGGAGTGGCCAATGCCAGAGGGGCCCTGGGCCCTCCACAGTTGCATGGGTTGCTGCCCCTATTGTTATGCCACTGTACTTAGTTCTTTCTATTGCGAAAACTGTATTTACTCTACAAGGTCACAGCAAGGTGACGCAGCGAATTATTAATATCAACCTTACCAGCTCTTTACTACAAAGTACACTTTCTAGTACTTTCTAGTACTAAAAAAAAGTATAATTTCTAGAAAACGACATAAGAGATTACATCCAAACGCATGCATGGAATTGTATTTATGAGAACTAACTCTTAGTTTTTATTTACAGAGCTGTTGCTGAGTTTAGGAAAACTTTGGTTATCCAGCTTTTGCCAAAATACACATGAATGGACTGAACTTTTTACGGCTTAAATTTGTAAGTAGATGGTGATAGAGATGTCGCGAACATCAAATTTTGGGTTCGCGAACTTCCGCAAATTTTTGAACATGTGAACCCGGGGGAACCGCCATAGACTTCAATGGACAGGCACATTTTGAAACCTACAAAGACTGATTCTAGCCACAAAAGTGATGGAAAAGTTGTTTCAAGGGGCCTAACACCTGGACTGTGGCATGCTGGAGGGGGATCCATGCCAAAAGGTTAACGAAAAATTACGGAGTTGATGCAGTCGTGTTTTAATCGCTAAAGGGCAGAAATCACATTCTATTCCTACAAATAATGCACTGGAGTGGTACTGCAACTTAATGTGGCCTCAATAGAAGTAGTGTGCACATCTCTAGGTATAAGTGGGTTGTGGAGTGTCACACACAGAGAAATGCAATAGTACTAAAAGAATACAGTGAAAAATAATGCACAGGAGTGGTACTCTGTACCTGCAATGTTATGTGGCAACAAATAGCAGTAGTGTGCACAGCTATGGGTGTCAGTTGGCTGTGGAATTTTACAGGAGACCGATGTAATAGCCCTCAAAAGGGCTATTTGGGGTGCTTTCAGCAAGTAGTCAGTGAGGGACACAGGCCTAGCTAATGCTTTCCCTACCTATCTGCAGCAAGTCTGACCCTGCTCTCACTATTACTGCAGCCAGAGAATGAATCCAATATGGCCACCAAAACTGATTTTTATAAGGGGGGGGGGGTGGATGGTCCAGGAGGGGGAGCTAGCTGATTGGCTGCCATGTGTCTGCTGACTGTGAGGTAAGGGGTCAAAGTTTAGCTCAATGATGATGTATGGGGGCGTGTCGAACACACCAAATGTTCGGTGTTCATCACGGGCGCGAACAGCGGAAGTTCACAGAATACTGTCCGCCGGCGAACAGTTCGGGCCATCTCTACATGGTGATGTATAATTTTATTCTAACCAGTGAACACATTGATGGACTTAGTTTTCCTTTTTACCTTCCAAGGATGATGGGATGTCCCAAAGCTCTGTAATTGGCTGTTTTCTTCATAAGAAAGCAAGTCATGAAGTGCATGGGCCACAGCATAGACTGCAGAGTAGATGCTAAAGGTGTAACTAAAGTCATTTACATCATAGACAGAAGAGTCCACCTGACTCAGACAGTCCTTTTCAGTGCAGGGTCTGCATCTCTCATTGAAAATTCCAACAAAGCACTCAAGATATCTAATCCATATCCAATACATAAGTTGGACATGCTTGTATTTGAGAGGGCCGGCACTGAGCAGGTACTCCCTCAGCCCTGGAATATCTCTTCTGGGAGGAGAAAACACCAGTGATTGGTTAATAACCATAGTGATCCTATGTGAAAAGCGCATGGTTGGCAGGATTATGACCTTTCTTAAACTGTGTTTCTCAAACAGTATAGTTTCTAGATAAAAAACATCCTTAGAATTTCCAAGAAATATAAGAACACTGCAGCTGGTTTTACGCATTATATGTAAATTTTTTTCCTTCTCCAATGCTTCATCTCTCTTAATCGTTTCCATGAAAGCCACACAGATCCCACTCTGGATAATCTCCTTGTAGAGCTCCATGCTGAACCTCTGGTTACTGTCATCTCCTACCAGAATCCCCACCCAGCTCCAGCCAAATTGCTTCATAAGGAAGACAATGGCTCTATGCTGCAATCTATCATCGGGAACCGTGCGGTAGAAGTAGGGGAAGAGACGCTTGTCACTGAATATGGGATCCATCGCTGCATAACTGATCTGAGGAGAAAAAATGGACATGATGGAAAGGATATAATTACATAAGTCAGCTGAGATGAAGCATGAAACAGTGAGGTAGAACCAAACTCCTCTCAAGAATTAGGGAAAGTCACATGACCAACTCCTCAGGTAGCTCCAGTCCCCAGCAATTCAGCTTGAAAACAATAGTATCGATGTCGCTTATGTCTCACATGGCCACAATACTTATCCTGTGGTGATGGTGAAGCACTGTGGTACAGACCACCCAATAGTCCAATATATATATATATACACAATCCAATCTAGCAGCACTTAGTGTTCAAAAGCTTGCAGCAGCAGTTACCACATACGTCTCTTGATCACAATAACACAGTAAAAGCAATTAAAAAGTCAGATCATAGTGCAGACTACTTAGCAGGGGCATTTCTAGGTTCCGGGGAGATCCGGGGCACCCTGTGAAAAATGGGCGTGGTCATGCCATGTAAAGTGGGCGTGGACATAGGCGGGACCAAATGTGCATGAACATAGCAGTGGTGTAACTTAAATATATTCAATAGGCAGTATTTCACATATATACTGTAAGACCCTCACCTGGCTTCTGTCTTGTCTTTGGCTAGCTGGCATGTGTGCTGTACTCGGCTGGCAGTTATGCTGGGCTTCCTGGCTGGTGGTCATGCTATGCTATGCTGTGCTGGCCTGGCTGGTGGTGATGCTGTGCTGGCCTGGCTGGTGGTGATGCTGTGCTGGCCTGGCTGGTGGTGATGCTGTGCTGGCCTGGCTGATGGTGATGCTGTGCCAGCTTGGCTGGCGGTAATGATGAGCCATCCTCGCTTTGTTAGGTGACTTGCTGGGGGCTTTGCTGGGCTGGGCAATTTGCTGGGCAGGGGGCTTTACTAGGTTTTGCTTGGCTGTACGCTTTGCTGGGCTGGGACCAGGAGGCTTTGCTAGGCTGGGGGGTTTGCTTTGCTGAGGGCTCTGCTTTGCTGGGCTGGGGCCCTGGGGCTTTGCTTGGCTGTAGATAGGTAGGTGCCTCCAGTATAGGTTAGATAGGTATGTTCCCCCAGTATAGGTTAGATAGGTATGTTCCTCCAGTATAGGTTAGATAGGTATGTTCCCCCAGTATAGGCGAGATAGGTAGGTGCCTCCAGTATAGGTTAGATAGGTATGTTCCCCCAGTATAGGCGAGATAGGTAGGTGCCTCCAGTATAGGTTAGATAGGTATGTTCCCCCAGTATAGGCGAGATAGGTATAGGTTTGAGAGGTAGATGCCCACAGTGTAGGATAGATAGGTAGCTTCCCACAGCGTAGGTTAGATAGGGAGCTTCCCCCAGTATGCATTAGATAGGTAGCTTCCCCCAGTATAGATTAGATAGGTAGTTTCCCCCAGTGTAGGTTAGATAAGTAGCTTCCCCTAGTGTAGAAATGTGCCCCAAGTAAGGAGGCGGGGAGATGGGCGGAACGGTGTGGGGGGAGTTAAAAACTCAACTCTGATTGCCGAAGACACAGCCTACAGCTTCATCCAACTTCCTCCCCTGGCGTAGTTCACATTGGTAACAGCTCCCCCTGTGACATCACAGGGGCGGTGTAACCAAGGCGCCGGACGCCGGAGGAGGAAGTAGGAAGACGATGGAGGCTGTGTCTGCAGCAATCGGAGGTGAGTTTTTAACTGACCATTCTACCCCCCACCCCCGCTCTGCCCAGTGGAGATGACCTAAACCGGTTCAACCACAAACTTATTCGCGCAAACATCGGTGGTTCGCGTTTGTGGTGAACTGCGGACTTTATGCGAGTTCAACCCGCCCCCTATACTACATCATTAGGCTCAACTTTGACCCTCTACATCACAGTCAGCAGACACAGGGCAGCCAATCAGGCTACACTCCCTCCTGGTTCCCCTCCTGTATAAAAGGCAGCTGCGTCAGCCATGATCTCACTCTGTGTGCTGCGTAGTGATATAAGGGAGAAAGATTGCTGTCTGCTGCTGCACAGATTAGGGAAAGCTTAATTAGGCTGTTGTTAGGCTTGTTCGCTTGCTCCTTGCTGATACTTATTGCTAAGAAGCACCCCAAAACAGCTCTTTTGAGAGCTAATGTTCTTTTGATGAGTTTTTTTTTGTGTGTGTGTGTGGCCCACTGACACTTGCATATACAGCCCTGTAGTTGCAGCTGGCCCTTGGTAATTGCTATACTGTGCAAGGCCCAGCACATTCAGTGACTACCTTTTCACTGCACCTGTGTGGGACAGCTGCATATTTGTAATACCAGTCACTGCATACCTGTTCGTGTTTACTGCATCTCCGTGACAGCAGCACGCAGTGTTATATACCAGTCACTGCATACCCGTTCAGTGTACCTGTGTGTGTGACAGCTGCACATTTGTAATACCAGTCACTGCATACCTGTTCACGGTACCTGTGTGTGTGACTGCTGTATATTTGTAATACCAGTCAGTGCATACCTGTTCGTGTTTACTGCATCTGCGTGACAGCATCACGCAGTGTTATATATACCAGTCACTGCATACCTGTTCACGGTACCTGTTCGTGTGACAGCTGCACATTTATAATACCAGTCACTGCACACCTGTTCATGTTCGCTGCACCTGCGTGACAGCAAGCAGTGTTATATACCAGTCACTGCATACCTGTTAATGTTACCTGTGTGACTGCACATTGTATTAGTCAAGTCAGTGCATACCTTTCACTTCATCCCCCCAATATGGACAAAATAACAGGCAGAGGCAGACCCAGAGGCAGGCCACCTGGCAGGTCTGTTCGAGGTCACACTGTCTTGATTTCATGCGGCCCTCGACCAAAGTACAGTGTTCAGAAGAAGGCACGTGCCATCAACCCCCAATATTGTCAGGACGTAGTTGACTATTTAACACATAACACCTCATCTTCCTCAGCTTCCGCAGACATATCTTCCTCCTCCTGCTCTGATTCTGGTACCCCACTTAACACTCCATCGGCAGCCATCACCAAAGTGCCATCATCACAGGGCTCAGCGGTATGGACATTTTTTTGTGTCTCTGCCTCAGGTGAGAGCAATGTCATCTGTACTCTCTGCTACCAAACATTGAGCCATGAAACGACCAAGACCCATGTAGGGACAACTACCTTACGAAGGCACATGATTACAAAGCACAAACTGCAATGGGATGACCACCTGAGAAAAGCAGCACACAAAAGCAAAGCCACACACTGCAGTGGAAGACACCAGGCCGCAATTATTTCTCAAAAAAGGTGATACCTAAACTGTACCGTGATGTTGAAAGGCAAGTGGTGACATCTCTGGCACACAGCATTGGGTCAAGGGTCCATCTGACCATGGATGCCTGGTCTGCAAAGCACGCTCAGGCCTGCCCGAAGACTAAGTCAGTCCCCAAATACAACATCTCTGTCTGGACATGTGTGACTGCTTGCCCCAAGACTAAGTCACTCCCCACACAGCATCTCTGCCTGCAGGCTGCTTGACTGCCTTCTCAGCCACCACAGGGTCCAGGCTCCAGGCGGATTCCCAAATTTTTAAGGCCGCTGCTAGCTGCAGCCGCTATAATAATTTTTCCGGTGTGTGTACATGTCTGCCTAATTTTTCTGGCTGCACTGCAGCTGCAACAACAAAACAAAAGGCATGTACATGTGTCAATTCCCCTTCGTGATTGTTACCTTGCCGCGGTGAAGGGGCTTGCATATCACAATGAAGCAATGACCGACGGCTATATGAGTGTCTCGGGGGGTGGCACACCAAAGATAATAAGGTTGTTGCTTAATTGTGGACAGACCAAATTCGATCAGCTGGATAGTCACTGTTGTTCTATCATTGAGCTACCTCAGCCTGGCGACCATATGGGCATGAAAACCGCTATCGCCTGCACTCTCGCCATGGTGCGCACCAGTCCAGCACAGCACAACACAAACAGCTGTTTGCGGTGCCTTACACAGTGAGTTTGGTCTGTCAGTGTGAAGCAGTACTCTAATTACACTCCCTGATTGATGTATAAACATGCAAGATGTTTTCAAGCACTTTAGGCCTCCAATTTAGCATGCAAAGTGATTTCTGCCCTTAAATCGCTGCTTTCCATCAAATCCAGATTTTTACCTGGGACTTTTGGCATGTATCCCACTCCCCCATGCAAAAACTCAGATGTTAGACCCCTTGAAACATCTTTTCCATCATTTTTGTGGCCAGCATAAGTGTTTCTAGTTTCCAAAGTTCGCCTCCCCATTGAAGTCTATGACGGTTCGCAAATGTTTGCATGTTCGCGAACATTTGCGGAGGTTCACGGACGTGAGGTTCGGGCCATCTCTAATTACTATGAGCACAGGAGCAAGAGAGAGCTAATACTGCAGTTGTGGGCCCCTCGATGCCCTTCTGCCCCAAGAGCCCTGATGCAGTCGCAACCACTGCACCCCCTATTGCTATGCCCCTGTACACCGCATGCAACCACAGAGCTATCAAAGAGGTGATACATCTGTCACCAAGGCATTGGGGGTCACACACACCCTAATTCCCCTGTTTACCAGATATACTCTTGTATGCAAGTATGCCACAAGGATATCTCCAGTACATAAGCATGTCCAAGCACTTCCCACTTTTCTACTTAAAGAGACACTGAAGCGACAATATTTCTCGCTTCAGATCTCATAGTTAGCAGGGGCACTATCCCGCAGGGCCATACAACTGTGCATACAAGTGATTTCCCCCCCCCTTTTCTGCCCACCAACAGAGCTTTCTGTTGGTGGGCTCTGATCCCTCGTGCAGTATTCGTTTATTATTATTTTTTTGTATTTATTTATATATTTTTTTTCAATACATTTCCTTATTTTTCTTATTTATTTATTAATTCCCCCCTCCCTCCCTCACCCTGCCAGCCAATAACAGCGATCGGCTGTCCTAGGCATCAGCTTATGAGAGCCAATCGCTCTTGTTGTGCCTCCTCAGGGGACAGCCGAGTGACACGGCTGTCCCCAGTACATCGCTGCTGTAGATCACAGTGCTGTATGATGTAAATAGATGACGGTTTCGCCGTCTAACAGTCTCCTAGCGGCGATCACTGCTGGGAGACTGATGATGGAATTAAACTCCGTCATTGAAGTGTAGACGCGTGATGCCCTGCAAACCACGCCCCCAGGACTTAACTCCAATTGGCGTTACGTTGTCCGGGGGGAGCTGCCGCGTTCACGCCAATTGGAGTGAGGTGGTCTTAAAGTAGTTAAATGGTGTAATAACCAGGACAAATGGGCAAATAAAAAGTGTGAGTTTTATCCACAGCAGCACGTTTTATTCTAAAACTATAATGGCTGAAAGAAATATCTAATTTCTTTATTTTTTTTCCCTATAAAATGCAGTTAGAATAAAATAATTCTCAGCAAAAAGTACCCCCCCAAAGAAAGCCTAATTTACCAATAAACTTAAGAGCAAATGAATGGGAGGAGCGTGATGTGAAAATTGCTCTGGTTTTTAAAGGGAAAAAACTTGTGGTTGGGAAGTGGTTAATGAGGGGAGAATTTGCCTCTAATATCAGTTGGAACTTTATGAACAGAACATTGCCCACTTGTAATTATAGTGATACAAGTGACCTTCATTGTCATCTGTAGTCCTTACCTACTTGGAATACTGTGTGGAGATTCCCTCCCCCCTAAACTGGCCCTGACTGTGATCCATACAATACACTACCCTTTCATACCTCTCATAGGCATTAGCCTATGAGAGGGATTCAATTGTGAGCCACTCCTGGGGACTGTTAAGTGACAGGGCTGTCCCCTGTACAGCGCTGTGCTCAGGGGCGTAACTATAGACACTGCAAGGGATGCAGCCGCATGGGTCCCAGAAGCCACAGGGGACTTCATCCTCAGAGACTGACAACTAAGGGCAAGAAAAAATGTTCTGCTCTCTGCGCAGTTGTTCTAATGACTGCATCTGCTCAGCCACTAATAAAGAATAATACAAAGTTTTGCAGACAAAGATTTGTAGACAGTCCCTATTCAGCGTGCAGCAGGCTTTTGTGTTCCGAGCCCTTACCCCTGCCTCTCTACCCCTCTCCAAGTTCTTTGTACAATAGTGATGCTGGAGGAGTCTGCAGAGCCAGTTCTGTTCCATCAGAGATGGACAGAGTGAGTGTAATAAGCTGAGGCAGGGAGCACAATCAGCTAATTACAATTACACAAAAATTTGCATACATTTTCTTGCAAATACAACTATACATAATTATGATATGTAAATTTAATTGATTTCCAATAGTCATTTGTAATTTCGCGTAAAATTTCACGTAATTTTCACGTAATTTCACGCCGACTTTGGTAGCGAATGGCAGAGCCCCCATACATGCTACTGACACCAAAATTGCTGCATATGTTACTGAGAATTGTGGGTACAAGTAAAAAAAAGACACATTTTCCAAAGAGACCTGTAACGATCGGTGGGCGCAGAGAGTATCTGATTACCGGTGATCTGCAGTATCGCCGGAAATACAGATATATACCAGATTATAAGTGATCTGCAGTCTCACCGATAATCCGATATACAACTAACCTCTGTTCGCCTGAGTAGAGTGTAGTGTTTTGGTGTAACAGTAACACTAGGAGGCCTAGGCCTCAGTGCAGCAAGGAGAACTGCACGGATTCCTTCCGCAGACCTGAGCTCTCCAAGACGGGAGGAGTCAGACTGACAGTAGGAAGGAAAGTCCGAGAGTGACACTCAGGAAGAAGTGTCACTAACAGGACTGGGAACCGCCTCCAATCGTGAGGTCGGTTCTCGAGGTCAGACAAGCCAGGTCGTACACACACGGACAGATAAAGTACAAATACAGTAGGCAAAGGCGGAGTCAAAGTACAGGCAGGGTTCAGCAACGGGGTATCAGATATATCGGGGTACAAAATCAGGAGGCAGAAACAGAGTCTAGGAACGAGCCGAGGTTCGGCAACAGAGTATCAGAAATATCGAGGTACAAGGTCAGAGTTCAGGAGGATAGTCGAGGCAGGCAAAAGTCATAACAGAAAATCACAATCAAACTAGTACTTTAGCTATCAATAATCTAGCTAAGTGTAGGATTACAGCTCCAGCTGGTCCCGGCACACTTAAGGATCTGACTACGGATCTGGGTGCTCCCACATATGTGATCGCACGCCAGACAAAGAGCAAGTGAACAACCAGCAGTATATATACTCTAGGACCTTTCCAGGACCTCCCTAATTGCTGGTCCAATGAGAGCAGTGGAATTTGTCAGCTGACCCAGCTGGTCAGCCGACACCCTTCTAACTGCTATTTAAACGCTGCCTCTCTGCTCGCGCGCGTGTAAGTCTGAATCTTGGTGGACTATCAGTCCCAGCCACACCAGTACTGTCATGCAATGTATCTAGTGCGGGGGCCGCCTCTGATGCGGATTCCGCCGCACTGCCTATGCGGCATGCAGCGTTTTTTCCGCGTTGTGACGCCATGCTGGACGCGGAAACAGCCGCCTCACCTTGAGAGACGGCGGCATTTCCGCGTTTCCTTACAGTACCCCCCCCCCCCCCCCCCCCGAGGAGTGGACTCCGGACAACTCCTTCCAGGCTTTTCTGGATGTACCGTATGAAATTCCCTCACTAACTCATCCGCATGCATGCGGTTCCCAGGTACCCATTGCCTCTCCTCAATGCCGTACCCCTTCCAATGTACGAGATACTGCACCGAGTTCTGTACAGTACGTGAATCTATGATTCTTTCCACCTCATACTCGGGTTGGGCATTGACTAAGACAGGAGGAGGAGGAGTGGGACCCAGCTGGACTGCGGGTTTGAGAAGTGATACATGGAAAGACCTCACTCCCCGCATGCTGGTGGGAAGATCAACGGTATATGTGACATCGTTGATCTTCCTAGTCACAGGGAATGGGCCCACGAACCTGGGACCAAGTTTGTCAGAAGGTTGTTTCAGAGCCAAATGACGTGTAGACACCCAAACCAAGTCTCCAGGTTGGAAGCTCCACTCTACTGAACGTCTCTTATCAGCTTGACCCTTTTGATTAACAAAAGCTTTTCGTAAATTATCTCTCACCGTGTGCCAAATATCTTTAAAAGATCTCTGCCAGGCTTCCAAAGCTGGAAACGGAGAGGAGGCCACTGGCAATGGTGAGAACTTGGGCAATCTTCCAGACACCACCTGGAATGGAGAGAATCCGGTGGAGGAGCTTTTTAAATTGTTTTGTGCGAACTCCGCGAAAGGCAGAAATTTGACCCAGTCGTTCTGTGTTTCTGCAACATAGCACCTCAAGAATTGCTCCAAAGACTGGTTGATTCTCTCCGTTTGCCCATTGGTCTGTGGGTGGTAGCCCGATGAAAATGACAACTTCATGCCCATTTGTTGGCAGAATGCCCTCCAGAATTTAGAAATGAACTGGACTCCCCGATCCGACACTATGTTTTCCGGAATGCCGTGCAGCCGGAACACATGTGTGATAAACAGGTCAGCCAATTCCTGGGCCGAGGGGAGTCCTTTCAAGGGCACGAAATGGGCCATTTTACTGAAGCGGTCGACTACCACCCAAATGACCGACATGCCTTCTGACTTGGGAAGTTCACCTACAAAATCCATGGACAAATGGGTCCATGGCTCACTCGGGGTGGGTAAAGGCTGCAAGGTACCCACAGGTGCCAGCCGGGAGGGTTTACTCTTAGCACAAACCGCACATTCCCTCACGAATTCCTTGCAATCAGCTGCCAAGGAAGGCCACCAAGCACATCTAGCTACCAGATCCTGTGTTCTAGATGCTCCAGGATGCCCAGCATTTTTATGCGTATGGAACATCTCTAGAACCTGGAGACGGAACGGTAGCGGAATGAACAGCACCCCTGCGGGTTTTCCTTCTGGGATGTCTTGTTGGAAGGGAATTAAAGTCCCCTTCCAATCCTCCCAAGTCTCTGTTGCGGCCAGTACCAACCTCTGGGGAACAATAGTCTCTGGAATGGAGGGCTGTGCTGTCTCTGACTCAAAGCACCTGGACAAGGCATCCGCCTTAGTGTTCTTGCTACCCGGTGTATACGTAATAATGAAAGAGAATCGAGAAAAAAATAATGACCAACGAGCCTGGCGAGGGCTCAACCTCTTAGCTCCCTCGATGTATTCTAGATTTTTATGGTCAGTGTAAACCGTGACCGTATGCTCCGCTCCCTCTAACCAGTGTCGCCATTCCTCGAAGGCTAACTTAATGGCTAAGAGCTCTCTGTTGCCAATATCGTAGTTCCTTTCCGCAGGGGAGAATCTACGGGAGAAGTAGGCACACGGGTGCAATCTACCCTGCAAGCCAGATCGCTGAGACAGCACAGCCCCCACCCCGACCTCTGAGGCATCCACCTCAACAATAAAAGGAAAAGACGTATCCACATGCCTGAGGATGGGTGCAGAACAAAATAAGCCCTTCAGGGTGGCAAAAGCCTGTAACGCCTCGGGAGACCAGTGAGTGGTATCTGCACCCTTCTTGGTGAGACTGGTAAGTGGAGAAATCACCGTAGAGTACCCCTTTATGAACCTCCTATAATAGTTGGCAAAGCCAAGAAACCGCTGAAGCGATTTCAAGCCTACCGGCTGAGGCCATTCTAACACAGCGGAGACCTTGGCCGGATCCATGGACAGGCCAGTAGTAGAGATTATGTACCCCAGGAAAGCGACAGATGTTACCTCGAAGATACATTTTTCTAACTTAGCATACAATAGATTCTGCCTTAGTCTGTTCAAAACGAACCTCACATGGATCCTATGTTCAGAGAGACTGTTGGAGAAGATAAGAATATCGTCTAGATAAACTAGAACAAATCTTCCCAACACCTCTCTGAAGACCTCGTTGATGAGTTCCTGGAAGACGGCCGGGGCATTACATAACCCGAAGGGCATTACCAGGTACTCATAATGCCCGTCTGGTGTATTAAAGGCCGTCTTCCATTCATCGCCCTTTCTTATGCGTACCAGGTTGTACGCACCTCGCAAATCCAGCTTAGAAAAGATCTGGGCGCCAGTGATTTGTGTAAAAAGATCGTCTATCAAGGGTAGCGGATAGCGATTTTTTACTGTAATCTTGTTGAGACCGCGGTAATCAATGCAAGGCCGCAGACCTCCGTCTTTCTTTTTTACAAAGAAGAAGCCGGCCCCAGCAGGCGACCGGGACGGCCGAATAAAGCCTTTGGCCAGATTCTCCCTAATGTACTCCTGCATCGCCAATTTTTCGGGCCCCGACAAATTGTACAAACGACCCCGGGGGGGTACACAACCAGAACGGAGATCAATGGGACAGTCGAAAGGGCGATGTGGAGGCAATTTATCGGCAGCTTTAGGGCAGAAAACATCAGAATATTCAGCATACTGGTCTGGTACCCCTTCCACCTGAATTCTGGTTTGCCCCAATGTTAGCTTCCCCAAACACTGATGAAAACAATGGGGAGACCAGGAGGTTAACTGACCCGTGGCCCAGTCGATGTGCGGTGAATGGACTTGCAACCACGGCATGCCTAAGATAATAGTGGAGGTTGACATGTGCAGCACAAAAAATTGTAATTCTTCCCCATGCAGAACCCCTATGGTGAGTTTCACCATCGGAGTCTGTGACAGGGCACGATTCCGTTGCAGAGGGGAATCGTCCACTGCCGTAACCTGAATGGGGGGTCTCACAGGAGTGAGTGGGAGGCCCAACTCCTGAGCAAATTCGAAGTTCATAAAATTAGCCGCTGAGCCAGAATCAATAAAGGCTTCAGTGGATACAGATTTATCCTCCCATGTAACCGTACAAGGGAGAAGTAATTTTTTCTCTTTAAGGGGTGCAATTTGCGTGCCCAGGGTGTCACCCCCCACTACTCCTAGGCAAACTCGTTTCCCGACTTGTTAGGGCAGTTTCGCACTCTATGCCCTGCTGCTGCACAATACAGGCACAGCTGTTCTGTCATTCTCCGCCTTTGTTCCACCTGGGTCAGCCTTGACCGACCAATCTGCATTGGTTCGGGCGGTGGCAAGGCCGGGGAGGGTGAGACAGGCGGAGAAGGTGTCACTAGGGGTGTAGCGGATGGTGCCGCGTACGATGTCACCCTGACACGGTGACTGCCCCTAGCCTGCCTCTGGTGGCGCAACCTGCGATCCACTCGAATGGCCGATGATATGGCTTCATCAACCGTCTTGGGCTCAGGCACGGTTAACATTAAGTCGGAGACCTCCTCTGACAACCCAGACAAGAAGTAATCCATTAAGGCAAAGTTGTCAAATCTAGTAGTGACTGACCACCTGCGGAATTCTGCCGCATAATCCTCAACCGAACCTCTGCCTTGCCGCAAAAGTTTGAGCTTCCGCTCAGAGGATGCAGCAAGGTCAGGGTCGTCGTAAATTACGGCCATAGCCTTAAAGAATTCCTCTACCGAGGTTAGAGCTGTATCGGTAGAAGGCAGGTTATATGCCCAGGACTGGGAGTCGCCAGTCAGCAGGGTTTTAATGAAGATGACCCGTTGGGCCTCAGTCCCCGAGAATCGGGGTCTCAGCTCGAAATATGACAACACTCTACTCCTGAAATTCCGGAAGTCAGATTTGTGGCCGGAAAACTTATCAGGTACAGGCATACGTATGTCATCACTAGGAGGGGATCGCACTGAATCAACTGACGTCTGTAGGGTTTTCACAGAGCCTGATAAGGCATCAATTAAGGCTTTGTGCTGGCCCAGTGCTTGATGAATGTTATCCACCGAAGTGGCAAGCACAGTCAGAGGATCAGTGCGTGATTCCATCGTTTTTGTGGTCTGGCGTTCTGTAACGATCGGTGGGCGCAGAGAGTATCTGATTACCGGTGATCTGCAGTATCGCCGGAAATACAGATATATACCAGATTATAAGTGATCTGCAGTCTCACCGATAATCCGATATACAACTAACCTCTGTTCGCCTGAGTAGAGTGTAGTGTTTTGGTGTAACAGTAACACTAGGAGGCCTAGGCCTCAGTGCAGCAAGGAGAACTGCACGGATTCCTTCCGCAGACCTGAGCTCTCCAAGACGGGAGGAGTCAGACTGACAGTAGGAAGGAAAGTCCGAGAGTGACACTCAGGAAGAAGTGTCACTAACAGGACTGGGAACCGCCTCCAATCGTGAGGTCGGTTCTCGAGGTCAGACAAGCCAGGTCGTACACACACGGACAGATAAAGTACAAATACAGTAGGCAAAGGCGGAGTCAAAGTACAGGCAGGGTTCAGCAACGGGGTATCAGATATATCGGGGTACAAAATCAGGAGGCAGAAACAGAGTCTAGGAACGAGCCGAGGTTCGGCAACAGAGTATCAGAAATATCGAGGTACAAGGTGAGAGTTCAGGAGGATAGTCGAGGCAGGCAAAAGTCATAACAGAAAATCACAATCAAACTAGTACTTTAGCTATCAATAATCTAGCTAAGTGTAGGATTACAGCTCCAGCTGGTCCCGGCACACTTAAGGATCTGACTACGGATCTGGGTGCTCCCACATATGTGATCGCACGCCAGACAAAGAGCAAGTGAACAACCAGCAGTATATATACTCTAGGACCTTTCCAGGACCTCCCTAATTGCTGGTCCAATGAGAGCAGTGGAATTTGTCAGCTGACCCAGCTGGTCAGCCGACACCCTTCTAACTGCTATTTAAACTCTGCCTCTCTGCTCGCGCGCGTGTAAGTCTGAATCTTGGTGGACTATCAGTCCCAGCCACACCAGTACTGTCATGCAATGTATCTAGTGCGGGGGCCGCCTCTGATGCGGATTCCGCCGCACTGCCTATGCGGCATGCAGCGTTTTTTCCGCGTTGTGACGCCATGCTGGACGTGGAAACAGCCGCCTCACCTTGAGAGACGGCGGCATTTCCGCGTTTCCTTACAAGACCTTGTAGTTCTTGAGAAAATCGGTTTTAAAAATGCAAGGAAAAGATGTATTTTAAACTCAGAAAAATGACAGTTTAACAACAATTTTTCTTTGCATTTTTAAAATCGATGTTCTCAAAAACTATGAGGTCTTTTTGAAAAATTTTACTTATACCCACTACTTAAAGAGACTCTGTAACAAATTTTTCAGCCTTAGTTCTTCTATCCTATAAGTTCCTATGCCTGTTCTAATCTGCTCTGGCTTACTGCAGTCTTTCCTAACTGCACTGTCTCTGTAATAAATCAATGTATCTTTCCTCTGTCCTGTTTGTCGGGCTAAAGCTTGATTGTGTGGAATGTGCAGGGCTGCTTGTGATTGGTAGAAGCGATACACACCCTCTGCAGGCCCCCTGCATACTCTGAAGGACTCACACTATAGGCTTAGCTGAGCCTATTAGAAGCTGGTTAGTTTGTTTGTAAACACTGCCTAAAACTGTTAATTACAAGCCAGGATTGCAGCAGAGAGTGGCAGAAACAGCACAGAGGGGCACAGGAGAAAATAATGAATAGAATGGTATGCTTTTTATTGTAAGAATATTAGAGTACAGATTCTCTTTAACATATGTAGCAATTTTGGTAGCAACAGCATGTATGGGGGATTTGCTATTCACCGCTAAAGTTTGCAGAAACTTACGTGAAATAACATGAAAATTACACAAACAATTATGTGAAATTATGAAGTATTACCATTACACACAAAATTAATTACGATTTTCTCTGAAATGTTGCATTACAGTTACGATGTGTAATTGCGAATTTCGATGCACAATTTTGCATATGCGAAATTTCGACCCACCACTGCTCTCCTCCAGAGCTTGGAGGACAAAGGTGTAGAGATGATCCTTGCACCAAAAAGATCCCACACTGAGAAGTCCGAGCTGAAAGTTTATCAGTCAGCTGTGTAAGTTTGGCGTGAACCACTCTGTGGCCTGTAGAGTCAATTTTCTCCTCTTTTCTTTGCTATAAATTCATGGGCCTTGGCCCATATAATATTGTTGCACTGGTGCCCAGAAATGCTCTGCATTCCCAGTTTCCCACACTGTTATTGTTGATGGTGCACACTGGATGTATTGTAGTACCACTGCATCAGGGGCGTAACTAGAAATCACTGGGCCCCCCTGCGAATATTTGGATGGGGCCCCCCCCATAGGTGCCAAATAATCGTAATGGGGCAGCGTTTCACTGTAAATTAATTGTAAAGTGGGCAACATTTTACCAGACAATCGTAATGTGGGCCAGAAAATCGTAATGTGGGCAGAGTTCACCATAAAATCGTAATGTGGGCCT
The DNA here is from genome assembly GCF_040937935.1 of Hyperolius riggenbachi. Lineage (NCBI taxonomy): Eukaryota > Metazoa > Chordata > Amphibia > Anura > Hyperoliidae > Hyperolius > Hyperolius riggenbachi. The sequence continues at coordinate 16,858,779 of NC_090649.1, read as the reverse complement.
TTAGAAAATCATAATGTTGGCAGAGTTCACCAGAAAATCGTAATGTGGGCAGAGTTCACCAGAAAATCGTAATGTGGGCACCAGTCACAAAAAAATCGTAACGTGAGCAGCAGTCACCAGATAATTGTAACGTGGACAGCATTCACCAGACAATCGTAATGTGGGCAGCGTTCACCAGAATATCGTAATGTGGGACAGAAAATCGTGATGTGGGCAGAGTTCACCAGAAAATCGTAATGTGGGCAGCGTTCACCAGAAAATTGTAACATGGACAGCATTCACCAGACAATCGTAACGTGGGCAGTGTTCACCAGAAAATCGTAATGTGGGCCAGAAAATCGTAATGTGGGCAGCGTTCACCAGAAAATCGTAACGTGGACAGCATTCACCAGACAATCGTAACGTGGGCAGTGTTCAACTGAAAATCGTAATGTGGGCCAGAAAATCGTAATGTGGGCAGCAGTCACCAGAAAATCGCCATGTGGGCAGCAGTCACCAGAAAATCACAATGTGGGCATCAGTCACCAGAAAATCCTAATGCGGGCAGCAGTCACCAGAATATCGTAATGTGGGCAGCAGACACCAGAAAATCCTAATGTGGGCAGCAGTCACCAGAAAATCCTTATGTGGGCAGCAGTCACCAGAAAATCGCAATGTGGGCAGCAGTCACCAGAAAATCGCAATGTGGGCAGCAGTCACCAGAAAATCGCAATGTGGGCAGCAGTCACCAGAAAATCACAATGTGGGCAGCATACACCAGAAAATCGTAATGTGGGCAGCAGACACCAGAAAATCGCAATGTGGGCAGCAGACACCTGAAAATCGTAATGTGGGCAGCAGACACCTGAAAATCGTAATGTGGGCAGCAGACACCTGAAAATCGCAATGTGGGCAGCAGACACCTGAAAATCGTAATGTGGGCAGCAGACACCAGAAAATCGTAATGTGGGCAGCAGACACCTGAAAATCGCAATGTGGGCAGCAGACACCTGAAAATCGCAATGTGGGCAGCAGACACCTGAAAATCGTAATGTGGGCAGCAGACACCTGAAAATCGCAATGTGGGCAGCAGACACCTGAAAATCGCAATGTGGGCAGCAGTGACCAGAAAATCGCAATGTGGGCAGCAGTGACCAGAAAATCGTAATGTGGGCAGCAGACACCAGAAAATCGCAATGTGGGCAGCAGTGACCAGAAAATCATAATGTGGGCAGCAGACACCTGAAAATCGTAATGTGGGCAGCAGTGACCAGAAAATCACAATGTAGGCAGCAGTTACCAGAAAAAAAAATGCACCTGTGAAAAAAAAACAATTCACTTACCTGACAGAAGTCTTCTCCTCTCCCGGCATCTGGCTCGCAGCTCCCTGAGACCCGAATCCTCCTGCAGCACATCTCCCGCGCTGACAGGCAGAGTGCAGGGCTACGGCAAGATGGCTGCCGAAGCCCTGTACTAGAGACACAAATAGTCTCCAGTGTAGGGCTTCTTCGGCGGCCATCTTGCCGTAGCCCTGCTCTGCCTGCCGGAGACTATGCAGGCTGCTGGAGCGGGGCTGCGGGGAATGAACTGGCGCAGCGTCTATTAGACGGCCAGTTGAGCACCTTGCTGGGGGGTCCAGAGCAGCGCTCCCCCCACGCACAGTGAGCAGGCCCCAGAGCAGCCCCGGGCCCCCCTGCGGCTGAGGGGGTCGCATCCCCGGTAGGTACGCCGGTGCACTGCATACAGATAATACAGGAGCCGATGCATCACTCACTGGCCCAGCCAGAAAATCGTAATGTGGGCCAGAAAATCGTAATGTGGGCAGCGTTCACCAGAAAATCGTAACGTGGACAGCATTCACCAGACAATCGTAACGTGGGCAGTGTTCAACTGAAAATCGTAATGTGGGCCAGAAAATCGTAATGTGGGCAGCAGTCACCAGAAAATCGCCATGTGGGCAGCAGTCACCAGAAAATCACAATGTGGGCATCAGTCACCAGAAAATCCTAATGCGGGCAGCAGTCACCAGAATATCGTAATGTGGGCAGCAGACACCAGAAAATCCTAATGTGGGCAGCAGTCACCAGAAAATCCTTATGTGGGCAGCAGTCACCAGAAAATCGCAATGTGGGCAGCAGTCACCAGAAAATCGCAATGTGGGCAGCAGTCACCAGAAAATCGCAATGTGGGCAGCAGTCACCAGAAAATCACAATGTGGGCAGCATACACCAGAAAATCGTAATGTGGGCAGCAGACACCAGAAAATCGCAATGTGGGCAGCAGACACCTGAAAATCGTAATGTGGGCAGCAGACACCTGAAAATCGTAATGTGGGCAGCAGACACCTGAAAATCGCAATGTGGGCAGCAGACACCTGAAAATCGTAATGTGGGCAGCAGACACCAGAAAATCGTAATGTGGGCAGCAGACACCTGAAAATCGCAATGTGGGCAGCAGACACCTGAAAATCGTAATGTGGGCAGCAGACACCTGAAAATCGCAATGTGGGCAGCAGACACCTGAAAATCGCAATGTGGGCAGCAGTGACCAGAAAATCGCAATGTGGGCAGCAGTGACCAGAAAATCGTAATGTGGGCAGCAGACACCAGAAAATCGCAATGTGGGCAGCAGTGACCAGAAAATCATAATGTGGGCAGCAGACACCTGAAAATCGTAATGTGGGCAGCAGTGACCAGAAAATCACAATGTAGGCAGCAGTTACCAGAAAAAAAAATGCACCTGTGAAAAAAAAACAATTCACTTACCTGACAGAAGTCTTCTCCTCTCCCGGCATCTGGCTCGCAGCTCCCTGAGACCCGAATCCTCCTGCAGCACATCTCCCGCGCTGACAGGCAGAGTGCAGGGCTACGGCAAGATGGCTGCCGAAGCCCTGTACTAGAGACACAAATAGTCTCCAGTGTAGGGCTTCTTCGGCGGCCATCTTGCCGTAGCCCTGCTCTGCCTGCCGGAGACTATGCAGGCTGCTGGAGCGGGGCTGCGGGGAATGAACTGGCGCAGCGTCTATTAGACGGCCAGTTGAGCACCTTGCTGGGGGGTCCAGAGCAGCGCTCCCCCCACGCACAGTGAGCAGGCCCCAGAGCAGCCCCGGGCCCCCCTGCGGCTGAGGGGGTCGCATCCCCGGTAGGTACGCCGGTGCACTGCATACAGATAATACAGGAGCCGATGCATCACTCACTGGCCCAGCCAGAAAATCGTAATGTGGGCCAGACAATCGTAATGTGGGCAGCGTTCACCAGAAAATCGTAACGTGGACAGCATTCACCAGACAATCGTAACGTGGGCAGTGTTCAACTGAAAATCGTAATGTGGGCCAGAAAATCGTAATGTGGGCAGCAGTCACCAGAAAATCGCCGTGGGCAGCAGTCACCAGAAAATCACAATGTGGGCATCAGTCACCAGAAAATCCTAATGTGGGCAGCAGTCACCAGAATATCGTAATGTGGGCAGCAGACACCAGAAAATCCTAATGTGGGCAGCAGTCACCAGAAAATCCTTATGTGGGCAGCAGTCACCAGAAAATCGCAATGTGGGCAGCAGTCACCAGAAAATCGCAATGTGGGCAGCAGTCACCAGAAAATCGCAATGTGGGCAGCAGTCACCAGAAAATCACAATGTGGGCAGCATACACCAGAAAATCGTAATGTGGGCAGCAGACACCAGAAAATCGCAATGTGGGCAGCAGACACCTGAAAATCGTAATGTGGGCAGCAGACACCTGAAAATCGTAATGTGGGCAGCAGACACCTGAAAATCGCAATGTGGGCAGCAGACACCTGAAAATCGTAATGTGGGCAGCAGACACCAGAAAATCGTAATGTGGGCAGCAGACACCTGAAAATCGCAATGTGGGCAGCAGACACCTGAAAATCGTAATGTGGGCAGCAGACACCTGAAAATCGCAATGTGGGCAGCAGACACCTGAAAATCGCAATGTGGGCAGCAGTGACCAGAAAATCGCAATGTGGGCAGCAGTGACCAGAAAATCGTAATGTGGGCAGCAGACACCAGAAAATCGCAATGTGGGCAGCAGTGACCAGAAAATCATAATGTGGGCAGCAGACACCTGAAAATCGTAATGTGGGCAGCAGTGACCAGAAAATCACAATGTAGGCAGCAGTTACCAGAAAAAAAATGCACCTGTGAAAAAAAAACAATTCACTTACCTGACAGAAGTCTTCTCCTCTCCCGGCATCTGGCTCGCAGCTCCCCGAGACCCGAATCCTCCTGCAGCACATCTCCCGCGCTGACAGGCAGAGTGCAGGGCTACGGCAAGATGGCTGCCGAAGCCCTGTACTAGAGACACAAATAGTCTCCAGTGTAGGGCTTCTTCGGCGGCCATCTTGCCGTAGCCCTGCTCTGCCTGCCGGAGACTATGCAGGCTGCTGGAGCGGGGCTGCGGGGAATGAACTGGTGCAGCGTCTATTAGACGCTGCGGCCAGTTGAGCACCTTGCTGGGGGGTCCAGAGCAGCGCTCCCCCCACGCACAGTGAGCAGGCCCCAGAGCAGCCCCGGGCCCCCCTGCGGCTGAGGGGGTCGCATCCCCGGTAGGTACGCCGGTGCACTGCATACAGATAATACAGGAGCCGATGCATCACTCACTGGCCCAGCTGATGGCAGCATGCACTTAACACCATTCCATTAATGCAGACCTGGAGTTTCCATGACCTAAAGGTCATCCAACAAACTGGGGGAGGATTGGATTTACATACCTGGGGCTTTTTCTAGACCCTAGAAATCTATTAGGCCCCTTGCTGTAATCTAGCTACCCTTCTGGGTGCAACTGTTCCCTCCAAAACATTACAAGGCTTAAGCTGCACAATTGCATAATGCTCCCAATTCTGTGAAGTGCGTTCAATACTGGCACAATAGTAGCCCATGACCACGGCTGTTGTTGGAATCTTTTGAAGGTGGCAGCGGCATCCTGGAGGGTGGCGGACCTACAGTGAGGGACCTGATCGACTCCTAGAAGCTGGAAGAAGCCCTCACAGCTCGGATGTCCTTTAAGGAGGCACCGGAGGACTGCCAGACACTGAAGGTGCACGGAAGGTGCAAGACACTAAGGTGCGGATCTCCAAACACTAAAATGGGCACATAGGCCTGCTGACACTAGAGGTGACACAAGTTTCTCTTGCCATGCCTCATTTGCTGTCTCTGTGGTCACTAGTGTTTATATTAAAGCTGAAGACATTCATGAAGGTCCCAGGCGATCCCAGCAAAAAAGTAAACAAGAAGCAAAAGAAATCTCCCCAGTAGGGACATATACAGAAATAAGACAGTAAATGGTCCTTGGCCCTTTCCACTCAATACACGTTTAAAGCAAACTTGTGAAGAGGAAAATATGTTAACATAATCCTTACCTAATTAGTGGAAATCCTCTGGATAGTCAAAAGGCTTACGGGATCCTCCTGGATCCTCCCGGTGGCCACCACTGCTGCTCAGGATCCTATACATCTTTGTGACCATACTCCCATCCATGTAGGAGTGTGGCCATACTGTGCATGTGCAAGAATGGTCAATGCCTGCTGCAGTAGCGCAAAGCCTCTCCTGGAAGCAAGAAAAATGCCATGTATGAGAGGCTTTGTACTACTGCAGAGGTGCAGACCTTAGGCCTCGTTCAGACTATACGCGCTGCCAAAATGCGCACGGCAGCGCGTATAGTCTGAACGAGGCCTAAGGTGTATAGTGTGCGACACGCAAGAACGGTAGAAGGGCATAGACAGCCCTTCTACCGTTCCCATCATATGCGCTGCGTGGCAGCGCGATTGCGCTATCGCGTGCTGCACGCATTTTTGGGAATCGCAACGCAGATCCCATTCATTGTAATTAATGGGATCTGCAGCGCAGCGCATAGGAGCGCAGATGGCGTGCGATCGGACGCGTTGCGTTCCAATCGCACAGCCATCTGCGCTAATGATGTGAACGAGGCCTTACTCGCGCATGCCCAGTACTGTTGTGATTGTTCACGAATATGTACATGCCCAGGAAAGCATGTTCCACAAGCCATTGTCAAATATGCTTAGAAGAACCCTGAACTGCAATGGTGGGCCACAGTATGATTGGGGAAGCCCTTTGAGCAATCCAGAGACTTCTCTCTAATGAGTTAAGTATCTAAAGTTTTTCTTGGCTGCTTTAGGGCTGAAACCTACTAGAGCGCTTTTTGAGTATTTAGGGATTGCTTTAAATCACCAGCGATTTCCCTAAACGCTCTGCCAATGTAAATGGATGTGACAAATTCCACAGAAGCGATTGTGATTACCCAAATCGCAATCGCAGGACATGCAGCATTTTGGGAGCGTTTGCACAAATTGCTCATGAATCGCTACACATAACGATTTGTTGGTGATTGTAAATGACTGCAAACTGTAAAAAAATTATAACAATTTGAAATGACCAATCAGAACTGAAATCGCTAATTGCAATCACAATCGCTGGCAAAAAGCTTACACTTTTTTAAATTGCTACCAAAATCACCGGAGAACGCTCATGAAATTGCTTACAAGAAGCTAATTCAAAACGCCACCGATTGCGATTGCCAATTGCGACTTGTAATGGGTTCCAGGCCTCAGGTATGCTTTGTGGACCTCTTTTCTGTGACTCTTTACATTGATTGAAAGAGGGGGAAAAAATCTTCATTCCATTCCTTGGTTGAGACCATTCCAGTACAACTCAGCCATTGCCATCTCTATTATCAGAAAACCTGGACACCCTTCAGAACGAACAATCTCTGTAAACATACTTTGGTTTAGTAATTCAACTATAACGGTATTATTACCTGTGGATATTTGTAGATCCCGCTTACTTCAGCTATAGCGAGTGATGGTGAAGACTCCAAGTGTCCAATGAAAGCCACCACTTTGCTCTTCTGGTTACAGCTGTAATTTGGCACAGGCTCCTCCACCCCGGATAATATACTCAGAGCGCTCTGTACAGCTAGATCCTCTAACATGCAGACATCGTATATCGTGTATCCCAGCGTGATGTTAGGCAGGAGGTCAGGTGTTCTGTTTATTTCTTCTACAGCAAACATGAAGGCCAGGAGATGCCGCAGATAATGAGCAGTTGGCCTAAAAGTAATCAAATGCACATCTGATTCCCCCCTCCTATATTTACAGTTCATAGGATACTGTCACTACTAACTGTCCTCTGAAGGAAAGTTAGTAATGACACCAGTGGCGTACCTAGGGCATTTGACACCCGGTGCTCGGTATTATAAGTCTCCCCACCCCCCCAAAAAAAGGAGCGAGTGCAGAAAACTACGCATGCCACGGCAGGTACTGCCAGGTATAGGTGCCCCCAGTATAGGTAATATAGTTGCCCCAGTATATGTAATAAAGTTTCCCCAGTATAGATAGCTAGTATAGATGCCCCCAGTATAGCTGCCCCACTTTAGGTAGCTATTATAGCTGCCCCCACTCCAGTACTGTATAGGTAGTATAGTTGTCCATAGTATAGTTGCCCTAGTATAAGTAGCTATTATAGTTGCCCTCAGAATAGGTAATATAGTTGCCCCCAGTGTACCCAGCATAGTTGTCCCCAGCATAGTTGCCCCAGTGTAGCCTGTGTATTTGCCCCAGTGTAGCCAGCATAGTTGCCCCCAGTGTAGCCTGCATAGCTGCCCCCAGTGTAGCCAGCGTAGTTGCCCCCAGTGTAGCCTGCATAGTTGCCCCCAGTGTAGCCTGCGTAGTTTCCCCCAGTGTAGCCTGCATAGTTTCTCCCAGTGTAGCCTGCATAGCTGCCCCCAGTGTAGCCAGCATAGTTTCCCCCAGTGTAGCCAGCGTAGTTTCCCCCAGTGTAGCCTGCATAGTTTCCCCCAGTGTAACCTGCGTAGTTGCCCCCAGTGTAACCTGCGTAGTTGCCCCCAGAGTAGCCTGTGTAGTTGTACCCAGTGTAGCTAGCGTAGTTGCCCCCAGACAGTGTAGCCTGCGTAGTTGCCCCCAGTGTAGCCTGCGTACAGGGATGGATCTAGACCAAGTTGCGCCTGGGGCAAGGTCAGGTTTTGGCGCCTAAACTGCCATTCATTTTGCCACCTTTTTAAGAATTCAACAAACTGCGCCTGGGGCAAGAGACCCTCCTGCCCCCCCTAGATCCGTCCCTGCCTGCGTAGTTGCCTCCAGTGTAGCCTGCATAGTTGCCCCTAATGTAGCCTGCGTAGTTGCCCCAGTGTAGCCAGCGTAGTTGCCCCCAGTGTAGCCAGCGTAGTTGCCCCCAGTGTAGCCAGCGTAGTTGCCCCCAGTGTAGCCAGCGTAGTTGCCTCAGTGTAGCCAGCATAGTTGCCCCAGGAGAGGAAGAAGCGCTAGAAAGAGGGGCAGTTGGGACAGCGGTGGGGAGGAGGGGCAGAAATGCTGCCGCAGTACATGTATTTTTGGGGAATGCTACCACATTATGTGTATATAGCAGGAACCCTGCAGGACTATCTTTATTTGCATTATGTGTATTTTGTGAAAACTCTGCCAGATTATGTGTATTTTGCAGCACTTTACAGAGTACATATCCATGTCACTAACTGTCTTCTGGGGAGCTCACAATCTAATCCTTACCATAATCACAGTATAATGTCCTACCATATTATTATTATGTATTTATATAGCACTGACATCTTCTGCAGCACATTACAGAGTACATAGTCATGTCACTGACTGTTCTCAGAGGAGCTCACACTCTAATCCCTACCATAGTCATAGTGTAATGTCCTACCATATTATTATTATGTATTTATATAGCACTGACATCTTCTGCAGCACATTACAGAGTACATAGTCATGTCACTGACTGTTCTCAGAGGAGCTCACACTCTAATCCCTACCATAGTCATAGTCTAATGTCCTACCATATTATTATTATGTATTTATATAGCACTGACATCTTCTGCAGCACATTACAGAGTACATAGTCATGTCACTGACTGTTCTCAGAGGAGCTCACACTCTAATCCCTACCATAGTCATAGTGTAATGTCCTACCATATTATTATTATGTATTTATATAGCACTGACATCTTCTGCAGCACATTACAGAGTACATAGTCATGTCACTGACTGTTCTCAGAGGAGCTCACACTCTAATCCCTACCATAGTCAGGGCCGTTTCTAGGGCCGTGCGGCCCGTGCCGCTGCCCTGGGCGCAGAGGAAGGGGGGGCGCTGTGATGGCAGGGGGAGCCGCAGGCCGGGGAGGGCAGCCCGACCTCTCCCTCCCTCTCTCCGGGCCACTCTCCATGCTCAGCAAATTTTGTATATACATAATAAGGTCATAAGGCCACCATAATCTTACCAATAAAAGTCAATTTATTAATTCCAATTAGACAAAATCCCCTCAATACAAAACCCTCAATACCACAATTTCCCTATTCAATTTAAAAAATGAGAACAATGCAATGCAATTTAGCCATATCACATGGGGCAATAATCTGCAGATATAAAGATAGCTTATCTCTGGCCAGAGAGTATAGTTGACATATCATTCATCCGCCCGCGCATGCGTACAACAGCCACACTGCCACACTGTCCCAATGTCCTGGGGGCCCCCCACTTTATCACCTTGGACTGGACTACCATTGGCATCCAATCAGAGCCAGTTTTCCGTATAAATACACCAAAATCCGATTCAGAATACAAACTCCGGATAGCTTGTGTGTTTTCAGCTTTAAGAATATAAGGTTACACTATGGATGGGTCTCACCCGTTAAGACAGTCCCCGTTGTGATTAGAGTGGCTCCACATTCACTTGCGTTGATGTTATAGCCAGGATTCCATCTAGCGTGTTACGGATTCTGTCACTTTAGATATTGACATACTGCCCGCCGCGTGTGTCTCCGCATCCACGCCAGCACGCTAGTTCCTCTATCCGGGGTTCGTGCGGCCAGGGTGTTGTATCACCAATTGGTGTCCGCTGTGTCGGCTAGTGCACCGCCCACCGACGCGTTTCACGCCCACATTGGGCGTTTCATCAGGGTGTGGCCAGTCCGGCCGTCATGTTCATTTAAAAGCAGTCTCTCGCTCCGCCCCATACAGCTCCTATAGCAACAAACAAGCTTCCACAATGGCTTGTACGGTGGCTGGGGTGAGTCATGTGCGCCTAGGATCCATCAGCATCACTTCCTATTAGGTAACAGTAACATGTAAACAGTGTCCATTCCAAACAGGATTTGAAGGGACATCCAGGGGGAACTTTTTCTTCCTCAAGAACGCAACCATCCCCTTATATATTCGTCATTGTGGCTTAAACTACACAGTCAATGCGGATCCACGCATATCTCATGCATTACCCAATACCATTATTGAAAGCCATAATCCAAGTTGGCCTTATTTGTACCTATTATGTCTCAGGGAGGGGGAAAGATCAAGCTCCGCATTAAGCCCAAAGGGGGCAACAGTGCCCAATTTATATATCCACATTGCCTCCTTGCAATACAGGACCTCATCAAAATCACCCCTCCTTCCAGAGATCTTCAAGTTGTACAATCCTTTTACCGTTGTGTCCTTCAAGCTATTATTATGATGCTCTCTATAATGATCATAGATTGCTCCTATAGCTTTTCCCCCTGTTATCTTACAAAAATGCTCCAGCACCCGGTCCTTGAGCATTCTCTTGGTCTTTCCCACATATTTAAGTTTACATGGACACTGTATCATATAGATCACCTTGGTTGTCTCACAATTTATAAACGACCTGATAGTGAATTCAGTCTTAGCATCACTACTGTGAAATACATTAGTACGTTCGATATATGGGCACAGCTTGCATTTTGCACATTTATACATCCCCACTGGTCTTCTACGATCTAGCCAAGTTGAGGGATTTCTTTGTATCTCACTATGGACTAAATAGTCCTTTAGGTTCGGTGCCCTTCTAGCAGTCATGAGTGGACGTGGTCCCACGACCTTGGCAACCTCCTGGTCAGAGGTCAAAATGGGCCAAAATTTATTGAGTAACTCTCTCAATGCATCCCAGTGGGCCCCAAAACCAGTTATGAGCCGCGTATGTCCCTCCCCCTCCGCACTTCGCGGCACCCCCCCAGGTCGTTTATAAATTGTGAGACAACCAAGGTGATCTATATGATACAGTGTCCATGTAAACTTAAATATGTGGGAAAGACCAAGAGAATGCTCAAGGACCGGGTGCTGGAGCATTTTTGTAAGATAACAGGGGGAAAAGCTATAGGAGCAATCTATGATCATTATAGAGAGCATCATAATAATAGCTTGAAGGACACAACGGTAAAAGGATTGTACAACTTGAAGATCTCTGGAAGGAGGGGTGATTTTGATGAGGTCCTGTATTGCAAGGAGGCAATGTGGATATATAAATTGGGCACTGTTGCCCCCTTTGGGCTTAATGCGGAGCTCGATCTTTCCCCCTTCCTGAGACATAATAGGTACAAATAAGGCCAACTTGGATTATGGCTTTCAATAATGGTATTGGGTAATGCATGAGATATGCGTGGATCCGCATTGACTGTGTAGTTTAAGCCACAATGACGAATATATAAGGGGATGGTTGCGTTCTTGAGGAAGAAAAAGTTCCCCCTGGATGTCCCTTTAAATCCTGTTTGGAATGGACACTGTTTACATGTTACTGTTACCTAATAGGAAGTGATGCTGATGGATCCTAGGCGCACATGACTCACCCCAGCCACCGTACAAGCCATTGTGGAAGCTTGTTTGTTGCTATAGGAGCTGTATGGGGCGGAGCGAGAGACTGCTTTTAAATGAACATGACGGCCAGACTGGCCACACCCTGATGAAACGCCCAATGTGGGCGTGAAACGCGTCGGTGGGCGGTGCACTAGCCGACACAGCGGACACCAATTGGTGATACAACACCCTGGCCGCACGAACCCCGGAAAGAGGAACTAGCGTGCTGGCGTGGATGCGGAGACACACGCGGCGGGCAGTATGTCAATATCTAAAGTGACGGAATCCGCAACACGCTAGATGGAATCCTGGCTATAACATCAACGCAAGTGAATGTGGAGCCACTCTAATCACAACGGGGACTGTCTTAACGGGTGAGACCCATCCATAGTGTAACCTTATATTCTTAAAGCTGAAAACACACAAGCTATCCGGAGTTTGTATTCTGAATCGGATTTTGGTGTATTTATACGGAAAACTGGCTCTGATTGGATGCCAATGGTAGTCCAGTCCAAGGTGATAAAGTGGGGGGCCCCCAGGACATTGGGACAGTGTGGCAGTGTGGCTGTTGTACGCATGCGCGGGCGGATGAATGATATGTCAACTATACTCTCTGGCCAGAGATAAGCTATCTTTATATCTGCAGATTATTGCCCCATGTGATATGGCTAAATTGCATTGCATTGTTCTCATTTTTTAAATTGAATAGGGAAATTGTGGTATTGAGGGTTTTGTATTGAGGGGATTTTGTCTAATTGGAATTAATAAATTGACTTTTATTGGTAAGATTATGGTGGCCTTATGACCTTATTATGTATATACAAAATGTGCTGTACTAATGTTACGAAGGTTGGCCCCACCCCCTATCTTTGAGGGTATATTGACCAATTACCCAATAGACAATCTTGCTTTCCTTTATTGAATAAGTACGCTCTCCATGCTCCCCCCCTCGGACTGCAACAGAGTTATTGGGCAGGGAAGCGCTGCAGCTGCTATACACAGTTACTCACCTCCCTGGATCTGATCGCCGCTCACTAGCCGCCGGTCTCCTCCTCTGCAATGTACAGGAAGCAGCGTGTGTATCAGTGGCTACATTGCAGAGGAGGAGACCGGCGGCTAGTGAGCGGCGATCGGATCCAGGGAGGTGAGTAACTGTGTATAGCAGCTGCAGCGCTTCCCTGCCCAATAACTCTGCTGCAGTCCGAGGGGGGGGGAGCATGGAGAGCGGCCCGGAGAGAGGGAGGGAGAGGTCGGGCTGCCCTCCCCGCGGCTCCAGCTCCCCCCCGCCATTATGAGGGGGCACCTACCTACCTACTTAACCTCTGGGGAAGCTACCTATCTAAACTATACTGGGGGCACCTACCTAATCTAACCTATACTGGGAGCACCTACCTACCTATCTAACCTATACAGGGGGCACCTACCTAATCTAACCTATACTGTGGGGCAGCTACCTATTTAACCTATACTGGGGGCACTTACTAGAGTACATTTGAAATTGGCGCCAGTAGACTTGGGCGCAGGATACAGCGGTATATAGCTGATCCTGCTTCTGCACAAGTCCGGGCCGATTTATTACTATTCCCTGTCCAGGCCGCCATGGATAGTGGGGGAATGAAATAATTTGGCTTCCAGCGATTGCTGGAGGCCGAATTATTATGTTTTTAAGCAACCTCGGCTCCGTCTTCTGACGGAGCCGACGTTACTCACTGAGCGCTTCAATAGGAGTGATTCCTACTGAAGTCTATGGAGGCGCCGGCTGCGCCCAAATCTAGCAGCGCTGAAAAGCACTGCTCCGACTTACTTATCTAACCTGTATTGGGGGGCAGCTACCTATCTAACCTATACTGGGGGGGGCAGCTACCTATCTAACCTATACTGGGGGCACCTACCTAATCTAACCTATACTGAGGGGCAGCTACCTAATCTAATCTATACTGGGGGGCAGCTACTTATCTAACCTATACTGGGGGGCAGCTACCTATCTAACCTATACTGGGGGCACCTACCTAATCTAACCTATACTGAGGGGCAGCTACCTAATCTAATCTATACTGGGGGGCAGCTACTTATCTAACCTATACTGGGGGGCAGCTACCTATCTAACCTATACTGGGGGCACTTATCTAACCTGTATTGGGGGCACCTACCTAGCTAGCCTATACAGGTGGCAACTATACTGGCTACCTATACTGGGGGCACCTACCTAACTAACCTATACTGGGGGCACCTACCTAACTAACCTATACTGGGGGCACCTACCTATCTAACCTATACTGGGGGCACCTACCTATCTAACCTATGCTGGGGGCAACTATACTGGCTACCTATATTGGAGGCCCCTACCTAGCTAACCTGTACTGGGGGCACCTACTTATCTAACTTATACGGGGGGGTGCCTGCCTATCTAACATATACTGGGGGCAACTATACTGGCTACCTATACTGGAGGCAACTACCTGGCTAACCTATACTGGGGGAAACTTTACTGGCTCACCTATGCCTGGCCACCTATACTCGGGGGGGACCTATAGCTGGCTACCTATACCGGGGGGGGGGGCGCAATTCTTACACCCTCGCCCTGGGTGCATTTTAGCCTAGAAACTGCACTGACCATAGTCACAGTCTGTCCTACCATATTATTATTATGTATTTATATAGCACTGACCTCTCCTGCAACACTTTACAGAGTACATAGTCATGTCACTGACAGTCCTCAGAGGAGCTCACACTGTAATCCTACCATAGCCATAGTCTAATGTCCTATCATATTATTATTATGTATTTATATAGCACTGACCTCTTCTGCAGCACATTACAGAGTACATAGCCATGTCACTGACTGTCCTCAGAGGAGCTCACACTCTAATCCTACCATAGTCATAGTCTAATGTCCTACCATATTATTATTATGTATTTATATAGCACTGACATCTTCTGCAGCACATTACAGAGTACATAGTCATGTCACTGGCTGTCCTCAGAGGGGCTCACACTCTAATCCTACCATAGTCATAGTCTAATGTCCTACCATATTATTATTATTATTATGTATTTATATAGCACTGACCTCTCCTGCAACACTTTACAGAGTACATAGTCATGTCACTGACTGTCCTCAGAGGAGCTCACAATCTAATCCTACCATAGTCATAGTGTAATGTCCGACCATATTAATATTATGTATTTATATAGCACTGACATCTCTTGCAGCACATTACAGGGTACATAGTCATGTCACTGACTGTCCTCAGAGGAGCTCACACTCTAATCCTACCATAGTCATAGTCTAATGTCCTACCATATTATTATTATGTATTTATATAGCACTGGCATCTCCTGCAGAACATTACAGAGTACATAGTCATGTCACTGACTGTCCTCAGATGAGCGCACAATCTAATCCCTACCATAGTCATAGTCTAATGTCCTACCATATTATTAGTATGTATTTATATAGCACTGACATCTCCTGCAGCACATTACAGAGTACATAGTCATGTCACTGACTGTCCTCAGAGGAGCTCACAATCTAATCCTACCATAGTCATAGTCTAATGTCCTACCATATTATTAGTATGTATTTATATAGCACCGACATCTTCTGCAGCACTTGACAGAGTACATAGTCATGCAAAAAACAACAAGAGAGCCAAATATTATGCATAAATGCCATGGATATGTATTATCAAACTAAATCTAAAGAGAAAGGCATCCATATAGCAATAAAGTAATATTCAATCAATCATACACAAAGCACCGTAAGGTATACATGTTTTATTAGGGACTTGTCCCTTTAAAAGCAAATAAAACCATGTAGCTGGGGATACAGGTCAGGTGTCTTGGTAAGATGACACATGAAATAATGGTCAACAGCCAAATAAATATAATACACACCAATACATGTCTAATATGTCCACTGGAAACGGTGAGCAAGCTAAATAATTATAAACAAATAACAACACCAATCCTTCAAGATAACTACAACGTCCTGTAGAACATGAACTGCTAGAGAAATGTATAAATAACCCAAGTGGGTAAGCAGTATGAAATAGAGAAGGAAGGAAAAACTTACCACCAAAACCAGTGCTAACACCTCGCCTGTGCCCCCGCTAGATCTCACATGTATCGCAGACCCCTCTGCTTCTTCCGAGATTAAAAAATTAGGGTGGAAAAGTCTCCTTATATAGTCCTAGAGCAGCGTGCAATACCGCTGCCCTCCCTCTGTCCTTTTCCGGGTAGGCGTGGCCACGCCTCCTGATGACATCGCGCCGTGCGTTCCAGCTGACGCACCAGCGCCATGTCATGTTGCGTACAAGGCGAACGATGCGTTACAAAGGACGCATCGGCGCCGTGACGCATGGTAGAAAGACAAAGGGGAATAATATAGAATAAATAGGCCCGCATTACGGGCTAAACGTATACAAATAAATGATTTAAATAAAGTAATGAGTAAATAATATTAAGAACATGAATCTGAGGTGTATACATAGAAGAAACTGAAAGCAGTAGAAAGATGTCTATCAGATCTCACCAATAGTAAAAACTGACTGAATCAAGGAATGATACAATGTATAACATATGTATATCTAAGAGTATACTACCCCCTAGTGGTCGAAAAAGTGAAAAACAGTGAAAATATTTATTATATAATATAAGTAAACAGACATAAAAATGAAATATAAATGGTGAAAGCAAGATACTAAAACATATACAAAAGTGCTTCGTGCAGATGAGGTCCAGTCTTTCGGATATATATGTTGTCTTGAAGTAAAGTGTCCAAGTGCAATCTGTAAGTATTGTACAGCAAGTAAGTAAAAATATATAAAAATATTTTATAAAAGATAATCGCATCATTTATCAATTATTACCCATGCTACACCCAAGATACTAAGTGCTTCTGCACGGGAATTGCTACTCACTTGCAACCCATGCAGATAAAAAGGGAAACACGTGTAACAAACCTGTATCTGGCTGTTCTTGACTGCTACTCACTTGCAGTCTGAACAGACCTATGAAATAACCAACACGTGAATTACGTGGTATAGTCAGAAGGGACACACAATTATTACTCACATGCAGTACAAGAAAGAAGAGATATTAAATATTAATGGTGCTCAAGAAAACAAGGCTAAATAGCCTGTGCCAGATAGTGACACCTATTGAATTCAAAATCCATAAAGATCCGAACAGGATAAAGTGAAAAGTGCAAAAGTGCTAGAAATTTTTTTTTCTTATAGGGATAATACTTACCATAAAGTGATCAAATATATAAAATCTATAGATATACAAAAAGGAAGATTAATAGAATTCAGACCATAAAACAACCAGAGAAGACCTAAAACATCAAGACATGGTGGAACATCAGCCAACATAGTAGGAGTTTTCACTGAGGAAGATAACACGCAAAACTGAACTCCTCGTTCAGTCCTGCAGGGCTACGGGTTTGTAATTTATAAATCCACCTTAGTTCAGCTCGAAGGAGTTTGTTTACTACATCCCCTCCCCGAATATTGGTTTTAATATGCTGTAAACCAGCAAACAACCAGCCGCTCAAGGAGCCCCCGTGGCTATTAAGTGCATGCGTGGCTAGCATAGTCAGAGTTTTCCCATTCATCTTGTCGCGTTCTGCCAGCTTTACTACAGAAACGTGTTTCTGTAGTCTCAATTTGAGGGCATTCTTTGTCTGACCCACATATTGCCAGCCACAGGGGCATTGTAGCAAATATATGACAGCAGCAGATTTACAGTTAATGAATTCATTAATAAAGAATTTTTTCCCATTGGTTTTGCTGATCACATATTTTGTAGTTCTCATGTTAGGACAAATCGTACAATTGCCACATGCAAAGCTTCCCCTCGTTGCTCCACTACGGCAAGGCCTCTGAAAATGGCTCCTACACAGTAAATTCCTCAGGGTGGGGGCTCTTTTGGCTGTTAAACTAGGGTTTGTAGTAAGAAAAGGCTTTAGATCCTTGTCATTGGATAAAATATTCCAATGTTTGGAAATGACTCTGTACAGTTCATTCCACTGGCAGTTAAATGGAGTGGTAATTCGTACCTTCCCACACTGGTTTCTATTTCTGTGGGTTGTTTGTCGCTGCTGTAATAGCTCAGATCTGGGTGTTGCTCTGGCTCTCCTTAATGCTGTCTCGAGACACCTTCTAGGGTAACCCCTTGCTTGAAAGCGTTTCCTTAGAGCTTCAGCTTCATGCTCAAACTCCGCTATACCCGAGCAATTGCGCTTGACCCTAATAAATTGACCAACAGGTATATTCTTTTTCAATCTGGTAGTATGGTGTGAATCAAATTGTAGTAAACTGTTCACCGCTGTTGGTTTCCTGTATATATTGGTGGAGATGGTACCTGTGGGGCCCTTCCTTATCCATAAGTCCAAAAATTCAATTTGATCTCCCGAAATGTGGTATGTAAGAAATAAATTAAGATCATTTTCATTTAAAGCCCTGAAGAATTTTTCACACAGATCCCGAGGTCCCTGCCACAGTATTAGCAGATCATCAATAAACCTGTACCACCCAAGTATGTGTGGGTGGTACAGATTATATTTCTGTGACCACACGACTTCTCGTTCCCACCAACCAAGATACAGGTTGGCGATAGAGGGGGCACACTTGGCCCCCATCGCAACGCCTCTAATCTGTAGGTAGTATTTGGCGTCAAAGGTAAAAAAATTGTGTGTCAAAACAAATGCTGTCAACTCAAGGAGAAATTCTTTTTTATGTGGGGTCAAATTCCCCATATCTAAAAAAATATCTGATATATTTTTTAAATATGGGGAATTTGACCCCACATAAAAAAGAATTTCTCCTTGAGTTGACAGCATTTGTTTTGACACACAATTTTTTTTACCTTTGACGCCAAATACTACCTACAGATTAGAGGCGTTGCGATGGGGGCCAAGTGTGCCCCCTCTATCGCCAACCTGTATCTTGGTTGGTGGGAACGAGAAGTCGTGTGGTCACAGAAATATAATCTGTACCACCCACACATACTTGGGTGGTACAGGTTTATTGATGATCTGCTAATACTGTGGCAGGGACCTCGGGATCTGTGTGAAAAATTCTTCAGGGCTTTAAATGAAAATGATCTTAATTTATTTCTTACATACCACATTTCGGGAGATCAAATTGAATTTTTGGACTTATGGATAAGGAAGGGCCCCACAGGTACCATCTCCACCAATATATACAGGAAACCAACAGCGGTGAACAGTTTACTACAATTTGATTCACACCATACTACCAGTTTGAAAAAGAATATACCTGTTGGTCAATTTATTAGGGTCAAGCGCAATTGCTCGGGTATAGCGGAGTTTGAGCATGAAGCTGAAGCTCTAAGGAAACGCTTTCAAGCAAGGGGTTACCCTAGAAGGTGTCTCGAGACAGCATTAAGGAGAGCCAGAGCAACACCCAGATCTGAGCTATTACAGCAGCGACAAACAACCCACAGAAATAGAAACCAGTGTGGGAAGGTACAAATTACCACTCCATTTAACTGCCAGTGGAATGAACTGTACAGAGTCATTTCCAAACATTGGAATATTTTATCCAATGACAAGGATCTAAAGCCTTTTCTTACTACAAACCCTAGTTTAACAGCCAAAAGAGCCCCCACCCTGAGGAATTTACTGTGTAGGAGCCATTTTCAGAGGCCTTGCCGTAGTGGAGCAACGAGGGGAAGCTTTGCATGTGGCAACTGTACGATTTGTCCTAACATGAGAACTACAAAATATGTGATCAGCAAAACCAATGGGAAAAAATTCTTTATTAATGAATTCATTAACTGTAAATCTGCTGCTGTCATATATTTGCTACAATGCCCCTGTGGCTGGCAATATGTGGGTCAGACAAAGAATGCCCTCAAATTGAGACTACAGAAACACGTTTCTGTAGTAAAGCTGGCAGAACGCGACAAGATGAATGGGAAAACTCTGACTATGCTAGCCACGCATGCACTTAATAGCCACGGGGGCTCCTTGAGAGGCTGGTTGTTTGCTGGTTTACAGCATATTAAAACCAATATTCGGGGAGGGGATGTAGTAAACAAACTCCTTCGAGCTGAACTAAGGTGGATTTATAAATTACAAACCCGTAGCCCTGCAGGACTGAACGAGGAGTTCAGTTTTGCGTGTTATCTTCCTCAGTGAAAACTCCTACTATGTTGGCTGATGTTCCACCATGTCTTGATGTTTTAGGTCTTCTCTGGTTGTTTTATGGTCTGAATTCTATTTATCTTCCTTTTTGTATATCTATAGATTTTATATATTTGGTCACTTTATGGTAAGTATTATCCCTATAAGAAAAAAAAATTTTCTACCACTTTTGCACTTTTCACTTTATCCTGTTCGGATCTTTATGGATTTTGAATTCAATAGGTGTCACTATCTGGCACAGGCTATTTAGCCTTGTATTCTTGAGCACCATTAATATTTAATATCTCTTCTTTCTTGTACTGCATGTGAGTAATAATTGTGTGTCCCTTCTGACTATACCACGTAATTCACGTGTTGGTTATTTCATAGGTCTGTTCAGACTGCAAGTGAGTAGCAGTCAAGAACAGCCAGATACAGGTTTGTTAAACGTGTTTCCCTTTTTATCTGCATGGGTTGCAAGTGAGTAGCAATTCCCGTGCAGAAGCACTTAGTATCTTGGGTGTAGCATGGATAATAATTGATAAATGAAGCGATTATCTTTTTTAAAATATTTTTATATCTTTTTACTTACTTGCTGTACAATACTTACAGATTGCACTTGGACACTTTACTTCAAGACAACATATATATCCGAAAGACTGGACCTCATCTGCACGAAGCACTTTTGTATATGTTTTAGTATCTTGCTGTCACCATTTATATTTCATTTTTATGTCTGTTTACTTATATTATATAATAAATATTTTCACTGTTTTTCACTTTTTCGACCACTAGGGGGTAGTATACTCTTAGATATACATATGTTATACATTGTATTATTCCTTGATTCAGTCATTTTTTACTATTGGTGAGATCTGATAGACATCTTTCTACTGCTTTCAGTTTCTTCTATGTATACACCTCAGATTCATGTTCTTAATATTATTTACTCATTACTTTATTTAAATCATTTATTTGTATACGTTTAGCCCGTAATGCGGGCCTATTTATTCTATATTATTCCCCTTTGTCTTTCTACCATGCGTCACGGCGCCGATGCGTCCTTTGGAACGCATCGTTCGCCTTGTACGCAACATGACATGGCGCTGGTGCGTCAGCTGGAACGCACGGCGCGATGTCATCAGGAGGCGTGGCCACGCCTACCCGGAAAAGGACAGAGGGAGGGCAGCGGTATTGCACGCTGCTCTAGGACTATATAAGGAGACTTTTCCACCCTAATTTTTTAATCTCGGAAGAAGCAGAGGGGTCTGCGATACATGTGAGATCTAGCGGGGGCACAGGCGAGGTGTTAGCACTGGTTTTGGTGGTAAGCACATTACAGAGTACATAGTCATGTCACTGAATGTCCTCAGAGGAGCTCACAATCTAATCCCTACCATAGTCGTAGTCTAATGTCTTACCATATTATTATTATCTATTTATATAGCACTGACATCTTCTGCAGCACATTACAGAGTACATAGTCATGTCACTGACTGTCCCCAGAGGAGCTCACAATCTAACTCCTACCACCATTTAGTGGAAGAGAGCGCTGGCTAATGTGTGTTTATGGTGTAAACACTTCCTATTTACTTGTTTTAGGAGGCCTTTACTCATATTTGGAGAGGAAACACGAGCCTACTGACTTTAAGTTGCACTTTTACTAGGAAATGTGCATTGGCCACACCCACTGCCTGTTGTGGCCACACCCACTGCCTGTTGATGCAACAGCCACTTCCTCTGTGTTGCACACTGATAGTGAGCATGCTGATATTGGACTCATACAGAACACAGTGGTCAAAAAACTGAACAAACACATATGCACCATTATTATGCCTATTTTGTGAAACTGATTGGCCAAATTTTCATACATTCCACTCATCCTGATTAGCAATAGATACGTTAAAGCACACCTGACGTGAGAGTGATATGTAGGCTACATATTTATTTCCTTTTAAACAATTCATATTGCCTGGCTGTCCTGCTGATCCTCTAATACCTTTATATATATAGCCCCTGAACAAGCATGCAGCAGATCAGGTGCTCTGACTGAAGTGTGACTGGATTAGCTGCATGCTTGTTTCAAGTGTGTGATTCAGACACTACTGCAGCCAAAGAGTTTAGCAGGACTGCCAGGCAACTAGTATAGTTTCAAATGAAATAAATATGGCAGCCTCCACATCCCTCTCACTTCAAGAGTACTTTAAGTCTTCCCTCCAGCTGCAGAAAAAAAAAAAGGAACTTCTAATACACGCTACTTCCATTTTTGCCACACTGCACAGAACCAAAACGGGTTTACACATGTGCAGTTTTGTAACTCAAAAGTTAAAATGTTGAGTTTAAACTTCAACCACAAGAATAGATATAGAGCAGGCAATCCCCACCTTATGAAAGTCCAGCTTGCAAACGACCTGCTGATATGGATAGCTCAGAGATGGAAACAAGTCAAAAACATTTTTTTTCCAACATACCTTGTAGTTTTTGTTAAAATCATTTTGTTTATTTTTTAATTCAATATAAAAAAAATATTTTTAACCTCTACAGGACCACGGTGGCTCTCCCAGGACCGCCTAACGCCGATCGGCATAAAGTCCTGGAGGAGTGTTTTGCAGGAGATTGCGTGCGCCGATGCACACGCATCTCCGCTTGGATGGCAGAGCCCCCCCTTCAGTCTCTCAGCGGTGATCACCTCTCGGAGACTGTTAAACGGCAAAACCACCGTCTATTTACTTAGTACAGGGCAGCGATCTAAGGCAGCACTGTACTGTGGTCAGCCGCGTGACATGGCTGTCCCCCTGGCAGGCTCAGGGGTGATCCGCTGTCATAGGCTGAAGGGAGGGAGGGGGGTGGGGGAGAGGGAAAATTAAAAAAGCAGAAATGTATTTTAAAAAAAATAACAAAAATATTTGTAAAAAAAAAAAAATAAACATCCTGGGAGCGATCCTTGCCCACCAACAGAGAGCTCTGTTGGTGGGCAGAAAAGGAAGGGGGGGAATCACTTGTATGCTGAGTTGTGTAGCCCTGCATCGAGGCCTTAAAGCTGCAGTGGCCCAATTTGTGAAAAATGGCCTGGCCTTTAGGGGGGGTCCTTAAAGGAGTTATTAGGCAAAAAAAAATGAGTTTCACTTACCTGGGGCTTCTACCAGCCCATGCAGCCATCCTGTGCCCTCGTAGTCACTTACTGCTGCTCTGGTCCCCCTCTGTCAACTAGTTTAGTTTTTGCCAACCTCGAGGTCGGCGGGCCGCATTGCGTACATTTTTACGCATTCCCGCTGGTGCAGAAACATTACACATACATTTTTACGCGTTAGTGGTTCAACACGTAAACATGTATGTGTTAATGTTTCTGCACCAGCAGGAATGCGTAAAAATGTATGCAATGCGGCCCGCCGAAAAACTAAATTAGCTGACGGAGGGGGACCAGAGCAGCAGTGAGTGACTACGAGGGCACAGGATGGCTGCATGGGCTGGTAGAAGCCCCAGGTAAGTGAAACTCATTTTTTTTGCCTAATAACTCCTTTAAAGGGACTCAAAGGAGCAGTGTCATCACGGCGGCCGGCATGACAGTACCGCGCATGCACGGTTTAATCGCGCATGCGCAGTACTGTCACGGCGGCCGGCATGATGATGCGAGGTGGCCAGCGTGTTGACGACTAACGTCATCTTTCAGGAAGAGGGAGCCTGACACTCGGGCCCGGTGTCATTGGGAGCCGCTGGGTGTCATTTCTGCGGAGGGACCAGCAGAGGAGCCAGAAGGACGCCGAGGGACCTCCCGACCTATGGTGGGCTGGAGAAAGCCCCAGGTAAGTTCAGAATTTGTTTTTAATCACTGCTCGGAGTCCCATTAACTGGATAAACTCAGTAAAATGACATTAATTATGCTGCAGTACACTATACTATACAATGAGTTCTGCATACGCACTTTATACTTTGTAAAGCAAACCTGTGATCCAGGGCTGGGGCCCTCTGGAACTTTGTTTGGGTTACGTGAAATCAATTCAATTTCAAAATCATAATTACATATAATCAGAAATGCAAAATTTTACATGAAGTTTCACATACTGTAAGCTGAATTAGCAGATAACAATCATCGTTAGGACAAAAGAAAACACAAAGGGGTCAGGAGGGCAGAGGGGGGACAGAGGTTGGACACTGGAGGTGAAGTGGGGGCGCACAGAGGGGACACTAAGGGGATTGGGGCGCAGAGATGACACAGTGGGGGGGGGGGGGGGGCAGGCGCGGTACAGAGAGAGACACTGAAGGCACAGGGTAGCAGAGGTGACAGAGGCACAGGGGGCATAAAGTAGGTACAGGGGACAAAGACGCACAGTGTTCCTACTTATTTTTTTCTAAAAGCATGCTGTGTTTATTGAGTAAAAGTCACATACAGAGTATTAAATCAGTATATACACAACCAACTTTGATTATATGAACTCAGTAACCATTCAAACGATCGCCTTCAAGAGTACATTGTTGGTCACTCAGCACAAGATACCTCGAATATATATTATTATAAGTTTGCTTATAGAGGTACACAACCCTCAGGAAATAACTAATTATAATCTGGTTCGAGCAGAATTCGACAATGCAGACCAGATTTTGTCAAACTTGGCTTCTGCGTCTCTGCGCTGGTTCAACATCCTGCGAAGAGGAAGCACTTGCTTCACAGACCTGATCCACTCAGTACAGGTA
This sequence comes from Hyperolius riggenbachi, assembly GCF_040937935.1. NCBI lineage: Eukaryota > Metazoa > Chordata > Amphibia > Anura > Hyperoliidae > Hyperolius > Hyperolius riggenbachi. The sequence goes on along the minus strand of NC_090649.1, from coordinate 16,834,304 downwards.
GGGACTGTTGTGAGTATCCAATATCTGGTAAGGGGGTTCCGGGCAAGGTAAAGGACTTCCATGGTAAGTTGTTTCAAATGTTTTCCAAGTAGAGTATCAGGGTCGCTGGTTATCGGACACGCCATATAGTCATAAAGAAACGTTATAATCTGAGTCCAAAAAGTATTGACAAATGGACATGCCCACATCATACTGTATGTTGAAAAGAATCTAATTCTACAAAGAACTTTGGGCAGTTAGTGCGCCAGGCTTGAACTTGGCCAACCTCACAGGCACAGTGAATACCTTAAAGGTACAAGCATCAATCAGGTAATAATAATATTCCGAACATTTTTATACCACTTTTCTCCTGACTCAACGCGCTCAAGTGCCGCAGCCACTGGGACATGCTCAAGAGGCCACCAGAAAATAATTATGAAAAGATATTAACGTTAAAATTTGTTACATAACAATACAGCTTAACCCAACCCTACTCTCACACAGAACCCTCCCCTGGTGGTGCCTAAAACTAACCACTCCCCTGGTGGATCGCTCAGAAACAAGTTTGCATATGTGTATCAGCGCCAAGGAAACAAAGTGGCCGCTGCTGAGAGAAGAACGATGTCCAGAGTTCACAAACAGATAAATTATATATGCTCAGCGCAGAGTCCAAAAACAAAAGATGAGTCTTCAGCAAAGGATAAAAGCAGGCAAATCTCCACCACAATATATATTGGGTTCACGGCACAGCTCTGCAATCATGGATACCCAAAAAAGGAAAGAGGCTTACCAGCTGGTGACAACCCACATTATAAGGTTGTATCAACGCTTTGGTAGGACATCAGGAAGCAACAGTCTGTCCAGGATCCACCAATTCAGCAATGATTCCTCTCACGAATGGATATCAGTAAACATCATAAAAAACAAACAAACGGCAACTCTAAGTGTAAACCGTTTAATATAGAGTTTTCATAGTAAAAACAGCTTAAAAATAGCATAAAAATAGCATAAAAACAAAACTAACATACGGGGCCCATGCAATGGGAACCCCGAGAAAGTTGCACACGTGTATGGGTCAGCGGTAAAGGATAGTATGAAGGTGCCGCCTGTCTCCTTCCCAAGTATGTAAGTTTTGTTTTTATGCTATTTTTATGCTATTTTTAAGCTGTTTTTACTATGAAAACTCTATATTAAACGGTTTACACTTAGAGTTGCCGTTTGTTTGTTTTTTATGATGTTTACTGATATCCATTCGTGAGAGGAATCATTGCTGAATTGGTGGATCCTGGACAGACTGTTGCTTCCTGATGTCCTACCAAAGCGTTGATACAACCTTATAATGTGGGTTGTCACCAGCTGGTAAGCCTCTTTCCTTTTTTGGGTATCCATGATTGCAGAGCTGTGCCGTGAACCCAATATATATTGTGGTGGAGATTTGCCTGCTTTTATCCTTTGCTGAAGACTCGTCTTTTGTTTTTGGACTCTGCGCTGAGCATATATAATTGATCGCTCAGAAACAGCCTTATCAGTCCACCGACAGACTGTACTCACGCTGTACTGTCTGCTGAAACCCGCCAAGCGGGAGGTGACGACGGACCCGTTGTTGCCTTTCATCAGACGTGTGTACGAGCCTTTACTGATCCAAAAACATAAATCTGGTAATTTGCTAAATTCAATTAAGCAATTACTCTCCCAGAGTGGAAAGGAAAATTTGTTTCAGAGTGATTGGAAGAGATTTAGAAGATCGCATTTGCCGGTGTAAGTTAAAGTTCAGAACAATTGATGAGAGCATTGATGCTTCACAACTGAATGGTTATTTGATACAGTTAGCTAAAGCTGCAGTGTGTCACAGTTTTCTGACATCGAATACACAACATAGAGAGCACATAGGCTCCCCAAGCCTAACCATCTTCCAAAGAAAATTCCATGTGATGCTATACAGTGTTTTCAATTCTATCACATTAAGGAGTCGCTCATGATGTGCATGAAGAAAAGTGGAACTCTGCCTTCTCCATATAAAGACATTCACATTTATTCTGACCATGGGCGTACATGGGCAACATAGAGCCTGTGGCAAACACTATCCCAGGTAACTCTGATAAAGCGACGTTCCCTTTCCTCTCTGACAAAACTCCTCAGAGAAATACCTTATAAGTGGGGATTCCCCACCAAACTCCTACTTACTAAAAGACAAAAAGATAATGGGAAGAAGACCTGAGTTTAGAGAAAACAACATTGGAATGGTTTGGAGCTTGCTAGTGTTGGGCGAACACCTAGATGTTCGGGTTCGCGAACGTTCGCCGAACATGGCCACGATGTTCGGGTGTTCGACCCGAACTCCGAACATAATGGAAGTCAATGGTGACCCGAACTTTCGTGCTTTGTAAAGCCTCCTTATATGCTACATACCCCAAATTTACAGGGTATATGCACCTTGGGAGTGGGTACAAGAGGAAAAAAAAATTAGCAAAAAGAGCTTATAGTTTTTGAGAAAATCGATTTTAAAGTTTCAAAGGGAAAACTGTCTTTTAAATGCGGGAAATGTCATGTTTCTTTGCACAGGTAACATGCTTTTTGTCGGCATGCAGTCATAAATGTAATACATGTAAGAGGTTCCAGGAAAAGGGACCGGTAACGCTAACCCAGCAGCAGCACACGTGATGGAACAGGAGGAGGGTGGCGCAGGAGGAGAAGGCCACGCTTTGAGACACAACAACCCAGGCCTTGCATGAGGACAAGAAGCGTGCGGATAGCAATTTGCGTTTTGTCGCCATGCAGTCATAAATTTAATACAGATGAGAGGTTCAATAAACAGGGACCGGAAACGCTAACCCATCACAGATGTTCATTGTTCATGTTACTTGGTTGGGGTCCGGGAGTGTTGCGTAGTCGTTTCCAATCCAGGATTGATTCATTTTAATTTGAGTCAGACGGTCTGCATTTTCTGTGGAGAGGCGGATACGCCGATCTGTGACGATGCCTCCGGCAGCACTAAAACAGCGTTCCGACATAACGCTGGCTGCCGGGCAAGCCAGCACCTCTAATGCGTACATTGCCAGTTTGTGCCAGGTGTCTAGCTTCGATACCCAATAGTTGAAGGGTGCAGATGGATTGTTCAACACAGCTATGCCATCTGACATGTAGTCCTTGACCATCTTCTCCAGGCGATCGGTGTTGGAGGTGGATCTGCACGTGTGCTGCTGCATGGGTGTCAGAAAATTTTCCCACTCCAAGGACACTGCCGATACCATTCCCTTTTGGGCACTACTGCGGCTTGTGTTGTTTGCTGCCCTCCTGGTCGTCCTGGGTTTGCGGAAGTCAGTCTGTCGGCGAACAACTGGCTAGAGGAGGGTAAGGATGTCAATCTCCTCTTTAAATTCTCCACAAGGGCCTGCTGGTATTCTTCCATTTTGACCTGTCGGACTCTTTCTTCAAGCAGTTTTGGAACATTGTGTTTGTACCGTGGATCCAGAAGGATATAAACCCAGTAATTGGTGTTGCCCAGAATGCGCACAATGCGTGGGTCGTGTTCAATGCAGTCCTAGGCCGAAGAGATCATAGCCTAGGGTCACAAAAACCTGTTTATTTGGGCTATTTCAATGGTAGTGATGGTGACGTACATAAATCTCAGCCATGGCCGTTAGCAACGTCTGAATTTCACGAAATGTCTCATGCAGGTAGAAGACATATTGTTAGACTTGGATTCCAAAGATGGGGTCCCTACATCTCTGCAAACCAGAGTTACAGGGGTCCAAAATTGGTAAAATCCCCCATAGGCTTTCATTGGGCCTCCTATTTACAGTTCCAAAATCTCACATCTTTTAAAAGGGCAATTGATCAGCAGTGGCAAATTTTCTAGCATTGTAGGGACCCTTAGGGGGAACATGACTGGTGAGTTTCGGGCCCCTAGGCCGAAGAGGTCATAGCCTAGGGTCACAAAAACCTGTTTATTTGGGCTATTTCAATGGTAGTGATGGTGACGTACATAAATCTCAGCCATGGCCGTTAGCAACGTCTGAATTTCACGAAATGTCTCATGCAGGTAGAAGACATATTGTTAGACTTGGATTCCAAAGATGGGGTCCCTACATCTCTGCAAACCAGAGTTACAGGGGTCCAAAATTGGTAAAATCCACCATAGGCTTTCATTGCCTCCCTATTTCACTTTCCAAAATCTCACATCTTTTCAAAGGGCAATGGCTCAGCAGTACCAAATTTTCTAGCATTGTAGGGACCCTTAGGGGGAACATGACTGGTGAGTTTCGGGCCCCTAGGCCAAAGAGGTCATAGCCTAGGGTCACAAAAACCTGTTTATTTGGGCTATTTCAATGGTAGTGATGGTGACGTACATAAATCTCAGCTATGGCCGTTAGCAACGTCTGAATTTCACGAAATGTCTCATGCAGGTAGAAGACATATTGTTAGACTTGGATTCCAAAGATGGGGTCCCTACATCTCTGCAAACCAGAGTTACAGGGGTCCAAAATTGGTAAAATCCCCCATAGGCTTTCATTGGGCCTCCTATTTACAGTTCCAAAATCTCACATCTTTTAAAAGGGCAATTGATCAGCAGTGGCAAATTTTCTAGCATTGTAGGGACCCTTAGGGGGAACATGACTGGTGAGTTTCGGGCCCCTAGGCCGAAGAAGTCATAGCCTAGGGTCACAAAAACCTGTTTATTTGGGCTATTTCAATGGTAGTGATGGTGACGTACATAAATCTCAGCCATGGCCGTTAGCAACGTCTGAATTTCACGAAATGTCTCATGCAGGTAGAAGACATATTGTTAGACTTGGATTCCAAAGATGGGGTCCCTACATCTCTGCAAACCAGAGTTACAGGGGTCCAAAATTGGTAAAATCCACCATAGGCTTTCATTGCCTCCCTATTTCACTTTCCAAAATCTCACATCTTTTCAAAGGGCAATGGCTCAGCAGTACCAAATTTTCTAGCATTGTAGGGACCCTTAGGGGGAACATGACTGGTGAGTTTCGGGCCCTTAGGCCAAAGAGGTCATAGCCTAGGGTCACAAAAACCTGTTTATTTGGGCTATTTCAATGGTAGTGATGGTGACGTACATAAATCTCAGCTATGGCCGTTAGCAACGTCTGAATTTCACGAAATGTCTCATGCAGGTAGAAGACATATTGTTAGACTTGGATTCCAAAGATGGGGTCCCTACATCTCTGCAAACCAGAGTTACAGGGGTCCAAAATTGGTAAAATCCCCCATAGACTTTCATTGCCTCCCTATTTCACTTTCCAAAATCTCACATCTTTTCAAAGGGCAATGGCTCAGCAGTACCAAATTTTCTAGCATTGTAGGGACCCTTAGGGGGAACATGACTGGTGAGTTTAGGGCCCCTAGACCAAAGAGGTCATAGCCTAGGGTCACAAAAACCTGTTTATTTGGGCTATTTCAATGGTAGTGATGGTGACGTACATAAATCTCAGCTATGGCCGTTAGCAACGTCTGAATTTCACGAAATGTCTCATGCAGGTAGAAGACATATTGTTAGACTTGGATTCCAAAGATGGGGTCCCTACATCTCTGCAAACCAGAGTTACAGGGGTCCAAAATTGGTAAAATCCCCCATAGACTTTCATTGCCTCCCTATTTCACTTTCCAAAATCTCACACCATTTCAAAGGGCAATGGCTCAGCAGTGGCAAAACTCACCAGTCATGATCCCCCTAAGGGTCCCTACAATGCTAGAAAATTTGGTACTGCTGAGCCATTGCCCTTTGAAAAGATGTGAGATTTTGGAAAGTGAAATAGGGAGGCAATGAAAGTCTATGGGGGATTTTACCAATTTTGGACCCCTGTAACTCTAGTTTGCAGAGATGTAGGGACGCCATCTTTGGAATCCAAGTCTAACAATATGTCTTCTACCTGCATGAGACATTTCGTGAAATTCAGACGTTGCTAACGGCCATAGCTGAGATTTATGTACGTCACCATCACTACCATTGAAATAGCCCAAATAAACAGGTTTTTGTGACCCTAGGCTATGACCTCTTTAGCCTAGGGGCCCGAAACTCACCAGTCATGTTCCCCCTAAGGGTCCCTACAATGCTAGAAAATTTGGTACTGCTGAGACATTGCCCTTTGAAAAGATGTGAGATTTTGGAAAGTGAAATAGGGAGGCAATGAAAGTCTATGGGGGATTTTACCAATTTTGGACCCCTGTAACTCTGGTTTGCAGAGATGTAGGGACCCCATCTTTGGAATCCAAGTCTAACAATATGTCTTCTACCTGCATGAGACATTTCGTGAAATTCAGACGTTGCTAACGGCCATGGCTGAGATTTATGTACGTCAGCATCACTACCATTGAAATTGCCCAAATAAACAGGTTTTTGTGAACCCTAGGCTATGACCTCTTCGGCCTAGGACTGCATTGAACGCGACCCATGCATTGTGCGCATTCTGGACAACACCAATTACTGGGTTTATACCCTTCTGGATCCACGGTACAAACACAATGTTCCAAAACTGCTTGAAGAAAGAGTCCGACAGGTCAAAATGGAAGAATACCAGCAGGCCCTTGTGGAGACTTTAAAGAGGAGATTGACATCCTCCCCCTCCTCTAGCCAGTTGTTCGCCGACAGACTGACTTCCGCAAACCCAGGACGACCAGGAGGGCAGCAAACAACACAAGCCGCAGCTAGTGCCCAAAAGGGAATGGTATCGGCAGTGTCCTTGGAGTGGGAAAATTTTCTGACACCCATGCAGCAGCACACAGAACAGCAAGCGTGCAGATCCACCTCCAACACCGATCGCCTGGAGAAGATGGTCAAGGACTACATGTCAGATGGCATAGCTGTGTTGAACAATCCATCTGCACCCTTCAACTATTGGGTATCGAAGCTAGACACCTGGCACAAACTGGCAATGTACGCAATAGAGGTGCTGGCTTGCCCGGCAGCCAGCGTTATGTCGGAACGCTGTTCTAGTGCTGCCGGAGGCATCGTCACAGATCGGCGTATCCGCCTCTCCACAGAAAATGCAGACCGTCTGACTCAAATTAAAATGAATCAATCCTGGATTGGAAACGACTACGCAACACTCCCGGACCCCAACCAAGTAACATGAACAATGAACATCTGTGATGGGTTAGCGTTTCCGGTCCCTGTTTATTGAACCTCTCATCTGTATTAAATTTATGACTGCATGGCGACAAAACGCAAATTGCTATCCGCACGCTTCTTGTCCTCATGCAAGGCCTGGGTTGTTGTGTCTCAAAGCGTGGCCTTCTCCTCCTGCGCCACCCTCCTCCTGTTCCATCACGTGTGCTGCTGCTGGGTTAGCGTTACCGGTCCCTTTTCCTGGAACCTCTTACATGTATTACATTTATGACTGCATGCCGACAAAAAGCATGTTACCTGTGCAAAGAAAACAGACATTTCCTGCATTTAAAAGACAGTTTTCCCTTTGAAACTTTAAAATCGATTTTCTCAAAAACTATAAGCTCTTTTTGCTAATTTTTTTTTCCTCTTGTACCCACTCCCAAGGTGCATATACCCTGTAAATTTGGGGTATGTAGCATATAAGGAGGCTTTACAAAGCACGAAAGTTCGGGTCCCCATTGACTTCCATTATGTTCGGAGTTCGGCTCGAACACCTGAACATCGCGGCCATGTTCGGCCCGAACCCGAACATCTAGATGTTCGCCCAACACTACACGTGACCCGTTCGGCCAATCACAGCGCTAGCCGAAAGTTCAGGTAACGTTTGGCCATGCACTCTTAGTTCGGCCATATGGCCGAACAGTTTGGCCGAACACCATTAGGTGTTCGGCCGAACTCGAACATCACCCGAACAGGGTGATGTTCTGCAGAACCCGAACAGTGGCGAACACTGTTCGCCCAACACTAGAGCTTGCACAACCCTCTCCAGCAATAGCCTATACTACTCAATCCTGGAGACCTCTCTTAAAGTAATTTACAGAGCCTATATAACACCTCATATAATGAATCTTATTAATGAAACCAACTCAGACAAATGCTTCAGAAACTGTGGAGCAAAGGGTGACCTTCTTCATATTTGGTGGATGTGTCCAAAAGTAGCAAAATCCTGGAACGAAATTAAAAGAAAAATCAATAAGATCTTAAAAACTTATATCAAAAAAGATCCTTGGCTATATCTTATAGGATTCCAGATTCCTTTTATTCTTAACTGTGAACAAAAACGAGCTCAACATATCCTATCAGCAGCAAAAACTATAATAGCCAGCAGATGGCAGTCACTCACCCTACCTTCATACCTCAGAAGCCTATACTCTGGTATCAAAAACCATGATAAGTGAAAAAATCAATGCTACACTAAATTATAACATACAAAAATTCAAGAAAATCTGGTCTCCTTGGATTGAAGACGTAGCAGCCATAGGTCTATACTATACTATTACTAAGCTATAAACTATATTTACCTTCATCTGTATGAATAATATTTCATCTCTTGCTCTGATACATTTTCCTGGAACAATGATATCACTATATGTCGATCAATGGTTTAATGATTGTCTATCTGTTACAACAATCATATGTTCTGTTGTTTAAATATTGGCTGTTTACTAAGCATATCTGTGTCTATATTTTGCAAACTGCTAATAAAATTCTTTGAAATACTAAAAGACAAAAAGATTCATGTTATCTATCTCCTCCTTGGCAGAGGGTACAAAGCTAAATAAATCTTAAGGGCCCCATCTCCCCTCGACTAACCAGGCATGCTGAAAGCTCTAATTCTCCACCAACCAAAATCCAGAAATCCTAGCAAACAGCTACGTGAGCTACTTCAGGTCATAGACCTCTTTGCTTCAACTCCACACCTGGTGCATCACGATGTAAGCACTAGGTGTAGTTAGGGATGAGCGTAATGACCTAATTACGAATTTCCGAAATTTCGCGAAATTACTACAATTACGATTTCAGCAGTAATCGAAATTTCGTAATTTTCGCAAATTACGCAAATTTTCGTAATTACGATTACGAAATTTAGTATTTTAAAGTTTGCAAAGGTTTCTATCCCTGTAGATGCCTAAAATGAATAACCAACCTCCTCCTCCTCCTCCCTCTCTCTCTCTCTCTCTCTCTCCAGAGATTTGTAGTATTTCAAAACCATACTCACATTCATGACATGTCCAGGGATCAAACCCAGGCCAACCACATGGAAGACAGCTATGCTCACCACCATACCACCAAACACACACTAAATAGACTGCTAACCTAAATCTTACTTGTAGACAGTCATATGAGACACATGCTGGGTGCAGGGCTTTGTGATTGGACCATGCGATAGAGTGAGGTGCAAAAATGAAATCATGCCTAGCAGAGGATGGTTTCACAGTGCTAAATGCTAGGCTGGCTGTGGTGCAATTGGTTAGTGTGTCTGGCTGGTAACAGCAAGGTTACAGGTTCGATTCCATCCAGGCATGTCTTTTCCTTTTGCGTTCAACAGTTGTCCAAACAGAGCCAACAGAGCCCCAGATAGCCATGTAGAGTTAGGTCACAGCTAGCCTGGCTGTGGTGCAATTGGTTAGTGTGTCTGGCTGGTAACAGCAAGGTTACAGGTTCGATTCCATCCAGGCATGTCTTTTCCTTTTGCGTTCAACAGTTGTCCAAACAGAGCCAACAGAGCCCCAGATAGCCATGTAGAGTTAGGTCACAGCTAGCCTGGCTGTGGTGCAATTGGTTAGTGTGTCTGGCTGGTAACAGCAAGGTTACAGGTTTGATTCCATCCAGGCATGTCTTTTCCTTTTGCGTGCGCGCGCTGCGCCATTGAACCCCATGGGGTATTTTGCGTGCGTAAAACTTTACGCATGCAAAACTTTGTGCTCGGTGTTTGGACAACTGTTGAACTCAAAAGGAAAAGACATGCCTGGATGGAATCGAACCTGTAACCTTGCTGTTACCAGCCAGACACACTAACCAATTGCACCACAGCCAGGCTAGCTGTGACCTAACTCTACATGGCTATCTGGGGCTCTGTTGGCTCTGTTTGGACAACTGTTGAACGCAAAAGGAAAAGACATGCCTGGATGGAATCAAACCTGTAACCTTGCTGTTACCAGCCAGACACACTAACCAATTGCACCACAGCCAGCCTAGCATTTAGCATTGTGAAACCATCCTCTGCTAGGCATGATTTCATTTTTGCCCCTCACTCTATCGCATGGTCCAATCACAAAGCCCTGCACCCAGCATGTGTCTCATATGACTGTCTACAAGTAAGATTTAGGTTAGCAGTCTATTTAGTGTGTGTTTGGTGGTATGGTGGTGAGCATAGCTGTCTTCCATGTGGTTGGCCTGGGTTTGATCCCTGGACATGTCATGAATGTGAGTATGGTTTTGAAATACTACAGATCTCTGGAGAGAGAGAGAGAGAGAGAGAGAGAGAGAGAGAGAGAGAGAGAGAGAGAGGGAGGAGGAGGAGGAGGAGGAGGAGGAGGAGGAGGAGGACTGGCTGTGCTATTCATTTTAGGCATCTAGAGGGATAGAAACCCTTACAAACCTGAAAAAGTAAAATTTCGGTTGGAGACACGAAATTCGTCATTACGGGAGTGAAATTTCGATTACGAAATTGTAAATTACGATTTGAAAATTAATTACGAAATTACGAATTTGGGTCGTAATGTTAAATTTCGCATTCGTAATAAAAGCAGTTCGAAATTTCGAAAATTTCGGCTCATCCCCCATTCAATGGTCTCAGTCCAAAACGTGTGTATGCTTTTTTATTTTTTGTTTGATTGTTATGTTACCTTCTTCCTGCACAGCTGCAATTTATCTTCCTTTCCCCTCTTCCCCACACCCTAAAGATGAAGTGCTAACTCAAGTACACACCACTAAACCGATACTGAGAATACATTCTCATATGCAAACTTTTTTCCAGCATCATGACTCTTAAAATGGTATCTATCAACACCAAGGGTTTGAACTCACCCATCAAAAGGCACAGCTTGTGGCAGAAAGCGACACGACAACATGCAGACATCCTACTAGCCCAGGAGTCCATTTTATCCTGAACAAAGTGCCACAATGCTCTTATCCACAATATGCTACTATTTTTCAAAGCAACTTTATCGAAAAAAAAAAAAAGAGGGGGGTTCTGATTGCTAACAATAATAATGTCCTTTTAACTGTACACACAACCATTGTGGATGACCAGGGTCGATTCATAATCCTTTACTGCTCCATCCAAATCTGTATGCTCCCAACTTGGGCCGCAAAAAAAATTTACAGAAAGTTATCAGGAGAGCTAAAGGATTTCCATCAGCTTGTCTGATTATTGGTGAGGCCTAATGCTGGGAATACACGATGCGTTTTTGCGTTCGTTTTTGCCGTCGTTTCCGCTTTCGATCGATTCTACTCTCGATTCACTGCTCGATTCCCCTCTCGATTCCTTATCTTTTCTTATCAATTACATTCACTTGAATGAGGAGAATCGAAACGAAAGTAGAATCGACCAGATCCAACAGGTTGGAATTTATCTATCGAACCCATCTATCTAAAGTAAAAATTTAACGTGTATTCCCAGCATAACCCTTTACTTGATTCCACTACTGAGAACACCAAGAACTTATCTCTGATCCAATCCTTATTCCACAGAGAAGACCTTTACGATATATGGCAAGCTCAGCGTAGCGAAGAAAGGAATTACTCATTATTCTCACCAGCAGGGCCGGATTTGTACTTTTTATCGCCCTAGGCCCACTGTCGCCAGCTGCCCCCCCCCCCTGAAAACATAAAAAACATAAATCCATATTCTAGCACTGTGTCCCTCTATGATCAAATAGGTTGCTTCATTGTGTGGGCATGTCCATACTGGGGAACGCAGGTGAATGTGGCCACTAATGATCCACTATTTTTCAACCAATCTTACCAAATCAGTGTAGTAGAAGAGTAAAGAGAGTGCATATATTGAATATTTACTACAGGCAGTCTCTTAAATTAGGGCCAGTGCACACCAAAAACAGCTAGCAGATCCGCAAACGCTAGCGGTTTTTGAAGCAGATTTTCAGAGCGATTCTAGGCATGTATAGAGAGATTTTCTAAACATGCCTAGCGGTTTTTGGAGCGTTTGTGTAGCAGACGTCATATTTTGTTACAGTAAAGCTGTTACTGAACAGCTTCTGTAACAAAAAAAACGCCTGGAAAACCGCTCTGATCTAGTGTTTTTCAGAGCAGTTTTCCATTTTCCTGTACTTTACATTGAGGCAGAAACGCCTCAAAAATCTAAAAAATGCAGCAGGACCCGAGTTTGGGGGAAAAACGAACCGCTCTAGTGTGCACCATCCCATTCACTTTCATTAGCCAAGCGCTTCTCACCCCTCAAGTGTTTTTAAAAACGCTCAGAACCGCTCTTGGTGTGCACCAGCCCTTACATAGAAATGATAAGACTGGGGGGAGGGATATAAGGGTGGAGAGGAGCAGTAAGTAACTGAAGAGGTGGCCAGGGTGAGGACAGATCAGTGAGGAAAGAAAGGATGGGGGGGGGGGGGGATTGGCTGGCAGAATTGAGGGTAACGGGAAAGAGGGTGAAAAAGTCAGCAGGGTAAGGTAAGAACTGAGGGGATAGCCAGGGCTGGCGTTTCCATAGCGGCAAACTGGAAAACACTCACTGCGTACCTCCCCCTCTATAGAGACACCACAGCTGCCAGGCATGCCCCTACCCCTCCACAGAGGCACCACAGCTCCCAGGATGCTCCTCCCCTTCCAGAGGCACTGCAGTTTCCAGCATGCCCCTGCGTCTCCATATATCACTGGGTTGACCCCCAGAGCTGGCTGCTGGGCCCCCAGGCCTCCTCTAATGTGAATAGTGGTCCCCCCAAGGCCCCTGTAGAGTTATGTGTTGCTGGGTCACGGAGATGAGGTGTCTGTGAGGATAAAGCACAGAGGAGCGTTATGGACATGTAAGTGCGCTCTGCTGCGATTACTCTGCAGAAGCTCCAGGGGGCCATTTATCACCTTGTGGGGAGACCAGGGCCCAGGGGTTTGCCATCTGGCCCTAGGTGACAACCCAATACTACATAGAGTAGGAGGGGCATGCTTGGAACTGTAGTGCCTCTATAGAGGAAGGTGGGGCTTGCTGAGAGCTCTGTTTGTTGCCTCTATAGAGGGGGAGGAGCATGCTGGGAGCAGTAGTTCCTCTATGGAGGGGCATTCTGGGAGCAGTACTGCCTCTGTGGAGTGGGGGACATGTTGAGAACTGTAGTGCCTCTGTGGAGGGGCATGCTGGCAGTATGGAGGGGCATGCTGGGAGCAGTGGTGCCTCTATGGAGGGGCATGCTGGGAGTAGCGCCTGTATGGAGGGGCATGCTGGGAGCAGTAGTGCCTGTATGGAGGGGCATGTTGGGAGCAGTAGTGCCTGTATGGAGGGGCATGTTGGGAGCAGTAGTGCCTGTATGGAGGGGCATGCTGGAATCAGTAGTGCATCTATGGAGGGGCATGCTGGGAGCAGTAGCGCCTGTATGGAGGGGCATGCTGGGAACAGTAGTGCCTGTATGGAGGGGCATGCTGGGAGCAGTAGTGCCTGTATGGAGGGGCATGTTGGGAGCAGTAGTGCCTGTATGGAGGGGCATGTTGGGAGCAGTAGTGCCTGAATGGAGGGGCATGCTGGGAGCAGTAGTGCCTGTATGAAGGGGCATGCTGGCAGCAGTGGTGCCTCTGTGGAATGGGGGGACATGCTGAGAGTTGTAGTGACTATAGAGGGGGGTGGGGGCACTTGGAAGGAGCTGTGTGGTGCCTCTATATAGGGGACAAAAAGACCACCTAATGCTGCTTTGGGGGTGGGAGAAGTTACATGCAGTTACAGTCAGCAGCTACTCACATACTTGCAGTTACAGCTTGACGTTATACCCCGTCAGGAACCAGATCTTTCTGCTTTGTGGTGCCTCTCCTCGGAAGGCTGCTCTAGAGCCATGCTTCTCCCAGTGTGAGCTCAGTCCCGATCAGCTGATCACTCTCTCACTCTCTCCCTCCCCCGTACTTTGTTGTCGGGACTCGGAGCAGAGGGGAGATGGGACAAATAGCTGCCTGCTGTGGTACTCCTCCTAATTTCTGCATGGAGGTCTCGCTCTGTCTCTCTGTGCGCCCTGAGGGTTTCTCTGCAGCGTGGTGAGACCTCCATGCACGTTGCAGACGCCTCTGTTCCTTCCTAAGTCGGGTCGCTGTGTTTGCAGCAGCTAATTGGCTACCTTGTTCCCGACTTCTCTGTAGCTGCCCGCTGGCTGCCTGCACACACATACACGCACACAAGGACATGCTGCGGTGTGCAAAGCGGGCGGCTGCGGGTGGACAGATCTGCGCACCTGTGGCATTGTGGGGATGCGAACTGTCTGTCACGGGTGGCTCCCCACCCGCCCCAAACATTTTTCCGCCCTAGGAACCGGCCTAGGGGGCCTGCCCATAAATCCAGCCCTGCTCACCAGTACACAAGACTTATTCAATAATCAATCTCTTTCTATCAGACAGACACACCCTTCAACTGGTCACACATTAGGATATAGGTGCTATAATGTGGTCTGACCACTCCCCAATCTGGATCTCTTTGAGGCTCCCTGCAAACTGCATGCGATTCCGATTTTTAATCGTTTTTTACATCCGATTCCGATTTTTAATCGTTACTGCATTCTGCGTTTTTTCCTCCATTTTTCTGTTGATTGTATCCAGGGAAAATCGGAATTGCAAATCAGAATCAGAAACGGAATCGCAAAACGGATTTGCAGAGTGAAAGGAGCCTGAAATGGTCCAACTCTCTGACCTCTTCAAATCCCTGGAGACTCAATAATAGTCTGCTACTAAAAGACAACCATGTCCAAATAATAGGGAATAAACTCAGAGAATACTTTGAATTAAATGGGACTGGCAGACAAGTTGGAGGCACGACCATTTGGTTGGCACATAGAGCAGTTATTAGGGGGCTCCTGATAAAAATTGGGGCCAGAGAAAAAAAGAATAGAACTGCTAAATTAGATGATATTCTCAACAAAATTTGTGTAGCTGAAACAGCCCATAAAATAAACCCTTCTCCAACTCTCTTATGTTCGCTTTTCAGTCTGAGACAAGAACTGCGTTTAGCTTTACTTTCAGAGCACAAATTTGTTTTGACCAGACTGAAAAGAAGGTATTATAACCAAAGCAATACAGCTAGCCTACTTCTAGCAAAACTTCAAAAACAAAAAATTATTAATTCCAAATTTCCCAAAAACCCCTTTGACTAACCCCCAAGGAATCGCAAACGCTTTTAATGACTATTATGAATCGCTTTACAATTTACAAACTGACTCCTCGGTTACTCAACCTTCTCACTCAGGAATGAAGAAATCTCTAGAAACACTAAAGCTTCCCACTCTGCAGGGGCATTTCTAGCCTTTTTGTCACTCCAGGCAAGAAGCCCTGTGTCACCCTCCCCCTCCCAAAGAATGAAAACATGCACACACTAAAGAATATATGAATCATGTGGCGCATAAGATGGATGCTTAGTACACGGAGTCCCCGAGATACAAACAACCTCAAGGAGGTACAAAGGGGGACAGATGGATGCACAAGGAGACAGATGGGGACAGAAGGAGGCACAGAGAGACAGAAGGAGGTACAAAAGAGGGGGGGGGGGCAGATGGAAGCACAAATCTGGACAGAAGGAAGCACAAAGGGGGAGAGAGGAGGCACAGGAGGGCAGAAGGAAGCACATGGGGACCGAGGTGGCACAAGTGGACTGAAGAAGGCCTATGGAGACAGAAGGAGGCACAGGGGGACAGAGCTGGTAAGAGGAACAGAAGGAGGCACAAGGAAAAAGGAGGAGGCCCAAAGGGGGACTGAAGGAGGCACAAAGGGGTGCAAAAAGAGGCACAAAGGGGGACAGGAAACAATACTTCCTGTTGCTTTACACACAGCAGAAGCAGGTAATAGAACACCCATGGGGAGGGGGCTTAGTCTGGGGGTGGGGCTTCTTTCATGGGTAGGTCTTAATCCAGGGGCATGGCATCCCCAGGATCAATGGCACTCCAGGAAATGGCCTGTAATGCCTACGCCTAAAAATGCCCCTGCCACTCTGAACCAGCAACAAATATCTTCCTTGAGTGATCCAATTACAGTACCGGAAGTAGCCAACATTATAACTAAATCTAAACGAAATAAAGCCCCAGGCCCTGACGGCTACTCTAATGAGTGCTACAAACGTTTTCCCCACAATCCTAGCCCCTAAATTAGCTGAACTATTTAAAGAGAATCTGTATTGTTAAAATCGCACAAAAGTAAACATACCAGTGCGTTAGGGGACATCTCCTATTACCCTCTGACACAATTTCGCCGCTCCTCACCGCATTAAAAGTGGTTAAAAACAGTTTTAAAAAGTTTGTTTATAAACAAACAAAATGGCCACCAAAACAGGAAGTAGGTTGATGTACAGTATGTCCACACATAGAAAATACATTCATACACAAGCAGGCTGTATACACCCTTCCTTTTGAATCTCAAGAGATCATTTGTGTGTTTCTTTCCCCCTGCAGCTATCTTCCACTAAAGTGTCAGGCTGTTTCTTCCTGCAGAGTGCTGACAGCTCTGCCTGTATGTAATTCCTCAGTATGTGAAAGCCCAGCCAGCTCAGAGGAGGATTTATCCAGCTTGTAAAAGATAATAGAGCAGAGAGAAGCTGCACTAATCTAAATAACACACAGCAGTGTGCAGAGAGGGGCCTGGAGGGGGGAGATGCATCACAGAACCACAACACTGATGAACTTGGCTGCCTTCCAGACACAGGCTGACAAGTCTGACAAGAGAGATATAAGTTGATTTATTACAGAGATGGTGATAGTAGAATGTGCTGCAGTAAGCCAGAACACATTAGAATAGCTTTTGGAACTTGTAGGATGATAAAAAACAGGATGCAATTTTTGTTACGGAGTCTCTTTAATGGCTTTGTACAATCTGGTTCCATCCCACAAGAGTCGACTTTAGCAACTATTTCTGTGATTCCTAAAGAAGGAAAAGACTCTACCCTTGCCTCCAACTACCGGCCGATCTCACTTCTTAATTGTGATTTGAAATTATACGAGAAGGTAATGGCTAACAAATTGTTCCCTTTGTTACCACAAATAATCGAACTGGACCAAGTGGGGCTCACAAAAAGTCTCTAGGCCTCAGATGGCACGAGGAGGGTCTTGAGTGTACTACATCATATTGACACCTGTCGGGGGCCTTGTCTGTTCCCAGCCTTGGACACAGAATAGGCTTTTGACAGGGTCCACTGGGGCTTCTTAGAAGATGTTCTTCTTAAATTTGGGATTCAAGGCAACTTTCATAGAGCTATAATGGCTCTTTATCAAAACCCCTCGGCAAAAGTCAATGTCTCAGGATTTCCCTCACATAACTTTAACCACTTAATGACAAGCTGACTTATAAAAACGTCCTGCTAGAGCATCTTAATGGCTCCAGGACGTTTTTATAACTCAGACAGTGCTCTGCCATGTGTGCGCATGCACAGTGCATGTGCGTGCGTGCATGCGCAAGCACCCACATGCATTCCCATGCACGTGAAAATAGTGAGAAAAAAACACCATACAAAAAATACACCTTTATTTCCAAATAACTTATTGTCACCATACTTTGTACTAGAGACAAAATTAAAATCTTGTGATAACCAGGACCAATAGGCAGATAAAATGTGTGGGTTTTATGCACAGTAGCAGTGTTTATATTAAAACTATAGGGGATGAAATTGGAGAAATAGTGTATTTTTTCTTTTTTTCCTTGTTTTACCCTTTAAAATGCATAGAAAATAAAGTAATTACTGAAAACAAATATTAACCCCAAAAAGTCCAATTGGTGGTGAAAAAAAAAGATATAGATCATTTAATTGTGATTAGTAGTGATTAAGCTATTGGCAAATGAAAGGGGTGAACACTGAAAGGTGAAAATCGCTCTTGTCCGTTAGGGTAAAAACCCCTTTGGGGTGAAGGGGATAAAATAACCAATGGTACCAGGCAGGGATGCCCCCTTTCCCGCTTGATTTTTATAACGATAATGGAGACATTGGCTACTTCTGTACATACTAACACACAAATTAAAGGTATAGAGCTACATAATCAAACAAGCCGCATCCTCTTCCAGAACAGTAAAATAATTCCATGATGGGGACGTGTGTGCACGTGGAGCAGTGGTGCAAGTGGTGCGACCTGTTCTAGCACGTCCATGCTCAGCATTGGACTGGTGGGTACTGACAGACGGGAAAGCACTTGCAGGCTGCTGGCCAACCGTCTGCTCTGTTTCTCCATGCTGCTAGCACCTGCTAGTGCCTAACCCACCAGATGGCGACCACATTGGATCAGCCGCCTCATCATCCAAAATATCATCCAGTTCAAACAAATCACTAGAACCCATAAGTGACTCTTCTGGATCCTCCACCTGGCCACCAAACACCTGTGTAGTTGACTGATGGTGATGTTGACTGATGACACTGGATGAAGAAAACACAGGGGCCATTTCTGTCACCACAGAACCCACCACTTCTTGGGAGCTTGGTCCCATGGTCTCCTCCAATGCCTCCTCCCAATCCTTCTGCACATCTCTCTCATTGACGTAGGTGTGCTTTACTTCTGGAGGAGAGTACTGGGAGGAAGCAACCTTGTCAAGAGAAGCAGCTGCGGTCGGGTTCTGGTCATAAGGAACCTGGCTACTACTGGTGCTGCTGCAGCTAGCTTCAAGTCCCTCAGACTGGGTAGAGGGTTCCTGATCTAAATAATTGACAACTGTCTTCGCCTGCTGCTGTGTCAAAAATTTCCTGCGTGCGAACACAGGGAAGAGATCTCTGACCAGGGGGGAACGCTTCCTGCTGCTGCTGCCACCCTCAACCTGATCACGTACTTCACGTGATCCACCAACACCACCATCACTCCATTTTCTTTTAGGAGTGGCAGGAAATTGCTGCTACTCTCGCTCTATTGTTTTGGGGCCACAAACTTTATTGGGGAAGGGGTATGAGTGACAGAACAGATAACAAAGTAAGGGGCTGAAATAAAGAAAATAAATAAACAAAGACAAAAAAAAAGAAAGAAAAAAAATGAACTTAGAAAAAAAACAAAAACTTGCACTACACTCAACTAAGATATCACCTAACTAACTCTGTCAAACTCTAAGCCTGCGGCCTGGCTGGCTCTGTCTAACCCTCTCTCCACACAGCAACTGATAACACGCTACACTACAATCTATCACTCAAACTAACAATCTGTCTGTCACTCGCTCACAAATACACCTAGCTAGTACTACTACTAATATAGCTCACACCAATCTAACTCTCTCACACAGTCTTTAAAAAGACTATTGTTTTATGTTGAAACAACTAATATGCGTCTGTCTCTCCTCTCTGTCCAACGCCAGACTGAAACCCACAAGCTTCGTGACTGCACACCTCTCTTATATACAAAATGGGTGGGATAGCTGATGATAGGTAGCTAGGAAGTTGGTTGCTAACGTAGGATTGGTTGGTTTTTGTTAAGACTCTAATTGGTGCAGAAATTCCGATTTTCATGCAGAAATCCTGTTGGTTTCACTTTTAAGCTTCTGTCTAGGGTCTTCCTTCTGATTGGCTTAAAAAAATCCGCATTCCGACGGAATTCCGAATAGCAATTCAGGAATTACCATTTAGCGCTAAAGCAATTCCGTTCCGATGCGACGGAACGGAATTGCCAATTTCCGATCGGAATGGCGGAAATCTGAATTCCACGGAATTCGGTGAGCATCCCTAATCTCTGCCTTACCAGCAGTTATTCAAGATTTCAGATACCAGAAATGGTCTGTTTTGGGTATACGTGCACTACTGGATATTTCCGCTCTTAACATACTGCTCCCCTTTGATATGTTATCTCAGAAATTCCCGGTTCCAATACTACCATTTTCCAGTATCATCAAGTAGAGCATTGGTTCAGTTCTCACCCTTATACAACAATCTCTATGGGCCAGTGCACACCGAGCGGATCTGCCGGCCGCATCCGCCTGTTAATCCGCTTGGCTATTGTATTTCAATGGGCTGGTGCACACCGGGGGTTTGAGGTTTTCAGCAAACCGCAAATGTGCCTCCTGCTGCACGTTTGCGGTTTGCAAAAAACCTCAAACCGCCGGTGTGCACCAGCCCATTGAAATACAATAGCCAATCGGATTAACAAGCGGATGCGGCCGGCGGATCGCATCCAAATCCGCTCAGTGTGCACTGCGCAAAATATCTGTAATCCGCACCCAAAACCGCTAGCGTTTTGTGGATCTGCTAGCGGTTTTGGTGTGCACTGGGCCTATTTGCCAAAATTTGCTATCCTTACTAAATACCCAAGTTCAACTTACGGGGGGGGGGGGGGGGGGGGGGTCTTTGCCCGCTACAAAACCCTAATGCTGGGAATACACGTTTCGTTTTTGCCTTCGTTTTAGCCTTCGATTCGTTCAGTAAACGAATCGAGTGTTGAAAACGTATGTGAAAATAGTCATAATCTCATTATAGTTTCGATTAATAGACCTCAAAAACGAACGACTAGTGATCGAACATGTTTGATATTATCTCTCTTTATCCATCTAATCGAGCCATTGGTAGGCTTGATGGCTGTTCAGTTCGATTATATGTTCGTTTATGTTAGTCTGTCCCTGTAAAAAGGGATTTTCGTTTCGTTTCTTTGCAGCCTTCGATCATTGGAAAAACAAAACCATCAGAATCGAAAAAAAAAACGAAACTGTGGGTGGTGATATTAACCGTACGTTCGATTATTTAGGGAACGAAAAGGACAAAAGGCACAATTGAAACGAAGGCTAAAACGAAGGCAAAAACGAAACGTGTATTCCCAGCATAAGGCTCCCTGCACACTGCAAATCCGTTTTCTGATTCTGATTCCGATTCTGTTTCCGATTCTGTTTCCGATTTTCAATTCCGATTTTCCCTGAATACATTCAACAGAAAAACGGATCAAAAAACGCAGCATGCAGTAAAGATTAAAAATCTGAATCAGATGTAAAAACAGATTATAAAGCGGAATCGGAATCGGAAATGTATGCAGTGTGCAAGAGGCCTAATTCAGAAGTTCGCTCTTAGACAAATATGCCTCCTATTGGTCCTCAGAGGTGAAACTTTCCATAATGGCCAACTGCTTTATTAAAACCCATAATGAACTCAAGAAAGTTTCCAGATGTGCTACACACCATGAAACCTCAAGGAAAATATTTTACAGTAGTGGTTAGCGCTCTCGCCTTTGATCGCTGGATCCCCGGTTCGTATTCCAGCCAAGTCAATATCTGCAAGAAGTTTGTATTTTCTCTCCTTGTCTGCGTGGGATTCCTCTGGCATTCCGTTTTCCTCCCATATCCCAAAAACATACAGATAAGATAATTGGCTTTCCCTAAATTTGGCCCTAGACCTGTGATAGACCAGCTGTTAAGGAACTACAAGTCCCATAATGCGTTTGCCTTTATTAGTCATTACTGTGTGTCTCCTGTAATGCATTGTAGGACTTGTAGTTCCTTAACAGCTGGAAATCCAAGTTTGCCTATCACTGCTCTAGACTATGATACATGCACTACACAATATAGATATGTGACTGTGGTAGGGACTAGCGATGAGCAGAAATTACGCCCATGTGTAATTACGCATCGTAATACGCAATTACGCATCATAATCGTAATGCGCAATTTGGGGGGAGCAGTGTAAGCAATTTCATAGTTTATTGTTCCCATTCGTAATTACGCATTAATTTACACGTAATTTACACGTAATTTTGTGCCGACTTTCACGGTGAATAGCAAAGCTCCCATACATGCCGTTGCTATCAAAAATGCTACATATGTTAAGAAGAATAGTGGTTACGAGTTACAAAAAGAATTGTTCAAAAAGACTTTGTAGTTTTTTGAGAAAATTGATTTTAAAAATACAAAAAAAAAGGTTTTTAAACTTTCATTATTCTAAGGCCACATACAGACATCAGACCATAGTCTTTGGAAAATGAAAGATCACAGATCAATCTTACCACCCTTCCTGTAATATAAGAGCCATACTCTACACAGTCTTTTCTATGGAGCTGAACTCCCCATCAGACAGAAATCTTTGCAAGATGCTGCACACACAGATGCTGTACAGACACAAAAGATCAGTATCTGCAAAAGATCTGTTCCTGCCAAAAATCCATTCCTGCAAATTGCAATGATAGTCTATGAGATCTGCAGATCATCATACACACATGATTTAACTGACATTCATCTGCAGATCTGCAGATCTGAAAATCCATCCTGGTGGATCTGATCTGCAGATGAATGTCAGTTAAATCATGTGTGTATGATGATCTGCAGATCTCATAGACTATCATTGCAATTTGCAGGAATGGATTTTTGGCAGAAACAGATCTTTTGCAGATACTGATCTTTTGTGTCTGTACAGCATCTGTGTGTGCAGCATCTTGCAAAGATTTCTGTCTGATGGGGAGTTCAGCTCCATAGAAAAGACTGTGTAGAGTATGGCTCTCATACTACATGAAGGGTGGTAAGATTGGTCTGTGATCTTTCATTTTCCAAAGACTATGGTCTGATGTCTGTATGTGGCCTAAGTTTAAAAACCATTTTTTTTTTGCATTTTTAAAATTCATTTTCTCAAAAACTACAAGGTCTTTTTGAAAAAAAAATGTGTTTTGACTTGTGCCCAGTATTCTTTGTAACAAATGTAGCAATTTTGGTAGCAATAGCATGTATGTGTGTGCTCTGCTATTCACCACCAAAGTCGGCATGAAATTATGCGTAAATTCATGCATATAGGCTTGATTCACAAAGTCAATTGAATTACAAATTTGTAATTACGTGTATGCGTAATTGCGAAAATGTATGCGTAATTTTGCGTAATCGTAGTTAGCAGACTCCGATCATCACTGGTAGGGACTACATTGTGAGTCCCTCTGAGGGACAGTTACTGACAAGACTATATACTCTGTACAGTGCTGTGTAATATGTCGGTACTATATAAATACGTAAATAAATAATACATAAATAAATAAATATCTCCCTGACAATTAGCCAGTTTTTCTGATTCTGATGATCACTCCCCTCAAATGGGCTTGATTCACAAAAGGTAGCTAACTTAGTTAGCACGCCTAAAAGCCCCTTAGCACGCCTAAAGCCCTTTAGGGCACGCAAAGTTTTGCACATTAAGTTAGCATGCGCAAAGTTTAAGTGCTGCTTGTAACGCACAAAATGTTGCACCGGGTGCGAAGAAGACGTTGCACCGGGTGCGCCTAAAACGTCGCACTAGTTAGCACGCCCAAAGCTTTTAGGCGTGCTAACTAAGTTAGCACCCTTTTGTGAATGTTGGAAAGGCTGCAATCTAATTGGCACAACTATTCATCTATTGTGGGAATGTCCTAAAATGAGGCCACTGTGGCATTCTATTTTCCAAATGATCAATCATTTTCTTAGCTATCTCTTTACAAGAGGCCCCAGAATTAGCTTTCCTTCTCATAGGTCTCAATAAAGTTCCTCTTTTGCACAGGAAATCGGTAGCACATATTGGGCTTGATTCACTAAACTGTGATAACTTAAATATCACACCTTATCAACGATATCACACCTTATCAAAGTTATCACACCTTATCAAAGATATCACACCTTATCAAAGTTATCACACCTTACTAAAGATATTACACCTTATCAAAGTTAGAACGCCTTATCAGAGTAGCATAGCGAGTGCTACGAACGTATGCCTGCTAATTGGCAATGGCACTCGTCCTGCCCTGAGCCCCTGCGGGTTTGTAGCACTCACTATGCTACTCTGATAAGGCGTGTTAACTTTGATAAGGTGTCATATCTTTGATAAGCTACACTTTATAGAGAATTTATGTGTGCATCAAACCAAGTAATGCAAAGGAAACCCCTCCTTCAAAACCCTTTAACTTGGCAATGGAGCATTACACTGACACGGGACCTGGTGTAATGGAAAGCCAGGAATTTCAGCTTTTCAAAAAGGGTTAAATCTTTGTAGTGGCGCCAACAGAACTTAAAGAGGAACTGTAACGACAAAACGGCCCCTGGGGGGTACTCACCTCGGGTGGGGGAAGCCTCAGGATCCTAATGAGGCTTCCCACGCCGTCCTGCGTCCCTCGGGGGTCTCGCTGTAGCCCTCCGTACAGCGGTGACGCAATATTTACCTTCCTGGCTCCTGCGCAAGCGCTCTGATGCCTCTCGGTGCCGAAGTAGGCGGGTCTGATCTACTGCGCAGGCGCAAGTTTCCGGCGCCTGCGCAGTAGAGCGGACCCGACGGAGATCGGGTATTTCCGTCTATTTCCGTGCCGAAAGTCGCCACAGCGCCCCCGCTGGAGCCAGCAAAGGTAAATATTGAACTGACAGTCGGCACAGTCGCCGGCTGTTCGGAGGGCTGCGGCGAGACCCCCGTGGGACAGAGGACGGCGTGGGAAGCCTCATTAGGATCCCGAGGCTTCCCCCACCCGAGGTGAGTACCCCCCAGGGGATGTTTTTCATGTTACAGAGTCTCTTTAAACAAGGAACTGCCAAACTCTTCAGATGGTATAATACGTAAGTACCATATAACTTTTTATAGGACAGATTAGCTGGAGATTCTCATGCAATCTGAACTATGTATTACTATTTGTTTGACAATGCTGACATATTTACAAAAGGTCCAAATATCCCTAACCTTAGGCCGTCATCCTCCTAATTGTGATTCTTTTCATTGTGATCTCAAATACCATCTTGTATTGTCCTTTAATTTTCTGATTCTGGACAGCCATTACTCATAACTGATGTTTGTTTGTGTTTGATATGAACATTTCAATAAAAATGTATTAATAAAAGAAAAGAAGTGACATGTGACCCCAAGTTCATTCTCTTCTGAAGGAACGTGTCTACAGGCACACAAATTTGGAGAAGGTGCCCCAAAGGGTGTATGTAGTTAATTCTGATTGGATAATGAAACAGTCTTACCTCAAACTGAAGATATCGAAATGGATTTTATATTAATGGACACCAGAAAGGACAACATGTTTCGCGAGCCTATTATTACTATTTTTTAGTATTTATATAGCGCCAACATCTTCTGCAGTGCTTCACAGAGCAGTGGCGGACTGGCCTGGGGGGAGGGGGGGCGATTGCCCCCCGGGCCGCCTCCTGTCCCTTACATCAGGGCCGCCCAGGGCTGAATCTTACATTTGCAGAAGTGGGTGGCCCTTCTCCCGAACTGCTACTATTCCGGCTGCTAAGACTGGCTGCTAGGCAACAGAGATCCCACCCCTTGCCTGCAGACACAGCCAGCCAGTGAGGAGAAGAGAGCAGCGTCGCCTCCAGCGCGTCATTTGAAAGGGCAGAGACAGCCGAGTATTCCAGTGCTGCCTGATGTCTCTCCCTGCCGAGTGTCTCCCTCAATCCCAGCCTCCTGCCTCTTGTAGCTGGGAAGGACAAGGAGGCTGACAGTGGCAGAGTCTACAGACCAGAGTCACCTTGTAAGCCGACACCTCCTCTGCTTTACCTTTGTTCTGCTTTGAGCAGGCCAGTTCTGAACACACTAGCCAGGCATTCCACTGTCTGATGTATTCATGTAACCCTTTCACTGCTGCCTGCTGGTATTAGCTGATATAGCTTTTTGCAGCACTTTCTATTTAAGTCATGCATATTTATATATACTACTTTGGCTGCATACTGATATATTGTACTACCTCAATAGCACTTACCACTTTACTTAAAGAACTTCTGATGTGAAGTAGAAAATCTATTTTTTTACTCACCTGGGGCTTCTTCCATCCCCGAGCAACTGTGTCAGTCCCTCGCCGCAGCCCTGGTCCTTTTTCGTGTCCCCGCTGGCTGTCCGCAATGATGGTGACCCGCTGCTGGGGTCAGCTCTTCTGCGCCTGCGTGTCCACATCATCTGGCGCATATTGTGCCTGTGCAATAGTTGTGCGCAAGTGCAGTATGCGTGAGATGACATAGACGCGCAGGCACAGAAGACCCGACCCCACCAGCGGGTCGCCATCATTGCGGATAGCCAGAGGGGATACCAAGGAGGACCGGGGCTGCGGCGAGGGACTGAGACGGCTGCTCGGGGATGGAAGAAGCCCCACGTGAGTAAAAAATTGATTTTTTTTACTTCGCATCGTAAGTCCTTTATTAAGGCTTTATTAAGTACAAGATATTAGTACAACTGGATGATGCATCGGAAGTCCTTTAAAGGAAACTTTAAAGTCTACCTGAGTTGTGTACTGGTGTATTTATACTTACCTGTGGCTTCCTCCAGCCCCATGAGGTGCTCCCTTGCTGTCCTCTCTGGCCACTTTGTTGTAATATTACACAACCCCTCCCAGTAATCTGGCCAGTAGCAGCCAGTCATGTGCTTCTACAATGCCCTGCCACGCACGAGTGCTCTGCGTCTGCACAGTGCACAGGCACAGAACGCTCCCAGCTGTGGAAGCATGATGGGGGTGCACATGCAGTCGAGCCGTACCTGCGCAGAAGAGTGCGGCCAGCCAGATTACCATGGGGGACTACAACACAATGGAGAGGGCGGCGAGGGAGCCTACACACCTCATGGGGCTGGAGGAAACCCCAGGTAAGTATAAATACACCACATCTCAGAGGCGGAACAGGTGACACAGGAGGACAAAAGAGGCACAGTGAGAAGAGAGGGAACAAAAGAGATTGGGGGAAAAAAAAGGCACAGGGGGACATGAGGTAACAGAGGAGGAACAGAGGTGACACGTGGAACAGATGTAACATAGGGGGACAAAAGAGACGGTGAACAGAGGTGACACGGGACAAAAAAGGCACAGGGGAACAAAGGGGACACTGGGGAAATAAGGAACGGGACATGAGGTGACACAGAGGGAGACAAGAGACACACGGGTAACACAGAGGGGGACAAAAAAGGCACAGGGGGAACAGGTGACATAGAGGA
The DNA here is from genome assembly GCF_040937935.1 of Hyperolius riggenbachi. Taxonomy (NCBI): domain Eukaryota; kingdom Metazoa; phylum Chordata; class Amphibia; order Anura; family Hyperoliidae; genus Hyperolius; species Hyperolius riggenbachi. The sequence continues at coordinate 16,807,419 of NC_090649.1, read as the reverse complement.
CGACAGAAGAGGCACAGAAATGAGTGTTCTGATTTAAGAACGGATTCAGATTAAGAACAAACCCACATTCTCTATCTCCTTCATTAACCAGAGACTACCTGTATTTTGCCACTTTATTAGGTATGTTTTGCTAGTACTGAATATGATGATTTTTTTTGCCATCAGAACTGCCTTAATTCTTTAAGACATTCCTCAGAGATTTTTGGTCCATACTGGCATGATAGTGCCATGCAGTTAGCTCCGCCCACATCATGCCACGGTCAATCCCATCTTTGTTGTTCGCCTCACTGTTGTAACACTCCCCCCCCCCCCCCAAGGGCCTCTGGGTTGTGTTTTCCCCCCAGGCCAAGAGGTCCCAGTCCTCCCCTGTCACAGAGTATATATGTATATATATATATATATATATATATATATAGTCTTGTCACTAACTGTCCCTCGGAGGCAGGGCCGGGCCGAGGCATAGGCTGGAGAGGCTCCAGCCTCAGGGCGCAGTGTAGGAGGGGGCACACAATTCATTCAGCTGTCATTCCTAATTGTGTTTTAAGCAGAAAGAAATAAGAAAAGGGGATACATGGCAGTGACTGCAAGCCAGATAACTAGATATTAAGGTGTTGGGGAGGTTGTGGGCCCTGTGGCGCCTCTTAGTGTAATAGCAATCAGTGTGTGACAGCTGGGGTGGGAGGGATGGGGGGCGCACTTTGGTGTCTCAGCCTTGGGTGCTGGAGGACCTTGTCCCGCCTCTGCTCGGAGGAGCTCACAATCTAATCCCTACCATAGTCATGTGTCCATGTATGCATTGTGTAGTGTATGTATCATAGTCTAGGGCCAATTTAGGGGGAAGCCAGAAAACTTATCAGTATGTTTTTGAGATGTGGGAGGAAACAAGAATGCCCGGAGGAAACCCACAAAGGCACGGGGAGAACATACAAACTCCTTGCAGATGTTGTTCTGGCTGGGATTCGAACTGGGGACTCAGCACTGCAAGGGGTGAGCGCTAACCACTACACCACTGTGCTGCTTATGTGTCTAAAGAGACATTTTCCTAACAATACTTTGCAGTCCACATGAAAATTATTTTTTAAGTGAGCCTCCATTCCCTTCATGTTTTCAGCAGGAGTTTTGCACTTACTCTGTACAGAGGTGCATGGCCCATCCTCGTTCCACAGCGGAGAGAGCGTTATAACCCACATATGTAGAGAGCTGTATGATTCCTCCCAGCATGAGGTCTCCGGGCTCTGACACTTGCTGGACTTCATGAATGGTCTCCAGACCACACATAGATAGTGATGAGCAGCCTCTCACAGTAATGAGGAGTATCAGTGACATGGCGATCAGGAACTTATCCTAATTAAAGAAATGATAACACAATCAGGTGTGTTAAAACAGCCCCAACAGCCCTCGCCCTTGGAGGGGTGGGGCAGTTGCTAAGGGGGTCGCCTCCTGTGGTGGCTTGCAGAGTAGTGACAGTGGAGCATGATACTTTAGCTGCTTCCAGTAGAAAGACAGGTCCTCACTTCAGTTCTCTTTGTGACTTCTGCTGCATATGACGTGATATGCTGAGTCAGGAGCCGCAAGGAGATAGGCCAGAAGGGAGGGCTATATACACACACAGGATACACATGAATCGAAAAAGTGCATGTGGAAATGTGGGTGCCTGGTGAAGCTGCTGGTAGAATGGTGGAATATTGGTAATTATATTGATTTTCTACAATCCCCACTCATAGGCAAATGCAGGGGGGGATTACAGCTGCCGACAATCCCCCCTCAGACCAGGGCCGGTGCAGTGTCTGGGGACAGGAACCAGATGAGACACCAGAATATCTGCACATATCCTGCAGCATGGAACAGCAGCGTGTGTACAGAGCATAGAGCAGCAGCGTGTGTACAGAGCATAGAGCAGCAGTGTGTGTACAGAGCATAGCGCAGCAGTGTGTGTACAGAGCATGGAGCAGCAGCGTGTGTACAGAGCATGGAGCAGTGGTATGTGTACAGAGCATGAAGCGGCAGCATGTGTACAGAGCATGGAGCAGCAGTGTGTGTACAGAGCATGAAGTAGCAGTGTGTGTACAGAGCATGGAGCAGCAGCGTGTGTACAGAGCATAGAGCAGCAGTGTGTGTACAGAGCATAGCGCAGCAGTGTGTGTACAGAGCATGAAGTAGCAGTGTGTGTACAGAGCATGGAGCAGCAGTGTGTGTACAGAGCATGGAGCAGCAGCGTGTGTACAGAGCATGGAGCAGCAGCGTGTGTACAGAGCATGGAGCAGCAGCGTGTGTACAGAGCATAGAGCAGCAGTGTGTGTACAGAGCATAGCGCAGCAGTGTGTGTACAGAGCATGAAGTAGCAGTGTGTGTACAGAGCATGGAGCAGCAGTGTGTGTACAGAGCATGGAGCAGCAGCGTGTGTACAGGGCATGGAGCAGCAGCGTGTGCACAGAGCATGGAGCAGCAGCGTGTGCACAGAGCAAGGAGCAGCAGCGTGTGTACAGAGCATGGAGCAGCAGCATGTGAACAGAGCATGGAGCAGCAACGTGTGTACAGAGCATGGAGCAGCAGTGTGTGTACAGAGCATGGATCAGCAGTGTGTGCACAGAGCATGGAGCAGCAGTGTGTGTACAGAGCATGGAACAGCAGCGTGTGTACAGAGCATAGAGCAGCAGTGTGTGTACAGAGCATAGAGCAGCAGTGTGTGTACAGAGCATAGCGCAGCAGTGTGTGTACAGAGCATGAAGTAGCAGTGTGTGTACAGAGCATGGAGCAGCAGTGTGTGTACAGAGCATGGAGCAGCAGCGTGTGTACAGGGCATGGAGCAGCAGCGTGTGTACAGAGCAGGGAGCAGCAGTGTGTACAGAGCATGGAGCAGCAGCGTGTGTACAGAGCATGGAGCAGCAGTGTGTGTACAGAGCATGGAGCAGCAGCGTGTGTACAGAGCATGGAGCAGCAACGTGTGTACAGAGCATGGAGCAGCAGCGTGTGTACAGAGCATGGAGCAGCAGCGTGTGTACAGAGCATGGAGCAGCAGCGTGTGTACAGAGCATGGAGCAGCAGCGTATGTACAGAGCATGGAGCAGCAGTGTGTGTACAGAGCATGGAGCAGCAGTGTGTGCACAGAGCATGGAGCAGCAGTGTGTGCACAGAGCATGGAGCAGCAGCGCGTGTACAGAGCATGGAGCAGCAGTGTGTGTACAGAGCATGGAGCAGCAGTGTGTGTACAGAGCATGGAGCAGCAGTGTGTGTACAGAGCATGGAGCAGCAGTATGTGTACAGAGCATGGAGCAGCAGTGTATGTACAGAGCATGGAGCTGCAGTGTGTGTACAGAGCATTGAGCAGGAGTGTGTGTACACAGCATGGAGCAGCAGTGTGTGCACAGAGCATGGAGCAGCAGTGTGTGTACAGAGCATGGAGCAGCAGTGTTTGTACAGAGCATGGAGCAGCAGCGTGTGTACAGAGCATGCAGCAGCAGTGTGTGTACAGAGCATGGAGCAGCAGCATGTGTACAGAGCATGGAGCAGCAGCGTGTGTACAGAGCATGGAGCAGCAGTGTGTGTACAGAGCGTGGAGCAGCAGTGTGTGCACAGAGCATGGAGCAGCAGTGTGTGTGTACAGAGCATGGAGCAGCAGCAGTGTGTACAGAGCATGGAGCAGTAGCAGTGTACAGGGCATGGAGCAGCAGTGTGTGTACAGAGCATGGAGCAGCAGCGTGTGCACAGAGCATGGAGCAGCAGCGTGTGTACAGAGCATAGAGCAGCAGTGTGTGTACAGAGCATAGCGCAGCAGTGTGTGTACAGAGCATGAAGTAGCAGTGTGTGTACAGAGCATGGAGCAGCAGTGTGTGTACAGAGCATGGAGCAGCAGCGTGTGTACAGGGCATGGAGCAGCAGCGTGTGCACAGAGCATGGAGCAGCAGCGTGTGCACATAGCAAGGAGCAGCAGCGTGTGTACAGAGCATGGAGCAGCAGCATGTGAACAGAGCATGGAGCAGCAGTGTGTGTACAGAGCATGGATCAGCAGTGTGTGCACAGAGCATGGAGCAGCAGTGTGTGTACAGAGCATGGAACAGCAGCGTGTGTACAGAGCATAGAGCAGCAGTGTGTGTACAGAGCATAGAGCAGCAGTGTGTGTACAGAGCATAGCGCAGCAGTGTGTGTACAGAGCATGAAGTAGCAGTGTGTGTACAGAGCATGGAGCAGCAGTGTGTGTACAGAGCATGGAGCAGCAGCGTGTGTACAGGGCATGGAGCAGCAGCGTGTGTACAGAGCAGGGAGCAGCAGTGTGTACAGAGCATGGAGCAGCAGCGTGTGTACAGAGCATGGAGCAGCAGTGTGTGTACAGAGCATGGAGCAGCAGCGTGTGTACAGAGCATGGAGCAGCAACGTGTGTACAGAGCATGGAGCAGCAGCGTGTGTACAGAGCATGGAGCAGCAGCGTGTGTACAGAGCATGGAGCAGCAGCGTGTGTACAGAGCATGGAGCAGCAGCGTATGTACAGAGCATGGAGCAGCAGTGTGTGTACAGAGCATGGAGCAGCAGTGTGTGCACAGAGCATGGAGCAGCAGTGTGTGCACAGAGCATGGAGCAGCAGCGCGTGTACAGAGCATGGAGCAGCAGTGTGTGTACAGAGCATGGAGCAGCAGTGTGTGTACAGAGCATGGAGCAGCAGTGTGTGTACAGAGCATGGAGCAGCAGTATGTGTACAGAGCATGGAGCAGCAGTGTATGTACAGAGCATGGAGCTGCAGTGTGTGTACAGAGCATTGAGCAGGAGTGTGTGTACACAGCATGGAGCAGCAGTGTGTGCACAGAGCATGGAGCAGCAGTGTGTGTACAGAGCATGGAGCAGCAGTGTTTGTACAGAGCATGGAGCAGCAGCGTGTGTACAGAGCATGCAGCAGCAGTGTGTGTACAGAGCATGGAGCAGCAGCATGTGTACAGAGCATGGAGCAGCAGCGTGTGTACAGAGCATGGAGCAGCAGTGTGTGTACAGAGCGTGGAGCAGCAGTGTGTGCACAGAGCATGGAGCAGCAGTGTGTGTGTACAGAGCATGGAGCAGCAGCAGTGTGTACAGAGCATGGAGCAGTAGCAGTGTACAGGGCATGGAGCAGCAGTGTGTGTACAGAGCATGGAGCAGCAGCGTGTGCACAGAGCATGGAGCAGCAGCGTGTGTACAGAGCATGGAGCATCAGTGTGTGTACAGAGCATGGAGCAGCAGCGTGTGTACAGGGCATGGAGCAGCAGCGTGTGCACAAAGCATGGAGCAGCAGCGTGTGCACAGAGCAAGGAGCAGCAGCGTGTGTACAGAGCATGGAGCAGCAGCATGTGAACAGAGCATGGAGCAGCAACGTGTGTACAGAGCATGGAGCAGCAGTGTGTGTACAGAGCATGGATCAGCAGTGTGTGCACAGAGCATGGAGCAGCAGTGTGTGTACAGAGCATGGAACAGCAGCGTGTGTACAGAGCATAGAGCAGCAGTGTGTGTACAGAGCATAGAGCAGCAGTGTGTGTACAGAGCATAGCGCAGCAGTGTGTGTACAGAGCATGAAGTAGCAGTGTGTGTACAGAGCATGGAGCAGCAGTGTGTGTACAGAGCATGGGGCAGCAGCGTGTGTACAGGGCATGGAGCAGCAGCGTGTGTACAGAGCAGGGAGCAGCAGTGTGTACAGAGCATGGAACAGCAGCGTGTGTACAGAGCATGGAGCAGCAGTGTGTGTACAGAGCATGGAGCAGCAGAGTGTGTACAGAGCATGGAGCAGCAACGTGTGTACAGAGCATGGAGCAGCAGCGTGTGTACAGAGCATGGAGCAGCGTGTGTACAGAGCATGGAGCAGCAGCGTGTGTACAGAGCATGGAGCAGCAGCGTATGTACAGAGCATGGAGCAGCAGTGTGTGTACAGAGCATGGAGCAGCAGTGTGTGCACAGAGCATGGAGCAGCAGTGTGTGCACTGTGCACAGAGCATGGAGCAGCAGCGCGTGTACAGAGCATGGAGCAGCAGTGTGTGTACAGAGCATGGAGCAGCAGTGGGTGTACAGAGCATGGAGCAGCAGTATGTGTACAGAGCATGGAGCAGCAGTGTATGTACAGAGCATGGAGCTGCAGTGTGTGTACAGAGCATTGAGCAGGAGTGTGTGTACACAGCATGGAGCAGCAGTGTGTGCACAGAGCATGGAGCAGCAGTGTGTGTACAGAGCATGGAGCAGCAGTGTTTGTACAGAGCATGGAGCAGCAGCGTGTGTACAGAGCATGCAGCAGCAGTGTGTGTACAGAGCATGGAGCAGCAGCATGTGTACAGAGCATGGAGCAGCAGCGTGTGTACAGAGCATGGAGCAGCAGTGTGTGTACAGAGCGTGGAGCAGCAGTGTGTGCACAGAGCATGGAACAGCAGTGTGTGTGTACAGAGCATGGAGCAGCAGCAGTGTGTACAGAGCATGGAGCAGTAGCAGTGTACAGGGCATGGAGCAGCAGTGTGTGTACAGAGCATGGAGCAGCAGCGTGTGCACAGAGCATGGAGCAGCAGCGTGTGTACAGAGCATGGAGCAGCAGTGTGTGTACAGAACTTAGCACAGCAGTGTGTGTACAGAGCATGGAGCAGTGGTATGTGTACAGAGCATGAAGCGGCAGCATGTGTACAGAGCATGGAGTAGCAGTGTGTGTACAGAGCATGGAGCAGCAGTGTGTGTACAGAGCATGGAGCAGCAGCGTGTGCACAGAGCATGGATCAGCAGTGTGTGTACAGAGCATGGATCAGCAGCAGTGTGTGTACAGAGCATGGAGCAGCAGTGTGTGCACAGAGCATGGAGCAGCAGTGTGTGCACAGAGCATGGAGCAGCAGCGCGTGTACAGAGCATGGAGCAGCAGTGTGTGTACAGAGCATGGAGCTGCAGTGTGTGTACAGATCATGAAGCTGCAGCGTGCGTACAGAGCATGGAGCAGCAGCGTGTGTACAGAGCATGGAGTAGCAGTGTGTGTACAGAGCATGGAGCAGCAGTGTGTGTACAGAGCATGGAGCAGCAGCGTGTGCACAGAGCATGGATCAGCAGTGTGTGTACAGAGCATGGATCAGCAGCAGTGTGTGTACAGAGCATGGAGCAGCAGTGTGTGCACAGAGCATGGAGCAGCAGTGTGTGCACAGAGCATGGAGCAGCAGCGCGTGTACAGAGCATGGAGCAGCAGTGTGTGTACAGAGCATGGAGCTGCAGTGTGTGTACAGATCATGAAGCTGCAGCGTGCGTACAGAGCATGGAGCAGCAGTGTGTGCACAGAGCATGGAGCAGCAGTGTGTGCACAGAGCATGGAGCAGCAGTGTTTGTACAGAGCATGGAGCAGCAGCGTGTGTACAGAGCATGCAGCAGCAGTGTGTGTACAGAGCATGGAGCAGCAGCATGTGTACAGAGCATGGAGCAGCAGCGTGTGTACAGAGCATGGAGCAGCAGTGTGTGTACAGAGCGTGGAGCAGCAGTGTGTGCACAGAGCATGGAGCAGCAGTGTGTGTGTACAGAGCATGGAGGAGCAGTGTGTGTACAGAGCATGGAGCAGCAGCAGTGTGTACAGAGCATGGAGCAGTAGCAGTGTACAGGGCATGGAGGAGCAGTGTGTGTACAGAGCATGGAGCAGCAGCGTGTGCACAGAGCATGGAGCAGCAGCGTGTGTACAGAGCATGGAGCAGCAGTGTGTGTACAGAACTTAGCGCAGCAGTGTGTGTACAGAGCATGGAGCAGTGGTATGTGTACAGAGCATGAAGCGGCAGCATGTGTACAGAGCATGGAGTAGCAGTGTGTGTACAGAGCATGGAGCAGCAGTGTGTGTACAGAGCATGGAGCAGCAGCGTGTGCACAGAGCATGGAGCAGCAGTGTGTGTACAGAGCATGGAGAAGCACTTGAGTAGAGGAAGATAGGAAACCGAGAGCCCAATATAGTGTAGTATTTAATGCAGTTGTATGGGTAATGCATAAAAGGGTTATACTCACAAACATGGGTTACCACACAAGCAACCACTGACAATGCAGGTGGGGAGAATTATGATCTGACCCCACTCAAGTTAAGAAGTCACTCTCTGTAGATAGGTAAAGTATGGGGATACACCCCTCCACCAGGGGTGGAGTAGACTGGATGCAAGGTTTTGTAACAGAGGCACCAATTAGGATAAAAACATCTAAAATATATTTAAAAGGGAGAAGTTTAGGTGGACTTACCTCCCTTGTAGACAAACAGACTGAAAACAGTTATTTAAAAAAAAAACACATTTATTTAATGTTTAAAATTGCAACACATTTCACAGGTCACAACCCAGCTTCATCGGGCAAAAAAATGGCGAGAACAAAAGGGTCTGCTTACTGGCCAAGCGCTTCAGGGGAGGCAGAGGCACTTGGCCAGTAGGCAGACCCTTTTCTTTTCTCCATTTTTTTTGCCTGGTGAAGCTGGGTTGTGACCTGTGAAATGTGTTTCAATTTGGAGCATTAAATAAATGTTATTTTTTTTAATAACTGTAAATAAGCACAGCTCTGTACACACAGTACCTTTACCTACCAGCAGCATTGAAAACCTCAAATAGGAAAGATGAGCACAGCTCTGTACACACAGTACCCTCACCTACCAGCAGCATTGAGAACCTCAGATAGGAAAGATGAGCACAGCTCTGTACACACAGTACCCTCACCTACCAGCAGCATTGAGAACCTCAGATAGGAAAGATGAGCACAGCTCTGTACACACATTACCCCCACCTACCAGCAGCATTGAGAACCTCAGATAGGAAAGATGAGCACAGCTCTGTACACACAGTACCCCCACCTACCAGCAGCATTGAGAACCTCAGATAGGAAAGATGAGCACAGCTCTGTACACACAGTACCCTCACCTACCAGCAGCATTGAGAACCTCAGATAGGAAAGATGAGCACAGCTCTGTACACACATTACCCTCACCTACCAGCAGCATTGAGAACCTCAGATAGGAAAGATGAGCACAGCTCTGTACACACATTACCCTCACCTACCAGCAGCATTGAGAACCTCAGATAGGAAAGATGAGCACAGCTCTGTACACACATTACCCTCACCTACCAGCAGCATTGAGAACCTCAGATAGGAAAGATGAGCACAGTTCTGTACACACAGTACTAGTGATGCTCGGATACCCCTTTTTATTATTCGAGTTTGGTCGAATTCGAATAGTAAATTATTCGAATTCAGTCGAATATTCGAGTCGAATATTTTTTACTATTCGATTCGACCTCGGACTTCGAGCTCACTATTCGAGTCGGTATTCGAGCTCATTATTCGAGCTGACTATTCGAATTGGCCTTAAATAGCCTTCCAACACTTGTTTTGAGGGTGAATGATGCAAGAAACATCTTTTTTTCCAAGTAACAACAGCAAGTGATTATGTGGGGATGTTCCTTTAAAGGGACTCCGAGCTCACGAAAAAAAGAAAAGTTGTACTCACCAGGGGCTTTCTCCAGCCCAGTGCTGGTCGGGAGGTCCCACACCGGCGTCCTGGCTCCTCTCCTTCTCCCCGCTCCGGTATAGCTGACAGGCCGCAGCCCGGGCGACACTCGGTGGAGTGTCGGGCTGCAGCTTCCGCGTATGACGCGGATTACGTCACACGCCGGCCGCCTCGCGTCATCACGGCGGCCGGCGTGATGACGCGAGGCGGCCGGCGTGTGACGTAATCCGCATCATACGCGGAAGCTGCAGCCCGACACTCCACCGAGTGTCGCCCGGGCTGCGGCCTGTCAGCTATACCGGAGCGGGGAGAAGGAGAGGAGCCAGGACGCCGGCGTGGGACCTCCCGACCAGCACTGGGCTGGAGAAAGCCCCTGGTGAGTACAACTTTTCTTTTTTTCGTGAGCTCGGAGTCCCTTTAAAAAAAAAAAAAAAAGGTGGAAAGAGAAGTTGTGTCCAAAATTCTGTTCAGTAGTGTATATACTTCTTCTTCTTCTTCTTCTTCTTCTTCTTCTTCTTCTTCTTCTTCTTCTTCTTCTTCTTCTTCTTCTTCTTCTTCTTCTTCATCTTCATCTTCTTCATCATCTTCTTCATCTTCTTCATCTTCATCTTCTTCATCTTCATCTTCTTCATCTTCTTTTTCATCTTCTTTTTCTTCATCTTCTTCATCTTCTTCTTCTATATCTTCTTTTTCTATATCTTCTTTTTCTATATCCTCTTCTTATTATTATTTTTCTATTTCGTCTTCTTCTTTTTCTATATCTTCTTCTTCTTCTCCTTCTTCTTTTTCTACAGTATATCTACTTCTTCTTCTATATCGTCTTCTTCTTCTTCACTTATTTCTCTTTTATATATATATTTTTTTAAAGAAATGCAGCTATTTTTGAGCGTAATAAATAGCTGGTGGCGCACGCATGTTGGAAGCGCCATTGTATGTGCTCCCTGGCAGTGGAAACACACAGACAGCAGGAGGTAAATTCAGCAGCAGCAGCAGGAGGAGGAGAATGATTGTGTGGCAGCAGGCAGTCAATGAGGCAGGCAGCGAGACATAATAGGCTGTGTGGTACCTAGCGGTGGTACCAGGCCGTAAATACACAGCATGAGGTTCCAGACAGCGGTCGTGAAGCCCACATCATGTCCAATACACAACTGGGACAACACAGTTTTCAACCCGGACACCTCTAAAAATAATATCACAAAGTATTAATAAAAAGTATATATATTTTTTTTGTTTTTTTAAAGAAATGCAGCTATTTTTGAGCGTAACATGTTGCTGGTCTTGTCCCTTCTCTGGGCGGCGGAAACAGTTGCCAGGGAAAGGTACTGGTTGACAGCGTGCTTCTGTTCAACCAGACGCTCCAACATCGCCAGGGTGGAGTTCCAGCGAGTTGGAACGTCAATGATCAGCCGATGGCGTGGCAGCTCCAGCTCCTTTTGCACGTCTTCCAGGCTCGCACAGGCTGCAGCCGAGCGCCGGAAGTGACGCACAACATTCCTTACCATTTCCAGCAGTTCGCCCATCCCCTGGTAGGTGCGCAAGAACTTCTGCACCACCAGGTTCAGCACGTGGGCAAGACAGGGGATGTGGGTCAAGTTTCCCCTGTCAATTGCGGCAACCAGATTGGCCCCATTGTCGGCCACCACCTCTCCGACTCTGAGGCCTCTGGGGGTCAGCCAAATCCTCTCCTGCTCCTGGAGTTTGGCCAACACATGGGTTGCCGTCAGTTTGGTCTTCCCAAGGCTGACCAACTGCAGCAGCGCTTGGCAGTGGCGGGCCTTCACGCTGCTGCTGAGGCGGGGGGTTTGGCCAGGTGTGCCGGAGGATGGCAGAGGATCGGAGGAACCTGCTGCAGTTCCCTTGACCCTGCGGGGTGGCACCACCCACTGTGTTGCTGCTGCTGCTGTGCCCGCTGCGGCTCTCCCATCCTCACCCCCTTCCACCAAGCTGACCCAGTGGACAGTGAAGGACAGGTAGCGGCCTGTCCCGAAGCGGCTGCTCCAGGAGTCCATGGTGACGTGGACCCTTTCACCAACCGCGTGCTCCAGCCCTCACTCCACATTGGCCATCACAAAGCGGTGCAGTGCAGGAATGGCCTTGCGGGCGAAAAAGTGTCTGCTGGGGAGCTGCCAGTCTGGGGCTGCACAAGCAAGCAGCGCACGCATGTCGCTCCCCTCCTGCACGAGCGTGTACGGCAGGAGTTGGGAGCACATGGCCCGTGCCAGCAAGCCGTTCAGCTGACGCACGCGATGGCTGCTGGGAGGCAGAGCCCTAACCACCCCCTGGAAGGACTCGCTCAAAAGGCTCTGGCGTGGCCTTTTGCTGGCACGGGAATCAGCGGACACAGCAGAGGAGGCCACTGAGGACTGGCTGCCAGAACAGGCCTCAGTGTCAGCGGCAGGAGTTGCAGAGGGGGGAGGAGCAGTGCGTTTCCGCACTCCTGCTGGTGCTGCTGGAGGAGCAGGAGGGCGGGTGGCTGCTGTTGCTGCTGCTGAAGGCTGTGCAGTGATGGGTGTGGTGCCACTGCCAGCACCAGATGCCTTCAGCCTCTGGAACTCCTCATGCTGGTGGAAATGTTTCACAGCAAGGTTGGTGATGAGCGAGCTGGTGCTGAACTTTAAGGGGTCTGCACCTCTGCTCAACTTCCGCTGACAGTGGTTGCAAGTGGCGTACTTGCTGTACACTGTGGGCATGGTGAAAAATCGCCAGATTGGTGACAAAAAAAAACCCCTACGGCCTGGAGCCGCTGCTGCCTGTCTCCCTGTGGTGGTTGGGGCGGGGGCTTGGGTGCGGCTGGTGGTGGTACTGGCAGATGCTGCTGCTGCTGCTGCTGCTGAGCCTGAGACACCAGCAGGCTGTGGGACCTGCCTACTGCTGCCAATGCTTGCAATGATGCGCCTCCTTGCAAGGCCCACAAGCGCATCCTCCTCCTCAGAGCTGCTGATGACGACATCCCCTGGAGCTGGTGGCGCCCAGTCTTTGTCTGTCACCGTGTCATCATCATCATCCCCCTCCTGAAACATGTCCTGCTGGGATGATGACCCCCCAAACTCCTCTCCTGATGCATGGATGGGCTGCTTGACTGTCGCCACAGTCTTGCTGTCCAATCCCTCCTCCCCCAAAGTGCCCATCAGCATCTCCTCCTCAAGATCGCCAACAACAGCTGACAATTGACTCATCATGCCTGGGGTCAAAAGACCGCTGAATGACAGGTCGGCGACTGACGGTGAACTGGCCTCCTCCCCAGGCCCTGCTGGGCGGCTGCTGCGAACAGGGGTGGTGGTGGTGAGGGTGGAGGCCTCGGATGCAGAGCTGATGGCGGGCTGCTCATCCTCCGTCATCAGTTGCACCACAGTGTCTGCATCCTTTTCCTCAATGGGACGTTTCCGACCCGGCTAGAGGAAAATAGGAGCAGGTACTACACGCTGCTGCTGCTGCTGTGTCTCTGCAGCGTGAGTTGCTCCTGCTGGGCGGCGCCCAAGGCGTCCGCGGCCAGTGGCTATAGGAGTAATGTTAGCCACTGACGCAGCTGCTGCTGCTGCGGAACTGTGCATGGTGGCGCGGCCGCGGCTTGCCACAATGCTGCTCCCTCTCCTCTTGATTCCCTTGCTGCCCTTCCCCTTGCCCAAACCGCGCTGGCTGCCACTTCCAGACATCTTTGATGTTTTGGGCGTAAACAAAAACGTTTTTTAAAAGGGCAGGTGAAAAAATGGGGTACTTTAATGGAGTGGGTTGGTGGGTGAGGTGACACTAAGCACTAAGTGATTAGATCGCTAAGTGATTACTAGTACAGTACTAATACAAAATACAATAATTCAGTAATCAGTATAAGTGTGAACAGTGAACAGTGAGTGTGTCCCCTAGTACACTAACTAGAAAATACAATAATCAGTAGTAATCAGATTAAGTAGAAGGAAATAGAGTGTGTGTGTGTGTACTGAGTGCACGCACACACACACGCAGGAGCTAGCCTATGAACAGTGACTGAGTGTCCCTAGTAGTAAGTAGTAAGTAAGTGTACAACTAGAAATTACAATAATCAGTAGTAATCAGAAGGAAATAGAGTGTGTTTACACTACAGACAGTGAGTGCACGCACACACACACGCAGGAGCTAGCCTATGAACAGTGACTGAGTGTCCCTAGTAGTAAGTAGTTAGTAAGTACAACTAGAAATTACAATAATCAATATTAATCAGAAGGAAATAGAGTGTGTGTGTACTGCACGCACACACGCAGGAGCTATGAACCAGTGCTGCTCATCAGGATATCGGATATCCGAATAGACTTGGATATCCGAACTTTTTAGGCCTATCCGATCGGATCCGGATTCCGGATAGCTGGTCCAGTATCCGGATAGCTATCTGCGGATAGTTGGCTGGCCTATGCGGATATCCGCGGATAGTGCGGATATCCGCGGATATCTGGACCAGTGAAACACTGCATGAGGTCCAGACGTCATGGGGGCCAATCAGAGGGCTCCCAGCAGAGGCACCAGAAACCAATCAAAGAGGGGAACCCTGGCCAGCCCCACCTGACCTCATTAAGCCAATCAGAGGCCTCCTAGCCTAAACCCTGGCACCCAATCACAGAAAGGAACACTGGCCAGCCCCCCTTGTATAATAAGGAGGGCTGCCATGATGAGACAGATTGTCCTGGCTTGCTGAATGCTTCCTGAGAGACATGCTCCTGCTCCATTGCTGGTGCCCTACAAAGGGCTGTACATAGTTATAAACCTAAGCTGTTCAGTGATTAACCCCTTCACTATCACTACAGTATAGTTAAATCATTCATTTGCTTGATTGATGTCATAAATGTGACATTAAGAGTGTGTGCTGCAGTGCTGCTGCAGCTGCTATGTGATTGTGTGTGTGTTGTACACACACCAGGCCAGGTGCTGCCTGCCTGCCACGAGCAAACACGTGCCAAGTGCAAACATGTGCAAACACATGCACAGTGCAAACACGTGCAAAGTGCAAACACGTGCAAACTGCAAAAATGTGCAAACACGTGAAAACACGTGCAAAAATGTGCAAACACATGCAAACACGTGCAAAGTGCCACTTTGCACATGGCACTTTGAACGTGTTTGCACGTGTTTGCACTTTCCACATTTTTGCACGTTGCACGTGTTTGCACTTTGCACATTTTTGCACGTGTTTGCACATTTTTGCATGTGTTTGCGCGTGTTTGCACAATTTTGTATGTGTTTGCGCGTGTTTGCACAATTTTGCACTTGGCACTTTGCACATGGCACATGGCACTTTGCCCTTGACACTTTACACTTGGCACTTGGCCCTTTGCACTTGGCCCTTTGCATTTGGCACTTTGCCCTTGGCACTTTGCATTTGGCACTTGGCCCTTTGCACTTGGCACTTGGCCCTTTGCACTTGGCACTTGGCCCTTTGCACTTGACACTTGGCCCTTTGAACTTGGCACTTTGCATTAGGCACTTGGCACTTTGCATTTGGCACTTTGCACTTGGCCCTTTGCACTTGACACTTGGCCCTTTGAACTTGGCACTTTGCATTAGGCACTTGGCCCTTTGCATTTGGCACTTTGCACTTGGCCCTTTGCACTTGACACTTGGCCCTTTGAACTTGGCCCTTTGCATTTGGCACTTTGCACTTGGCCCTTTGCACTTGACACTTGGCCCTTTGAACTTGGCACTTTGCATTTGGCACTTGGCCCTTTGCACTTGACACTTGGCCCTTTGAACTTGGCACTTTGCATTAGGCACTTGGCACTTTGCATTTGGCACTTTGCACTTGGCCCTTTGCACTTGACACTTGGCCCTTTGAACTTGGCACTTTGCATTTGGCACTTGGCCCTTTGCACTTGACACTTGGCCCTTTGAACTTGGCACTTTGCATTAGGCACTTGGCACTTTGCATTTGGCACTTTGCACTTGGCCCTTTGCACTTGACACTTGGCCCTTTGAACTTGGCCCTTTGCATTTGGCACTTTGCACTTGGCCCTTTGCACTTGACACTTGGCCCTTTGAACTTGGCACTTTGCATTTGGCACTTTGCACTAGGCCCTTTGCACTTGACACTTGGCCCTTTGAACTTGGCACTTTGCATTTGGCACTTGGCCCTTTGCACTTGACACTTGGCCCTTTGAACTTGGCACTTTGCATTAGGCACTTGGCACTTTGCATTTGGCACTTTGCACTTGGCCCTTTGCACTTGACACTTGGCCCTTTGAACTTGGCCCTTTGCATTTGGCACTTTGCATTTGGCCCTTTGCACTTGGCCCTTTGAACTTGGCACTTTGCATTTGGCACTTGGCCCTTTGCACTTGACACTTGGCACTTTGCATTTGGCACTTGGCTCTTTGCACTTGACACTTGGCCCTTTGCACTTGACACTTGGCCCTTTGAACTTGGCACTTTGCATTAGGCACTTGGCCCTTTGCATTTGGCACTTTGCACTTGGCCCTTTGACAGCCTTTTTTGTGGGGGGGGGGGGGGGGGATTTTAAGTCCCCACATCATCAATTAGTGTTCCCCTTTGAAAAAGAATGATGCTACATGCCTAATTGACCCTTAAAAACCTTTTTTAAAGCAATTTAAAGGCCACTTCCAGTTTTCAATACGGATATCCGAATCTGGTCGGATACTGGGGTCAGATATCCGAATCGGATTCGGATCGGAAAATTTTGAATTCGGATACCCGACCCGGATCGGATAGCGGGGTATCCGGATCCGAATCGGATTCGGATTTTGAAAAGGGGTATCCGAGCAGCACTGCTATGAACAAACAGTGACAGTGAGTGTCCTAGTACAGTTACTACAAAATACAACCACTCAGTACTAGTAAAGGACAGCAGAAACACTGGTATAAAAACTAACAGAGGACAGGAGGACAGCTGCCCACACAGGCAAGGCCCTGAGGCCTAAAGCAGTGTAAGCTTGCCTGCAGCAGCTGTGTCTGTCTCTATGTAACACACAAGCTACTAACTAAAATACAATGTCTATCTAACTAACAACAATATAGGTGTATATAGGAGGTGTATGTGAGCAAAAACGCTAGGTAATTGACCACAATAGAGCTCTTGCTAAGCCAAAGCACAAAGGAGCAGATCTCTCTCTGTGCAAAGTCGGGCAAGGACGGAAAAACCTAACATGGCGGCCGCTATTTATAGGGTTGGCTGGCCAGGGTCCCCCTCTGTGATTGGCTGCCGTCAGAGGGCCTGGGAGCCCTCTGATTGGCTCTAAGGACATCAATCTGGGCTATGACGCTATTCGAGCTCGGTATTCGAGCTCGAATAGCGCTGCTTCCTCGAATAGCTCGAATAGTGAATGGGCTATTCGAGCTCGAATAGTTGAAAAAAGAGCTCGAATATTCGAGCTACTCGAATATTCGAGCTCTGCTGAGCACCACTGCACAGTACCCTCACCTACCAGCAGCATTGAGAACCTCAGATAGGAAAGATGAGCACAGCTCTGTACACACAGTACCCTCACCCAGGGCCGGGACAAGGTCCACCACCAACAGAGGCTGAGCAGTCCAAGTGCCCCCCCCCCCCATCCAGTCCATTTAAATATAGCAATACATTATGCATAGATAAAAATGTATTTTTCACAGGAAAACTATTTTAAGTTGAGTTAAACTCTTTTTTTTTTAATCCTTTTATACGGTGACCATACGTCCCGCTTTACCCGGGACGCGTCCCGCCTTCAGGGGGCGCTGTCCCAGGTTGCATGAGGTCCCGGGAAACGTCCCGTTTTTAGCAGCGGGACATCCCGGCCTCGGGACTCTGGCCACCGTACAATGAACTAGCCGCAGCGTCTACTAGACGCTGCGCTAGTTCATTCCCCGCAGCCCCGCTCCAGCCTCTATTGTCCTCCGGCAGGCACAGGCAGAGCAGGGCTACGGGAAGATGGCGTCCGGAGGCGGAGCCCTGTACTGGATACTATTTGTGTCTCCAGTACAGGGCTCCGCCTCCGGACACCATCTTGCCGTAGCCCTGCTCTGCCTGTGAGAGGCTGAGCGGGACATTGAAGATCGTCCAGGCCAGGGGGAGCTGCACACACCTGAGGCACCAGGGGCCGGCTGCGTGACGGGACGTCTTCGGCCAGGTGAGTAAATGCTTTTTCTTGCAGGTGAAGTGTTTGCCCACATTGTGTACATTTTGTACTGACATGTTTGCCAGCAGTGCGTTTATCTTGTACTGACATGTATGCCCGCAGTGCGTTTATCTTGTACTGACATGTATGCCCGCAGTGCGGTTATCTTGTACTGACATGTTTGCCAGCAGTGCGTTTATCTTGTACTGACATGTATGCCCGCAGTGCGGTTATCTTGTACTGACATGTTTGCCAGCAGTGCGTTTATCTTGTACTGACATGTATGCCCGCAGTGCGTTTATCTTGTACTGACATGTATGCCCGCAGTGCGTTTATCTTGTACTGACATGTTTGCCAGCAGTGCGTTTATCTTGTACTGACATGTTTGCCCGCAGTGCGTTTATCTTGTACTGACATGTTTGCCAGTAGTGCGTTTATCTTGTACTGACATGTTTGCCCGCAGTGCGTTTATCTTGTACTGACATGTTTGCCCGCAGTGCGTTTATCTTGTACTGACATGTTTGCCCGCAGTGCGTTTATCTTGTACTGACATGTTTGCCCGCAGTGCGTTTATCTTGTACTGACATGTATGCCCGCAGTGTGTTTATCTTGTACTGACATGTTTGCCCGCAGTGCGTTTATCTTGTACTGACATGTTTGCCTGCCGTGCGTTTATCTTGTACTGACATGTATGCCCGCAGTGCGTTTATCTTGTACTGACATGTATGCCCGCAGTGCGTTTATCTTGTACTGACATGTTTGCCCGCAGTGCGTTTATCTTGTACTGACATGTTTGCCCGCAGTGCGGTTATCTTGTACTGACATGTTTGCCCGCAGTGCGTTTATCTTGTACTGACATGTATGCCCGCAGTGCGTTTATCTTGTACTGACATGTATGCCCGCAGTGCGTTTATCTTGTACTGACATGTTCGCCCGCAGTGCGTTTATCTTGTACTGACATGTTTGCCCGCAGTGCGTTTATCTTGTACTGACATGTTTGCCCGCAATGCGTTTATCTTGTACTGACATGTATGCCCGCAGTGCGTTTATCTTGTACTGACATGTTTGCCCGCAGTGCGTTTATCTTGTACTGACATGTATGCCCGCAGTGCGTTTATCTTGTACTGACATGTTTGCCCGCAGTGCGTTTATCTTGTACTGACATGTATGCCCGCAGTGTGTTTATCTTGTACTGACATTTTTGCCCGCAGTGCGGTTATCTTGTACTGACATGTTTGCCCGCAGTGCGTTTATCTTGTACTGACATGTTTGCCCGCCGTGTGTTCATTTTGTATTGACATGTTTGCCCGCAGTGCGTTTATCTTGTACTGACATGTTTGCCCGCAGTGCGTTTATCTTGTACTGACATGTTTGCCCGCAGTGCGGTTATCTTGTACTGACATGTTTGCCCGCAGTGCGTTTATCTTGTACTGACATGTTTGCCCGCAGTGCGTTTATCTTGTACTGACATGTTTGCCCGCAGTGCGTTTATCTTGTACTGACATGTTTGCCCGCAGTGCGGTTATCTTGTACTGACATGTTTGCCCGCAGTGCGTTTATCTTGTACTGACATGTTTGCCCGCAGTGCGTTTATCTTGTACTGACATGTTTGCCCACAGTGCATTTATCTTGTACTGACATGTTTGCCCGCAGTGCGTTTATCTTGTACTGACATGTATGCCCGCAGTGCGTTTATCTTGTACTGACATGTTTGCCCGCAGTGCGTTTATCTTGTACTGACATGTTTGCCAGCAGTGCGTTTATCTTGTACTGACATGTTTGCCCGCAGTGCGTTTATCTTGTACTGACATGTTTGCCCGCAGTGCGGTTATCTTGTACTGACATGTTTGCCCGCAGTGCGTTTATCTTGTACTGACATGTTTGCCCGCAGTGCGTTTATCTTGTACTGACATGTATGCCCGCAGTGCGTTTATCTTGTACTGACATGTTTGCCCGCAGTGCGTTTATCTTGTACTGACATGTTTGCCCGCAGTGCGGTTATCTTGTACTGACATGTTTGCCCGCAGTGAGTTTATCTTGTACTGACATGTATGCCCGCAGTGCGTTTATCTTGTACTGACATGTTTGCCCGCAGTGCGTTTATCTTGTACTGACATGTTTGCCCGCAGTGCGTTTATCTTGTACTGACATGTATGCCCGCAGTGCGTTTATCTTGTACTGACATGTTTGCCCGCAGTGCGTTTATCTTGTACTGACATGTTTGCCCGCAGTGCGTTTATCTTGTACTGACATGTTTGCCCGCAGTGCGGTTATCTTGTACTGACATGTTTGCCCGCAGTGCGTTTATCTTGTACTGACATGTTTGCCCGCAGTGCGTTTATCTTGTACTGACATGTTTGCCCGCAGTGCGTTTATCTTGTACTGACATGTTTGCCCGCAGTGCGTTTATCTTGTACTGACATGTTTGCCCGCAGTGCGTTTATCTTGTACTGACATGTTTGCCCGCAGTGCGTTTATCTTGTACTGACATGTTTGCCCGCAGTGCGGTTATCTTGTACTGACATGTTTGCCCGCAGTGCGTTTATCTTGTACTGACATGTTTGCCCGCAGTGCGTTTATCTTGTACTGACATGTTTGCCCGCAGTGCGTTTATCTTGTACTGACATGTTTGCCCGCAGTGCGTTTATCTTGTACTGACATGTATGCCCGCAGTGCGTTTATCTTGTACTGACATGTTTGCCCGCAGTGCGGTTATCTTGTACTGACATGTTTGCCCGCAGTGCGTTTATCTTGTACTGACATGTTTGCCCGCAGTGCGTTTATCTTGTACTGACATGTTTGCCCGCAGTGCATTTATCTTGTACTGACATGTTTGCCCGCAGTGCGTTTATCTTGTACTGACATGTTTGCCCGCAGTGCGTTTATCTTGTACTGACATGTATGCCCGCAGTGCGTTTATCTTGTACTGACATGTTTGCCCGCAGTGCCATTATCTTGTACTGACATGTATGCCCGCAGTGCGTTTATCTTGTACTGACATGTTTGCCCGCAGTGCGGTTATCTTGTACTGACATGTTTGCCCGCAGTGCGTTTATCTTGTACTGACATGTTTGCCCGCAGTGCGTTTATCTTGTACTGACATGTTTGCCCGCAGTGCGTTTATCTTGTACTGACATGTTTGCCCGCAGTGCGTTTATCTTGTACTGACATGTTTGCCCGCAGTGCGGTTATCTTGTACTGACATGTTTGCCCGCAGTGCGTTTATCTTGTACTGACATGTATGCCGGCAGTGCGTTTATCTTGGTACTGACATGTTTGCCCGCAGTGCGTTTATCTTGTACTGACATGTTTGCCCGCAGTGCGTTTATCTTGTACTGACATGTTTGCCCGCAGTGCGGTTATCTTGTACTGACATGTTTGCCCGCAGTGAGTTTATCTTGTACTGACATGTATGCCCGCAGTGCGTTTATCTTGTACTGACATGTTTGCCCGCAGTGCGTTTATCTTGTACTGACATGTTTGCCCGCAGTGCGTTTATCTTGTACTGACATGTTTGCCCGCAGTGCGTTTATCTTGTACTGACATGTTTGCCCGCAGTGCGTTTATCTTGTACTGACATGTTTGCCCGCAGTGCGTTTATCTTGTACTGACATGTTTGCCCGCAGTGCGTTTATCTTGTACTGACATGTTTGCCCGTAGTGCATTTATCTTGTACTGACATGTTTGCCCGCAGTGCGTTTATCTTGTACTGACATGTTTGCCCGCAGTGCGTTTATCTTGTACTGACATGTTTGCCCGCAGTGCGTTTATCTTGTACTGACATGTTTGCCCGCAGTGCGTTTATCTTGTACTGACATGTTTGCCCACAGTGCGTTTATCTTGTACTGACATGTATGCCCGCAGTGCGTTTATCTTGTACTGACATGTTTGCCCGCAGTGCATTTATCTTGTACTGACATGTTTGCCCGCAGTGCGTTTATCTTGTACTGACATGTTTGCCCGCAGTGCGTTTATCTTGTACTGACATGTATGCCCGCAGTGCGTTTATCTTGTACTGACATGTATGCCCGCAGTGCGTTTATCTTGTACTGACATGTTTGCCAGCAGTGCGTTTATCTTGTACTGACATGTTTGCCCGCAGTGCGTTTATCTTGTACTGACATGTTTGCCCACAGTGCGTTTATCTTGTACTGACATGTATGCCCGCAGTGCGTTTATCTTGTACTGACATGTTTGCCCGCAGTGCATTTATCTTGTACTGACATGTTTGCCCGCAGTGCGTTTATCTTGTACTGACATGTATGCCCGCAGTGCGTTTATCTTGTACTGACATGTTTGCCCGCAGTGCATTTATCTTGTACTGACATGTTTGCCCGCAGTGCGTTTATCTTGTACTGACATGTATGCCCGCAGTGCGTTTATCTTGTACTGACATGTTTGCCAGCAGTGCGTTTATCTTGTACTGACATGTTTGCCCGCAGTGCGTTTATCTTGTACTGACATGTTTGCCCGCAGTGCGTTTATCTTGTACTGACATGTTTGCCCGCAGTGCGTTTATCTTGTACTGACATGTTTGCCCACTTATCTTGTACTGACATGTTTGCCAGCAGTGCGTTTATCTTGTACTGACATGTTTGCCCGCAGTGCGTTTATCTTGTACTGACATGTTTGCCAGCAGTGCGTTTATCTTGTACTGACATGTATGCCCGCAGTGCGTTTATCTTGTACTGACATGTTTGCCCGCAGTGCGTTTATCTTGTACTGACATGTATGCCCGCAGTGCGTTTATCTTGTACTGACATGTTTGCCCGCAGTGTGTTTATCTTGTACTGACATGTTTGCCCGCAGTGCGTTTATCTTGTACTGACATGTATGCCCTCAGTGCGTTTATCTTGTACTGACATGTTTGCCCACAGTGCATTTATCTTGTACTGACATGTTTGCCCGCAGTGCGTTTATATTGTACTGACATGTTTGCCCGCAGTGCGTTTATCTTGTACTGACATGTTTGTCCGCAGTGCGTTTATCTTGTACTGACATGTTTGCCCGCAGTGCATTTATCTTGTACTGACATGTTTGCCCGCAGTGCGTTTATCTTGTACTGACATGTTTGCCCGCAGTGCGTTTTATCTTGTACTGACATGTATGCCCTCAGTGCGTTTATCTTGTACTGACATGTTTGCCCACAGTGCGTTTATCTTGTACTGACATGTTTGCCCGCAGTGCGTTTATATTGTACTGACATGTTTGCCCGCAGTGCGTTTATCTTGTACTGACATGTTTGTCCGCAGTGCGTTTATCTTGTACTGACATGTTTGCCCGCAGTGCATTTATCTTGTACTGACATGTTTGCCGCAGTGCGTTTATCTTGTACTGACATGTTTGCCCGCAGTGCGTTTATCTTGTACTAACATGTTTGCCCCGCAGTGCATTTATCTTGTACTGACATGTTTGCCCGCTGTGCGTTTATCTTGTACTGACATGTTTGCCCGCAGTGCGTTTATCTTGTACTAACATGTTTGCCCGCAGTGCATTTATCTTGTACTAACATGTTTGCCCGCAGTGCGTTTATCTTGTACTGACATGTTTGCCCGCAGTTGCGTTTATCTTGTACTGACATGTTTGCCCGCAGTGCGTTTATCTTGTACTGACATGTATGCCTCAGTGCGTTTATCTTGTACTGACATGTTTGCCCGCAGTGCTGTTATCTTGTACTGACATGTTTGCCCGCAGTGCGGTTATCTTGTACTGACATGTTTGCCCGCAGTGCGTTTATCTTGTACTGACATGTTTGCCCGCAGTGCGTTTATCTTGTACTGACATGTTTGCCCGCAGTGCGTTTATCTTGTACTGACATGTTTGCCCGCAGTGCGTTTATCTTGTACTGACATGTTTGCCCCAGTGCGTTATCTTGTACTGACATGTTTGCCCGCAGTGCGTTTATCTTGTACTGACATGTATGCCCTCAGTGCGTTTATCTTGTACTGACGTGTTTGCCCACAGTGCATTTATCTTGTACTGACATGTATGCCCGCAGTGCGTTTATCTTGTACTGACATGTTTGCCCGCAGTGCGTTTATCTTGTACTGACATGTATGCCCCGCAGTGTGTTTATCTTGTACTGACATGTATGCCCGCAGTGCGTTTATCTTGTACTGACATGTATGCCGCAGTGCGTCTTATCTTGTACTGACATGTTCGCCCGCAGTGTGTTTATCTTGTACTGACATGTATGCCCGCAGTGCGTTTATCTTGTACTGACATGTTTGCCCGCAGTGCATTTATCTTGTACTGACATGTTTGCCCGCAGTGCGTTTATCTTGTACTGACATGTATGCCCGCAGTGCGTTTATCTTGTACTGACATGTTTGCCAGCAGTGCGTTTATCTTGTACTGACATGTTTGCCCGCAGTGCGTTTATCTTGTACTGACATGTTTGCCCGCAGTGCGTTTATATTGTACTGACATGTTTGCCCGCAGTGCGTTTATCTTGTACTGACATGTTTGCCCGCAGTGCGTTTATCTTGTACTGACATGTTTGCACGCAGTGCGTTTATCTTGTACTGACATGTTTGCCCGCAGTGCGTTTATCTTGTACTGACATGTTTGCCCGCAGTGCGTTTATCTTGTACTGACATGTTTGCCCTCAGTGCGTTTATCTTGTACTGACATGTTTGCCCACAGTGCATTTATCTTGTACTGACATGTTTGCCCGCAGTGCGTTTATATTGTACTGACATGTTTGCCCGCAGTGCGTTTATCTTGTACTGACATGTTTGCCCGCAGTGCGTTTATCTTGTACTGACATGTTTGCCCGCAGTGCATTTATCTTGTACTGACATGTTTGCCCGCAGTGCGTTTATCTTGTACTGACATGTTTGCCCGCAGTGCGTTTATCTTGTACTGACATGTTTGCCCGCAGTGCGTTTATCTT